>NW_026291582.1:0-283886 GCF_023091745.1 Budorcas taxicolor
CTCCCGAGCTGCAGCAGTAGTGTCACGCTTCCTGTCACGTGGATCAAGGGATCTGTGGCTTTCCCTCGAGGCTGTCCCTCGAGGCTTTCCCACGAGGCTTTCCCACAGGGCTGTGCCACGTGCCACCTTGGTGTGAGTCGATCCTCGGCGTGAAAGACGAGCCGGTGAAGGGAAAAGAGGTTCCTGTGGAATGGACTGAGACATCTGGGGTACTCTTGGAATGGTGGCACGACCCTGGAGTTCCTCTCGCCGTTCCTGTTGAGAGGGCCTCCTCTTGAGATGCGACGGGAACGCCGGGAACTCTTTCCCGACGAAGCAGGGAAAGGATCCCTCATCTAGAGCTACGAGGCGGAAACGGGGCTCCTCTGGATGTGGCGGGACCCTCGTGATTCCTCTCGAGTGGAGACGAATAGGTCGGGGAACTTCTTGATTTGCACCAAGGGTGTGAAGTACCCTTTCGAAGTTCCAGAGGTGAGGTGTGATCAGCCTCGAGACGCCTCAGCAGAAATGGGCCTCATCTCGCCTGGAGGGGAGAACCTCCTGGATTTTCTCGAGCTGCGGCAGGTATTCTCGAGTTACGACGGGGACCTCAGGGACCCGCTCTGGTGGCCTCAGGAAAGGCCAGTCCCCATGCGAGTTGCTAGGGGACCTCTCGGGATTCCTCTCCCGTCCATGCCGGGGCCTCAGTCCTTGTGTGGAGTCGGGGCCGGAACCTGAGGATTGCTCTCCAGTGTTGCCATGGATCTTGGGGTGCTTCTGAGTCTCCCCAGGGGAGTCAGGCCTCGTCTCGAGTGGGGGCGTGCACGTGCGCTTTCCTCCCGAGCTGCAGCAGTAGTGTCACGCTTCCTGTCACGTGGATCAAGGGATCTGTGGCTTTCCCTCGAGGCTGTCCCTCGAGGCTTTCCCACGAGGCTTTCCCACAGGGCTGTGCCACGTGCCACCTTGGTGTGAGTCGATCCTCGGCGTGAAAGACGAGCCGGTGAAGGGAAAAGAGGTTCCTCTGGAATGGACTGAGACATCTGGGGGACTCTTGGAATGGTGGCACGACCCTGGAGTTCCTCTCGCCGTTCCTGTTGAGAGGGCCTCCTCTTGAGATGCGACGGGAACGCCGGGAACTCTTTCCCGACGAAGCAGGGAAAGGATCCCTCATCTCGAGCTACGAGGCGGAAACGGGCCTCCTCTGGATGTGGGCGGGACCCTCGTGATTCCCCTCGAGTGGAGACGGGTATGTCGGGGAACTTCTTGATTTGCACCAAGGATGTGAAGGAGCCTTTCGAAGTTCCAGAGGTGAGGTGTGATCAGCCTCGAGACGCCTCAGCGGAAATGGGCCTCATTTCGCCTGGAGGGGAGAACCTCCTGGATTTTCTCGAGTTGCGGCAGGTCTTCTCGAGTTACGACGGGGACCTCAGGGACCCGCTCTGGTGGCCTCAGGAAAGGCCAGTCCCCATGCGAGTTGCTAGGGGACCTCTCGGGATTCCTCTCCCGTCCATGCCGGGGCCTCAGTCCTTGTGTGGAGTCGGGGCCGGAACCTGAGGATTCCTCTCCAGTGTTGCCATGGATCTTGGGGTGCTTCTGAGTCTCCCCAGGGGAGTCAGGCCTCGTCTCGAGTGGGGGCATGCACGTGCGCTTTCCTCCCGAGCTGCAGCAGTAGTGTCACGCTTCCTGTCACGTGGATCAAGGGATCTGTGGCTTTCCCTCGAGGCTGTCCCTCGAGGCTTTCCCACGAGGCTTTCCCACAGGGCTGTGCCACGTGCCACCTTGGTATGAGTCGATCCTCGGCGTGAAAGACGAGCCGGTGAAGGGAAAAGAGGTTCCTCTGTAATGGACTGAGACATCTGGGGGACTCTTGGAATGGTGGCACGACCCTGGAGTTCCTCTCGCCGTTCCTGTTGAGAGGGCCTCCTCTTGAGATGCGACGGGAACGCCGGGAACTCTTTCCCGACGAAGCAGGGAAAGGATCCCTCATCTCGAGCTATGAGGTGGAAACGGGGCTCCTCTGGATGTGGGCGGGAACCTCGTGATTCCCCTCGAGTGGAGACGGGTATGTCGGGGAACGTCTTGATTTGCACCAAGGGTGTGAAGGAGCCTTTCGAAGTTCCAGAGGTGAGGTGTGATCAGCCTCGAGACGCCTCAGCGGAAATGGGCCTCATCTCGCCTGGAGGGGAGAACCTCCTGGATTTTCTCGAGTTGCGGCAGGTCTTCTCGAGTTACGACGGGGACCTCAGGGACCCGCTCTGGTGGCCTCAGGAAAGGCCAGTCCCCATGCGAGTTGATAGGGGACCTCTCGGGATTCCTCTCCCGTCCATGCCGTGGCCTCTGTCCTTGTGTGGAGTCGGGGCCGGAACCTGAGGATTCCTCTCCAGTGTTGCCATGGATCTTGGGGTGCTTCTGAGTCTCCCCAGGGGAGTCAGGCCTCGTCTCGAGTGGGGGCATGCACGTGCGCTTTCCTCCCGAGCTGCAGCAGTAGTGTCACGCTTCCTGTCACGTGGATCAAGGGATCTGTGGCTTTCCCTCGAGGCTGTCTCTCGACGCTTTCATACGAGGCTTTCCCACAGGGCTGTGCCACGTGCCACCTTGGTGTGAGTCGATCCTCGGCGTGAAAGACGAGCCGGTGAACGGAAAAGAGGTTCCTCTGGAATGGACTGAGACATCTGGGGGACTCTTGGAATGGTGGCACGACCCTGGAGTTCCTCTCGCCGTTCCTTTTGAGAGGGCCTCCTCTTGAGATGCGACGGGAACGCCGGGAACTCTTTCCCGACGAAGCAGGGAAAGGATCCCTCATCTCGAGCTACGAGGCGGAAACGGGGCTCCTCTGGATGTGGGCGGGACCCTCGTGATTCCCCTCGAGTGGAGACGGGTATGTCGGGGAACTTCTTGATTTGCACAAAGGGTGTGAAGGAGCCTTTCGAAGTTCCAGAGGTGAGGTGTGATCAGCCTCGAGACGCCTCAGCGGAAATGGGCCTCATCTCGCCTGGAGGGCAGAACCTCCTGGATTTTCTCGAGTTGCGGCAGGTCTTCTCGAGTTACGACGGGGACCTCAGGGACCCGCTCTGGTGGCCTCAGGAAATGCCAGTCCCCATGCGAGTTGCTAGGGGACCTCTCGGGATTCCTCTCCCGTCCATGCCGGGACCTCAGTCCTTGTGTGGAGTCGGGGCCGGAACCTGAGGATTCCTCTCCAGTGTTGCCATGGATCTTGGGGTGCTTCTGAGTCTCCCCAGGGGAGTCAGGCCTCGTCTCGAGTGGGGGCATGCACGTGTGCTTTCCTCCCGAGCTGCAGCAGTAGTGTCACGCTTCCTGTCACGTGGATCAAGGGATCTGTGGCTTTCCCTCGAGGCTGTCCCTCGAGGCTTTCCCACGAGGCTTTCCCACAGGGCTGTGCCACGTGCCACCTTGGTGTGAGTCGATCCTCGGCGTGAAAGACGAGCCGGTGAAGGGAAAAGAGGTTCCTCTGGAATGGACTGAGACATCTGGGGGACTCTTGGAATGGTGGCACGACCCTGGAGTTCCTCTCGCCGTTCCTGTTGAGAGGGCCTCCTCTTGAGATGCGACGGGAACGCCGGGAACTCTTTCCCGACGAAGCAGGGAAAGGATCCCTCATCTCGAGCTACGAGGCGGAAACGGGGCTCCTCTGGATGTGGGCGGGACCCTCGTGATTCCTCTCGAGTGGAGACGGGTATGTCGGGGAACTTCTTGATTTGCACCAAGGGTGTGAAGGACCCTTTCGAAGTTCCAGAGGTGAGGTGTGATCAGCCTCGAGACGCCTCAGCGGAAATGGGCCTCATCTCGCCTGGAGGGGAGAACCTCCTGGATTTTCTCGAGCTGCGGCAGGTCTTCTCGAGTTACGACGGGGACCTCAGGGACCCGCTCTGGTGGCCTCAGGAAAGGCCAGTCCCCATGCGAGTTGCTAGGGGACCTCTCGGGATTCCTCTCCCGTCCATGCCGGGGCCTCAGTCCTTGTGTGGAGTCGGGGCCGGAACCTGAGGATTCCTCTCCAGTGTTGCCATGGATCTTGGGGTGCTTCTGAGTCTCCCCAGGGGAGTCAGGCCTCGTCTCGAGTGGGGGCATGCACGTGCGCTTTCCTCCCGAGCTGCAGCAGTAGTGTCACGCTTCCTGTCACGTGGATCAAGGGATCTGTGGCTTTCCCTCGAGGCTGTCCCTCGAGGCTTTCCCACGAGGCTTTCCCACAGGGCTGTGGCACGTGCCACCTTGGTGTGAGTCGATCCTCGGCGTGAAAGACGAGCCGGTGAAGGGAAAAGAGGTTCCTGTGGAATGGACTGAGACATCTGGGGGACTCTTGGAATGGTGGCACGACCCTGGAGTTCCTCTAGCCGTTCCTGTTGAGAGGGCCTCCTCTTGAGATGCGACGGGAACGCCGGGAACTCTTTCCCGACGAAGCAGGGAAAGGATCCCTCATCTCGAGCTACGAGGCGGAAACGGGGATCCTCTGGATGTTGGCGGGACCCTCGTGATTCCCCTCGAGTGGAGACGGGTATGTCGGGGAACGTCTTGATTTGCACCAAGGGTGTGAAGGAGCCTTTCGAAGTTCCAGAGGTGAGGTGTGATCAGCCTCGAGACGCCTCAGCGGAAATGGGCCTCATCTCGCCTGGAGGGGAGAACCTCCTGGATTTTCTCGAGTTGCGGCAGGTCTTCTCGAGTTACGACGGGGACCTCAGGGACCCGCTCTGGTGGCCTCAGGAAAGGCCAGTCCCCATGCGAGTTGCTAGGGGACCTCTCGGGATTCCTCTCCCGTCCATGCCGGGGCCTCAGTCCTTGTGTGGAGTCGGGGCCGGAACCTGAGGATTCCTCTCCAGTGTTGCCATGGATCTTGGGGTGCTTCTGAGTCTCCCCAGGGGAGTCAGGCCTCGTCTCGAGTGGGGGCATGCACGTGCGCGTTCCTCCCGAGCTGCAGCAGTAGTGTCACGCTTCCTGTCACGTGGATCAAGGGATCTGTGGCTTTCCCTCGAGGCTGTCCCTCGAGGCTTTCCCACGAGGCTTTCCCACAGGGCTGTGCCACGTGCCACCTTGGTGGGAGTCGATCCTCGGCGTGAAAGACGAGCCGGTGAAGGGAAAAGAGGTTCCTCTGGAATGGACTGAGACATCTGGGGGACTCTTGGAATGGTGGCACGACCCTGGAGTTCCTCTCGCCGTTCCTGTTGAGAGGGCCTCCTCTTGAGATGCGACGGGAACGCCGGGAACTCTTTCCCGACGAAGCAGGGAAAGGATCCCTCATCTCGAGCTACGAGGCGGAAACGGGGCTCCTCTGGATGTGGGCGGGACCCTCGTGATTCCTCTCGAGTGGAGACGGCTAGGTCGGGGAACTTCTTGATTTGCACCAAGGGTGTGAAGGACCCTTTCGAAGTTCCAGAGGTGAGGTGTGATCAGCCTCGAGACGCCTCAGCGGAAATGGGCCTCATCTCGCCTGGAGGGGAGAACCTCCTGGATTTTCTCGAGCTGCGGCAGGTCTTCTCGAGTTACGACGGGGACCTCAGGGACCCGCTCTGGTGGCCTCAGGAAAGGCCAGTCCCCATGCGAGTTGCTAGGGGACCTCTCGGGATTCCTCTCCCGTCCATGCCGGGGCCTCAGTCCTTGTGTGGAGTCGGGGCCGGAACCTGAGGATTCCTCTCCAGTGTTGCCATGGATCTTGGGGTGCTTCTGAGTCTCCCCAGGGGAGTCAGGCCTCGTCTCGAGTGGGGGCATGCACGTGCGCTTTCCTCCCGAGCTGCAGCAGTAGTGTCACGCTTCCTGTCACGTGGATCAAGGGATCTGTGGCTTTCCCTCGAGGCTGTCCCTCGAGGCTTTCCCACGAGGCTTTCCCACAGGGCTGTGGCACGTGCCACCTTGGTGTGAGTCGATCCTCGGCGTGAAAGACGAGCCGGTGAAGGGAAAAGAGGTTCCTCTGGAATGGACTGAGACATCTGGGGGACTCTTGAAATGGTGGCACGACCCTGGAGTTCCTCTCGCCGTTCCTGTTGAGAGGGCCTCCTCTTGAGATGCGACGGGAACGCCGGGAACTCTTTCCCGACGAAGCAGGGAAAGGATCCCTCATCTCGAGCTACGAGGCGGAAACGGGCCTCCTCTGGATGTGGGCGGGACCCTCGTGATTCCCCTCGAGTGGAGACGGGTATGTCGGGGAACTTCTTGATTTGCACCAAGGATGTGAAGGAGCCTTTCGAAGTTCCAGAGGTGAGGTGTGATCAGCCTCGAGACGCCTCAGCGGAAATGGGCCTCATTTCGCCTGGAGGGGAGAACCACCTGGATTTTCTCGAGTTGCGGCAGGTCTTCTCGAGTTACGACGGGGACCTCAGGGACCCGCTCTGGTGGCCTCAGGAAAGGCCAGTCCCCATGCGAGTTGCTAGGGGACCTCTCGGGATTCCTCTCCCGTCCATGCCGGGGCCTCAGTCCTTGTGTGGAGTCGGGGCCGGAACCTGAGGATTCCTCTCCAGTGTTGCCATGGATCTTGGGGTGCTTCTGAGTCTCCCCAGGGGAGTCAGGCCTCGTCTCGAGTGGGGGCATGCACGTGCGCTTTCCTCCCGAGCTGCAGCAGTAGTGTCACGCTTCCTGTCACGTGGATCAAGGGATCTGTGGCTTTCCCTCGAGGCTGTCCCTCGAGGCTTTCCCACGAGGCTTTCCCACAGGGCTGTGCCACGTGCCACCTTGGTATGAGTCGATCCTCGGCGTGAAAGACGAGCCGGTGAAGGGAAAAGAGGTTCCTCTGGAATGGACTGAGACATCTGGGGGACTCTTGGAATGGTGGCACGACCCTGGAGTTCCTCTCGCCGTTCCTGTTGAGAGGGCCTCCTCTTGAGATGCGACGGGAACGCCGGGAACTCTTTCCCGACGAAGCAGGGAAAGGATCCCTCATCTCGAGCTATGAGGCGGAAACGGGGCTCCTCTGGATGTGGGCGGGACCCTCGTGATTCCCCTCGAGTGGAGACGGGTATGTCGGGGAACGTCTTGATTTGCACCAAGGGTGTGAAGGACCCTTTCGAAGTTCCAGAGGTGAGGTGTGATCAGCCTCGAGACGCCTCAGCGGAAATGGGCCTCATCTCGCCTGGAGGGGAGAACCTCCTGGATTTTCTCGAGTTGCGGCAGGTCTTCTCGAGTTACGACGGGGACCTCAGGGACCCGCTCTGGTGGCCTCAGGAAAGGCCAGTCCCCATGCGAGTTGCTAGGGGACCTCTCGGGATTCCTCTCCCGTCCATGCCGGGGCCTCAGTCCTTGTGTGGAGTCGGGGCCAGAACCTGAGGATTCCTCTCCAGTGTTGCCATGGATCTTGGGGTGCTTCTGAGTCTTCCCAGGGGAGTCAGGCCTCGTCTCGAGTGGGGGCATGCACGTGCGCTTTCCTCCCGAGCTGCAGCAGTAGTGTCACGCTTCCTGTCACGTGGATCAAGGGATTTGTGGCTTTCCCTCGAGGCTGTCCCTCGAGGCTTTCCCACGAGGCTTTCCTACAGGGCTGTACCACGTGCCACCTTGGTGTGAGTCGATCCTCGGCGTGAAAGACGAGCCGGTGAAGGGAAAAGAGTTTCCTCTGGAATGGACTGAGACATCTGGGGGACTCTTGGAATGGTGCCACGACCCTGGAGTTCCTCTCGCCGTTGCTGTTGAGAGGGCCTCCTCTTGAGATGCGACGGGAACGCCGGGAACTCTTTCCCGACGAAGCAGGGAAAGGATCCCTCATCTCGAGCTACGAGGCGGAAACGGGGCTCCTCTGGATGTGGGCGGGACCCTCGTGATTCCTCTCGAGTGGAGACGGCTAGGTCGGGGAACTTCTTGATTTGCACCAAGGGTGTGAAGGACCCTTTCGAAGTTCCAGAGGGGAGGTGTGATCAGCCTCGAGACGCCTCAGCGGAAATGGGCCTCATCTCGCCTGGATGGGAGAACCTCCTGGATTTTCTCGAGTTGCGGCAGGTCTTCTCGAGTTACCACGGGGACCTCAGGGACCCGCTCTGGTGGCCTCAGGAAAGGCCAGTCCCCATGCGAGTTGCTAGGGGACCTCTCGGGATTCCTCTCCCGTCCATGCTGGGGCCTCAGTCCTTGTGTGGAGTCGGGGCCGGAACCTGAGGATTCCTCTCCAGTGTTGCCATGGATCTTGGGGTGCTTCTGAGTCTTCCCAGGGGAGTCAGGCCTCGTCTCGAGTGGGGGCATGCACGTGCGCTTTCCTCCCGAGCTGCAGCAGTAGTGTCACGCTTCCTGTCACGTGGATCAAGGGATTTGTGGCTTTCCCTCGAGTCTGTCCCTCGAGGCTTTCACACGAGGCTTTCCCACAGGGCTGTGCCACGTGCCACCTTGGTGGGAGTCGATCCTCGGCGTGAAAGACGAGCCGGTGAAGGGAAAAGAGGTTCCTCTAGAATGGACTGAGACATCTGGGGGACTCTTGGAGTGGTGTCACGACCCTGGAGTTCCTCTCGCCGTTCCTGTTGAGAGGGCCTCCTCTTGAGATGCGACGGGAACGCCGGGAACTCTTTCCCGACGAAGCAGGGAAAGGATCCCTCATCTCGAGCTACGAGGCGGAAACGGGGCTCCTCTGGATGTGGGCGGGACCCTCGTGATTCCTCTCGAGTGGAGACGGCTATGTCTGGGATCTTCTTGATTTGCACCAAGGGTGTGAAGGACCCTTTCGAAGTTCCAGAGGTGAGGTGTGTTCAGCCTTGAGACGCCTCAGCGGAAATGGGCCTCATCTCGCCTGGAGGGGAAAACCTCCTGGATTTTCTCGAGTTGCGGCAGGTCTTCTCGAGTTACGACGGGGACCTCAGGGACCCGCTCTGGTGGCCTCAGGAAAGGCCAGTCCCCATGCGAGTTGCTAGGGGACCTCTCGGGATTCCTCTCCCGTCCATTTCGGGGCCTCAGTCCTTGTGTGGAGTCGGGGCCGGAACCTGAGGATTCCTCTCCAGTGTTGCCATGGATCTTGGGGTGCTTCTGAGTCTCCCCAGGGGAGTCAGGCCTCGTCTCGAGTGGGGGCATGCACGTGCGCTTTCCTCCCGAGCTGCAGCAGTAGTGTCACGCTTCCTGTCACTTGGATCAGGGGATCTGTGGCTTTCCCTCGAGGCTGTCCCTCGAGGCTTTCCCACGAGGCTTTCCCACAGGGCTGTGCCACGTGCCACCTTGGTGTGAGTCGATCCTCGGCGTGAAAGACGAGCCGGTGAAGGGAAAAGAGGTTCCTCTGGAATGGACTGAGACATCTGGGGGACTCTTGGAATGGTGGCACGACCCTGGAGTTCCTCTCGCCATTCCTGTTGAGAGGGCCTCCTCTTGAGATGCGACGGGAACCCCGGGAACTCTTTCCCGACGAAGCAGGGAAAGGATCCCTCATCTCGAGCTACGAGGCGGAAACGGGGCTCCTCTGGCTGTGGGCGGGACCCTCGTGATTCCTCTCGAGTGGAGACGGGTATGTCGGGGAACTTCTTGATTTGCACCAAGGGTGTGAAGGACCCTTTCGAAGTTCCAGAGGTGAGGTGTGATCAGCCTCGAGACGCCTCAGCGGAAATGAGCCTCATCTCGACTGGAGGGGAGAACCTCCTGGATTTTCTCGAGTTGCGGCAGGTCTTCTCGAGTTACGACGGGGACCTCAGGGACCCGCTCTGGTGGCCTCAGGAAAGGCCAGTCCCCATGCGAGTTGCTAGGGGACCTCTCGGGATTCCTCTCCCGTCCATGCCGGGGCCTCAGTCCTTGTGTGGAGTCGGGGCCGGAACCTGAGGATTCCTCTCCAGTGTTGCCATGGATCTTGGGGTGCTTCTGAGTCTCCCCAGGGGAGTCAGGCCTCGTCTCGAGTGGGGGCATGCACGTGCGCTTTCCTCCCGAGCTGAAGCAGTAGTGTCACGCTTCCTGTCACGTGGATCAAGGGATCTGTGGCTTTCCCTCGAGGCTGTCCCTCGAGGCTTTCCCACGAGGCTTTCCCACAGGGCTGTGCCACGTGCCACCTTGGTGTGAGTCGATCCTCGGCGTGAAAGACGATCCGGTGAAGGGAAAAGAGGTTCCTCTGGAATGGACTGAGACATCTGGGGGACTCTTGGAATGGTGGCACGACCCTGGAGTTCCTCTCGCCGTTCCTGTTGAGAGGGCCTCCTCTTGAGATGCGACGGGAACGCCGGGAACTCTTTCCCGACGAAGCAGGGAAAGGATCCCTCATCTCGAGCTACGAGGCGGAAACGGGGCTCCTCTGGATGTGGGCGGGACCCTCGTGATTCCTCTCGAGTGGAGACGGGTATGTCGGGGAACTTCTTGATTTGCACCAAGGGTGTGAAGGACCCTTTCGAAGTTCCAGAGGTGAGGTGTGATCAGCTTCGAGACGCCTCAGCGGAAATGGGCCTCATCTCGCCTGGAGGGGAGAACCTCCTGGATTTTCTCGAGTTGCGGCAGGTCTTCTCGAGTTACGACGGGGACCTCAGGGACCCGCTCTGGTGGCCTCAGGAAAGGCCAGTCCCCATGCGAGTTGCTAGGGGACCACTCGGGATTCCTCTCCCGTCCATGCCGGGGCCTCAGTCCTTGTGTGGAGTCGGGGCCGGAACCTGAGGATTCCTCTCCAGTGTTCCAATGGATCTTGGGGTGCTTCTGAGTCTCCCCAGGGGAGTCAGGCCTCGTCTCGAGTGGAGGCATGCACGCGCGCTTTCCTCCCGAGCTGCAGCAGTAGTGTCACGCTTCCTGTCACGTGGATCAAGGGATCTGTGGCTTTCCCTCGAGGCTGTCCCTCGAGGCTTTCACACGAGGCTATCCCACAGGGCTGTGCCATGTGCCACCTTGGTGGGAGTCGATCCTCGGCGTGAAAGACAAGCCGGTGAAGGGAAAGAGGTTCCTCTGGAATGGACTGAGACATCTGGGGACTATTGGAATGGTGGCACGACCCTGGAGTTCCTCTCGCCGTTCCTGTTGAGAGGGCCTCCTCTTGAGATGCGACGGGAAAGCCGGGAACTCTTTCCCGACGTAACAGGGAAAGGATCCCTCATCTCGAGCTACGAGGTGGAAACGGGGCTCCTCTGAATGTGGGCGGGACCCTCGTGATTCCTCTCGAGTGGAGACGGGTATGTCGGGGAACTTCTTGATTTGCACCAAGGGTGTGAAGGACCCTTTCGAAGTTCCAGAGGTGAGGTGTGATCAGCCTGAAGACGCCTCAGGGGAAATGGGCCTCATCTCGCCTGGAGGGGAGAACCTCCTGGATTTTCTCGAGTTGCGGCAGGTCTTCTCGAGTTACGACGGGGACCTCAGGGACCCGCTCTGGTGGCCTCAGGAAAGGCCAGTCCCCATGCGAGTTGCCAGGGGCCATCTCGGGATTCCTCTCCCGTTAATGCCGCGGCCTAAGACCTTGTGTGGAGTCGGGGCTGGAACCTAAGGATTCCTCTCCAGTGTTGCCATGGATCTTGGGGTGCTTCTGAGTCTCCCCAGGGGAGTCAGGCCTCGTCTCGAGTGGGGGCATGCACGTGCGCTTTCCTCCCGAGCTGCAGCAGTAGTGTCAACCTTCCTGTCACGTGGATCAAGGGATCTGTTGCTTTCCCTCGAGGCTTTCGCTCGAGGCTTTCCCATGAGGCTTTCCCACAGGGATGTGCCACGTGCCACCTTGGTGTGAGTCGATCCTTGGCGTGAAATACGAGCCGGTGAAGGGAAAGGAGGTTCCTCTGCAATGGACTGAGACATCTGCGGGACTCTTGGAATGGTGGCACGACCCTGGAGTTCCTCTCGCCGTTCCTGTTGAGAGGGCCTCCTCTTGAGATGCGACGGGAAAGCCAGGAACTCTTTCCCGATGAAGCAGGGAAAGGATCCCTCATCTCGAGCTACGAGGCGGAAAAGGGGCTCCTCTGGATGTGGGCGGGACCCTCGTGTTTCCTCTCGAGTGGAGACGGGTATGTCGGGGAACTTCTTGATTTGCACCAAGGGTGTGAAGGACCCTTTCGAAGTTCCAGAGGTGAGGTGTGATCAGCCTGAAGACGCCTCAGGGGAAATGGGCCTCATCTCGCCTGGAGGGGAGAACCTCCTGGATTTTCTCGAGTTGTGCAGGTCTTCTCGAGTTACGACGGGGACCTCAGGGACCCGCTCTGGTGGCCTCAGGAAAGGCCAGTCCCCATGCGAGTTGCCAGGGGCCATCTCGGGATTCCTCTCCCGTTAATGCCGCGGCCTAAGACCTTGTGTGGAGTCGGGGCTGGAACCTAAGGATTCCTCTCCAGTGTTGCCATGGATCTTGGGGTGATTCTGAGT
Organism: Budorcas taxicolor; assembly: GCF_023091745.1. Classification (NCBI taxonomy): domain Eukaryota; kingdom Metazoa; phylum Chordata; class Mammalia; order Artiodactyla; family Bovidae; genus Budorcas; species Budorcas taxicolor. The sequence goes on from NW_026291582.1 coordinate 12,184, forward strand.
CTCCCCAGGGGAGTCAGGCCTCGTCTCGAGTGGGGGCATGCACGTGCGCTTTCCTCCCGAGCTGCAGCAGTAGTGTCAACCTTCCTGTCACGTGGATCAAGGGATCTGTTGCTTTCCCTCGAGGCTTTCGCTCGAGGCTTTCCCATGAGGCTTTCCCACAGGGATGTGCCACGTGCCACCTTGGTGTGAGTCGATCCTTGGCGTGAAATACGAGCCGGTGAAGGGAAAGGAGGTTCCTCTGCAATGGACTGAGACATCTGCGGGACTCTTGGAATGGTGGCACGACCCTGGAGTTCCTCTCGCCGTTCCTGTTGAGAGGGCCTCCTCTTGAGATGCGACGGGAAAGCCAGGAACTCTTTCCCGATGAAGCAGGGAAAGGATCCCTCATCTCGAGCTACGAGGCGGAACAGGGGCTCCTCTGGATGTGGGCGGGACCCTCGTGATTCCTCTCGAGTGGAGACGGGTATGTCGGGGAACTTCTTGATTTGCACCAAGGGTGTGAAGTACGCTCTCTAAGTTCCAGAGGTGAGGTTTGATCAGCCTCGAGACGCCTCAGCCTAAATGGGTCTAATTTCGCCTGGAGGGGAGAACCTCCTGGATTTTCTCGAGTTGTGGCAGGTCTTCTCGAGTTACGACGGGAGCCTCAGGGACCCGCTCTTGTGGCCTCAGGAAAGCCCAGTCGCCATGCGAGTTGCTAGGGGCCATCTCGGGATTCCTCTCCGGTCCATGCCGGGGCCTAAGACCGTGTGTGGAGTCGGGGCCGGAACCTGAGGATTCCTCTCCAGTGTTGCCATGGATCTTGGGGCGCTTCTCAGTCTCCCGAGGGGATTCAGGCCTCGTCTCGAGTGGGGGCATGCACGTGCGCTTTCCTCCCGAGCTGAAGCAGTAGTGTCACTCTTCCTGTCCCGTGGATCAAGGAATCTGTGGCTTTCCCTCGAGGCTGTCCCTCGAGGCTTTCCCACGAGGCTTTCCCACAGGGCTGTGCCACGTGCCACCTTGGTGTGATTCGGGCCTCGGCGTGAAAGACGAGCCGGTGAAGGGAAAAGAGATTCCTCTGGAATGGACTGAGACATCTGGGGGACTCTTGGAACGGTGGCACGACCCTGGAGTTCCTCTCGCCGTTCCTGTTGAGAGGGCCTCCTCTTGAGATGCGACGGGAAAGCCGGGAACTCTTTCCCGACGAAACAGGGAAAGGATCCCTCATCTCGAGCTACGAGGTGGAAACGGGGCTCCTCTGAATGTGGGCGGGACCCTCGTGATTCCTCTCGAGTGGAGACGGGTATGTCGGGGAACTTCTTGATTTGCACCAAGGGTGTGAAGGACCCTTTCGAAGTTCCAGAGGTGAGGTTTGATCAGCCTGGAGACGCCTCAGGGGAAATGGGCCTCATCTCGCCTGGAGGGGAGAACCTCCTGGATTTTCTCGAGTTGCGGCAGGTCTTCTCGAGTTACGACGGGGACCTCAGGGACCTGCTCTGGTGGCCTAAGGAAAGGCCAGTCTCCATGCCAGTTGCTAGGGGACCTCTCGGGATTCCTCTCCCGTCCATGCCGGGGCCTCAGTCCTTGTGCTGAGTCGGGGCCGGAACCTGAGGATTCCTCACCAGTGTTGCCATGGATCTTGGGGTGCTTCTGAGTCTCCCCAGGGGAGTCAGGCCTCGTCTCGAGTAGGAGCATGCACGTGCGCTTTCCTCCCGAGCTGCAGCAGTAATGTCACGCTTCCTGTCACGTGGATCAAGGGATCTGTGGTTTCCCTCGAGGCTTTCGCTCGAGGCTTCCCCACAGGGCTGTGCCACGTGCCACCTTGGTGTGAGTGGATCCTCGGCGTGAAAGACGAGCCGGTGAAGGGAAAAGAGGTTCCTCTGGAATGGACTGAGACATCTGGGGGACTCTTGGAATGGTGGCAAGACCCTGGAGTTCCTCTCACCGTTCCTGTTGAGAGGGCCTCCTCTTGAGTTGCGACGGGAACGCCGGGAACTCTTTCCCGACGAAGCAGGGAAAGGATCCCTCATCTCGAGCTACGAGGCGGAAACGGGGCTCCTCTGGATGTGGGCGGGACCCTCGTGTTTCCTCTCGAGTGGAGACGTGTATGTCGGGGAACTTCTTGATTTGCACCAAGGGTGTGAAGCACCCTTTCAAAGTTCCAGATGTGAGGTGTGATCAGCCTCGAGACGCCTCAGTGGAAATGGGCCTCATCTCGCCTAGAGGGGACAACCTCCTGGAATTTCTCGAGTTACGGCAGGTCTTATCGAGTTACGATGGGGACCTCAGGGACCCGCTCTGGTGGCCTCAGGAAAGGCCCGCCCGCATGCGAGTTGCTAGGGGCCATCTCGGGATTCCTCTCCCGTCCATGCCGGGGCCTAAGACTTTGTGTGGAGTCGGGGCCGGAACCTGAGGATTCCTCTCCAGTGTTGCCATGGATCTTGGGGTGCTTCTGAGTCTCCCCAGGGGAGTCAGGCCTCGTCTCGTGTGGGGGCACGCACGTGCGCTTTCCTCCCGAGCTGCAGCAGTAGTGTCACGCTTCCTGTCACGTTGATCAAGGGATCTGTGGTTTCCCTCGAGGCTGTCCCTCGAGGCTTTCCCACGAGACTTTCCCACAGGGTTGTGAAACTTGCCACCTTGGTGTGAGTCGATCCTCGGCGTGAAAGACGAGCCGGTGAAGGGAAAAGAGGTTCCTCTGGAATGGACTGAGATATCTGGGGGACCCTTGGAATGGTGGCACGGCCCTGGAGTTCCTCTCGCCGTTCCTGTTGAGAGGGCCTCCTCTTGAGATGCGACGGGAACGCCGGGAACTCTTTCCCGACGAAGCAGGGAAAGGATCCCTCATCTCGAGCTACGAGGCGGAAACGGGGCTCCTCTGGATGTGGGCGGGACCCTCGTGTTTCCTCTCGAGTGGAGACGGGTATGTCGGGGAACTTCTTGATTTGCACCAAGGGTGTGAAGGACCCTTTCGAAGTTCCAGAGGTGAGGTGTGATCAGCCTGAAGACGCCTCAGGGGAAATGGGCCTCATCTCGCCTGGAGGGGAGAACCTCCTGGATTTTCTCGAGTTGTGCAGGTCTTCTCGAGTTACGACGGGGACCTCAGGGACCCGCTCTGGTGGCCTCAGGAAAGGCCAGTCCCCATGCGAGTTGCCAGGGGCCATCTCGGGATTCCTCTCCCGTTAATGCCGCGGCCTAAGACCTTGTGTGGAGTCGGGGCTGGAACCTAAGGATTCCTCTCCAGTGTTGCCATGGATCTTGGGGTGATTCTGAGTCTCCCCAGGGGAGTCAGGCCTCGTCTCGAGTGGGGGCATGCACGTGCGCTTTCCTCCCGAGCTGCAGCAGTAGTGTCAACCTTCCTGTCACGTGGATCAAGGGATCTGTTGCTTTCCCTCGAGGCTTTCGCTCGAGGCTTTCCCATGAGGCTTTCCCACAGGGATGTGCCACGTGCCACCTTGGTGTGAGTCGATCCTTGGCGTGAAATACGAGCCGGTGAAGGGAAAGGAGGTTCCTCTGCAATGGACTGAGACATCTGCGGGACTCTTGGAATGGTGGCACGACCCTGGAGTTCCTCTCGCCGTTCCTGTTGAGAGGGCCTCCTCTTGAGATGCGACGGGAAAGCCAGGAACTCTTTCCCGATGAAGCAGGGAAAGGATCCCTCATCTCGAGCTACGAGGCGGAACAGGGGCTCCTCTGGATGTGGGCGGGACCCTCGTGATTCCTCTCGAGTGGAGACGGGTATGTCGGGGAACTTCTTGATTTGCACCAAGGGTGTGAAGTACGCTCTCTAAGTTCCAGAGGTGAGGTTTGATCAGCCTCGAGACGCCTCAGCCTAAATGGGTCTAATTTCGCCTGGAGGGGAGAACCTCCTGGATTTTCTCGAGTTGTGGCAGGTCTTCTCGAGTTACGACGGGAGCCTCAGGGACCCGCTCTTGTGGCCTCAGGAAAGCCCAGTCGCCATGCGAGTTGCTAGGGGCCATCTCGGGATTCCTCTCCGGTCCATGCCGGGGCCTAAGACCGTGTGTGGAGTCGGGGCCGGCACCTGAGGATTCCTCTCCAGTGTTGCCATGGATCTTGGGGCGCTTCTCAGTCTCCCGAGGGGATTCAGGCCTCGTCTCGAGTGGGGGCATGCACGTGCGCTTTCCTCCCGAGCTGAAGCAGTAGTGTCACTCTTCCTGTCCCGTGGATCAAGGAATCTGTGGCTTTCCCTCGAGGCTGTCCCTCGAGGCTTTCCCACGAGGCTTTCCCACAGGGCTGTGCCACGTGCCACCTTGGTGTGATTCGGGCCTCGGCGTGAAAGACGAGCCGGTGAAGGGAAAAGAGATTCCTCTGGAATGGACTGAGACATCTGGGGGACTCTTGGAACGGTGGCACGACCCTGGAGTTCCTCTCGCCGTTCCTGTTGAGAGGGCCTCCTCTTGAGATGCGACGGGAAAGCCGGGAACTCTTTCCCGACGAAACAGGGAAAGGATCCCTCATCTCGAGCTACGAGGTGGAAACGGGGCTCCTCTGAATGTGGGCGGGACCCTCGTGATTCCTCTCGAGTGGAGACGGGTATGTCGGGGAACTTCTTGATTTGCACCAAGGGTGTGAAGGACCCTTTCGAAGTTCCAGAGGTGAGGTTTGATCAGCCTGGAGACGCCTCAGGGGAAATGGGCCTCATCTCGCCTGGAGGGGAGAACCTCCTGGATTTTCTCGAGTTGCGGCAGGTCTTCTCGAGTTACGACGGGGACCTCAGGGACCTGCTCTGGTGGCCTAAGGAAAGGCCAGTCTCCATGCCAGTTGCTAGGGGACCTCTCGGGATTCCTCTCCCGTCCATGCCGGGGCCTCAGTCCTTGTGCTGAGTCGGGGCCGGAACCTGAGGATTCCTCACCAGTGTTGCCATGGATCTTGGGGTGCTTCTGAGTCTCCCCAGGGGAGTCAGGCCTCGTCTCGAGTAGGAGCATGCACGTGCGCTTTCCTCCCGAGCTGCAGCAGTAATGTCACGCTTCCTGTCACGTGGATCAAGGGATCTGTGGTTTCCCTCGAGGCTTTCGCTCGAGGCTTCCCCACAGGGCTGTGCCACGTGCCACCTTGGTGTGAGTGGATCCTCGGCGTGAAAGACGAGCCGGTGAAGGGAAAAGAGGTTCCTCTGGAATGGACTGAGACATCTGGGGGACTCTTGGAATGGTGGCAAGACCCTGGAGTTCCTCTCACCGTTCCTGTTGAGAGGGCCTCCTCTTGAGTTGCGACGGGAACGCCGGGAACTCTTTCCCGACGAAGCAGGGAAAGGATCCCTCATCTCGAGCTACGAGGCGGAAACGGGGCTCCTCTGGATGTGGGCGGGACCCTCGTGTTTCCTCTCGAGTGGAGACGTGTATGTCGGGGAACTTCTTGATTTGCACCAAGGGTGTGAAGCACCCTTTCAAAGTTCCAGATGTGAGGTGTGATCAGCCTCGAGACGCCTCAGTGGAAATGGGCCTCATCTCGCCTAGAGGGGACAACCTCCTGGAATTTCTCGAGTTACGGCAGGTCTTATCGAGTTACGATGGGGACCTCAGGGACCCGCTCTGGTGGCCTCAGGAAAGGCCCGCCCGCATGCGAGTTGCTAGGGGCCATCTCGGGATTCCTCTCCCGTCCATGCCGGGGCCTAAGACTTTGTGTGGAGTCGGGGCCGGAACCTGAGGATTCCTCTCCAGTGTTGCCATGGATCTTGGGGTGCTTCTGAGTCTCCCCAGGGGAGTCAGGCCTCGTCTCGTGTGGGGGCACGCACGTGCGCTTTCCTCCCGAGCTGCAGCAGTAGTGTCACGCTTCCTGTCACGTTGATCAAGGGATCTGTGGTTTCCCTCGAGGCTGTCCCTCGAGGCTTTCCCACGAGACTTTCCCACAGGGTTGTGAAACTTGCCACCTTGGTGTGAGTCGATCCTCGGCGTGAAAGACGAGCCGGTGAAGGGAAAAGAGGTTCCTCTGGAATGGACTGAGATATCTGGGGGACCCTTGGAATGGTGGCACGGCCCTGGAGTTCCTCTCGCTGTTCCTGTTGAGAGGGCCTCCTCTTGAGATGCGACGGGAACGCCGGGAACTCTTTCCCGACGAAGCAGGGAAAGGATCCCTCATCTCGAGCTACGAGGCGGAAACGGGGCTCCTCTGGATGTGGGCGGGACCCTCGTGTTTCCTCTCGAGTGGAGACGGGTATGTCGGGGAACTTCTTGATTTGCACCAAGGGTGTGAAGGACCCTTTCGAAGTTCCAGAGGTGAGGTGTGATCAGCCTCGAGACGCCTCAGCGGAAATGGGCCTCATCTCGCCTGGAGGGGAGAACCTCCTGGATTTTCTCGAGTTGCGGCAGGTCTTCTCGAGTTACGACGGGGACCTCAGGTACCCGCTCTGTTGGCCTCAGGAAAGGACAGTCCCCGTGCGACTTGTTAGGGGCCATCTCGGGATTCCTCTCCCGTCCATGCCTGGGCCTAAGACCTTGTGTGGAGTCGGAGCCGGAACCTGAGGATTCCTCTCCAGTGTTGCCATGGATATTGGGGTGCTTCTGAGACTCCCCAGGGGAGTCAGGCCTCGTCTCGAGTGGGGGCATGCACGTGCGCTTTCCTCCCGAGCTGCAGCAGTAGTGTCACGCTTCCTGTCATGTGGATCAAGGGATCTGTGGTTTCCCTCGAGGCTTTCGCTCGAGGCTTTCCCACGAGGCATTCCCACAGGGCTGTGCCACGTGCCACCTTGGTGTGAGTCGATCCTCGGCGTGAAATACGAGCCGGTGAAGGGAAAAGAGGTTCCTCTGGAATCGACTGAACATCTGGGGGACTCTTGGAAAGGTGGCACGACCCTGGAGTTCCTCTCGCCTTTCCTGTTGAGAGGGCCTCCTCTTGAGATGCGACGGGAACGCCGGGAATTCTTTCCCGACGAAGCAGGGAAAGGATCCCTCATCTCGAGCTACGAGGCGGAAACGGGGCTCCTCTGGATGTGGGCGGGACCCTCGTGTTTCCTCTCGAGTGGAGACGGGTATGTCGGGAAACTTCTTGATTTACTCCAAGGGTGTGAAGGACCCTTGCGACGTTCCAGAGGTGAGGTGTGATCAGCCTCGAGACACCTCAGCGGAAATGGGCCTCATCTCGCCTGGAGGGGAGAACCTACTGGATTTTCTCGAGTTGCGGCAGGTCTCCTCGAGTTACGACGGGGACCTCAGGGACACGCTCTGGTGGCCTCAGGAAAGGACAGTCCCCGTCGATTTGCTAGGGGGCCTCTCGGGATTCCTCTCCCGTCCATGCCGGGGCCTCAGTCCTTGTGCTGAGTCGGGGCCGGAACCTGAGGATTCCTCACCAGTGTTGCCATGGATCTTGGGGTGCTTCTGAGTCTCCCCAGGGGAGTCAGGCCTCGTCTCGAGTAGGAGCATGCACGTGCGCTTTCCTCCCGAGCTGCAGCAGTAATGTCACGCTTCCTGTCACGTGGATCAAGGGATCTGTGGTTTCCCTCGAGGCTTTCGCTCGAGGCTTCCCCACAGGGCTGTGCCACGTGCCACCTTGGTGTGAGTGGATCCTCGGCGTGAAAGACGAGCCGGTGAAGGGAAAAGAGGTTCCTCTGGAATGGACTGAGACATCTGGGGGACTCTTGGAATGGTGGCAAGACCCTGGAGTTCCTCTCACCGTTCCTGTTGAGAGGGCCTCCTCTTGAGTTGCGACGGGAACGCCGGGAACTCTTTCCCGACGAAGCAGGGAAAGGATCCCTCATCTCGAGCTACGAGGCGGAAACGGGGCTCCTCTGGATGTGGGCGGGACCCTCGTGTTTCCTCTCGAGTGGAGACGTGTATGTCGGGGAACTTCTTGATTTGCACCAAGGGTGTGAAGCACCCTTTCAAAGTTCCAGATGTGAGGTGTGATCAGCCTCGAGACGCCTCAGTGGAAATGGGCCTCATCTCGCCTAGAGGGGACAACCTCCTGGAATTTCTCGAGTTACGGCAGGTCTTATCGAGTTACGATGGGGACCTCAGGGACCCGCTCTGGTGGCCTCAGGAAAGGCCCGCCCGCATGCGAGTTGCTAGGGGCCATCTCGGGATTCCTCTCCCGTCCATGCCGGGGCCTAAGACTTTGTGTGGAGTCGGGGCCGGAACCTGAGGATTCCTCTCCAGTGTTGCCATGGATCTTGGGGTGCTTCTGAGTCTCCCCAGGGGAGTCAGGCCTCGTCTCGTGTGGGGGCACGCACGTGCGCTTTCCTCCCGAGCTGCAGCAGTAGTGTCACGCTTCCTGTCACGTTGATCAAGGGATCTGTGGTTTCCCTCGAGGCTGTCCCTCGAGGCTTTCCCACGAGACTTTCCCACAGGGTTGTGAAACTTGCCACCTTGGTGTGAGTCGATCCTCGGCGTGAAAGACGAGCCGGTGAAGGGAAAAGAGGTTCCTCTGGAATGGACTGAGATATCTGGGGGACCCTTGGAATGGTGGCACGGCCCTGGAGTTCCTCTCGCCGTTCCTGTTGAGAGGGCCTCCTCTTGAGATGCGACGGGAACGCCGGGAACTCTTTCCCGACGAAGCAGGGAAAGGATCCCTCATCTCGAGCTACGAGGCGGAAACGGGGCTCCTCTGGATGTGGGCGGGACCCTCGTGTTTCCTCTCGAGTGGAGACGGGTATGTCGGGGAACTTCTTGATTTGCACCAAGGGTGTGAAGGACCCTTTCGAAGTTCCAGAGGTGAGGTGTGATCAGCCTCGAGACGCCTCAGCGGAAATGGGCCTCATCTCGCCTGGAGGGGAGAACCTCCTGGATTTTCTCGAGTTGCGGCAGGTCTTCTCGAGTTACGACGGGGACCTCAGGTACCCGCTCTGTTGGCCTCAGGAAAGGACAGTCCCCGTGCGACTTGTTAGGGGCCATCTCGGGATTCCTCTCCCGTCCATGCCTGGGCCTAAGACCTTGTGTGGAGTCGGAGCCGGAACCTGAGGATTCCTCTCCAGTGTTGCCATGGATATTGGGGTGCTTCTGAGACTCCCCAGGGGAGTCAGGCCTCGTCTCGAGTGGGGGCATGCACGTGCGCTTTCCTCCCGAGCTGCAGCAGTAGTGTCACGCTTCCTGTCATGTGGATCAAGGGATCTGTGGTTTCCCTCGAGGCTTTCGCTCGAGGCTTTCCCACGAGGCATTCCCACAGGGCTGTGCCACGTGCCACCTTGGTGTGAGTCGATCCTCGGCGTGAAATACGAGCCGGTGAAGGGAAAAGAGGTTCCTCTGGAATCGACTGAACATCTGGGGGACTCTTGGAAAGGTGGCACGACCCTGGAGTTCCTCTCGCCTTTCCTGTTGAGAGGGCCTCCTCTTGAGATGCGACGGGAACGCCGGGAATTCTTTCCCGACGAAGCAGGGAAAGGATCCCTCATCTCGAGCTACGAGGCGGAAACGGGGCTCCTCTGGATGTGGGCGGGACCCTCGTGTTTCCTCTCGAGTGGAGACGGGTATGTCGGGAAACTTCTTGATTTGCTCCAAGGGTGTGAAGGACCCTTGCGACGTTCCAGAGGTGAGGTGTGATCAGCCTCGAGACACCTCAGCGGAAATGGGCCTCATCTCGCCTGGAGGGGAGAACCTACTGGATTTTCTCGAGTTGCGGCAGGTCTCCTCGAGTTACGACGGGGACCTCAGGGACACGCTCTGGTGGCCTCAGGAAAGGACAGTCCCCGTCGATTTGCTAGGGGGCCTCTCGGGATTCCTCTCCCGTCCATGCCGCGGCCTCAGTCCTTGTGTGGAGTCGGGGCCGGAACCTGAGGATTCCTCTCCAGTGTTGCCATGGATCTTGCGGTGCTTCTGAGTCTCCCCAGGGGAGTCAGGCCTCGTCTCGAGTGGGGGCATGCACGTGCGCTTTCCTCCCGAGCTGCAGCAGTAGTGTCACGCTTCCTGTCACGTGGATCAAGGGATCTGTGGCTTTCCCTTGAGGCTGTCCCTCGAGGCTTTCCCACAGGGCTGTGCCACGTGCCACCTTGGTGTGAGTCGATCCTCGGCGTGAAAGACGAGCCGGTGAAGGGAAAAGAGGTTCCTCTGGAATGGACTGAGACATCTGGGGGACTCTTGGAATGGTGGCACGACCCTGGAGTTCCTCTCGCCGTTCCTGTTGAGAGGGCCTCCTCTTGAGATGCGACGGGAACGCCGGGAACTCTTTCCCGACGAAGCAGGGAAAGGATCCCTCATCTCGAGCTACGAGGCGGAAACGGGTCTCCTCTGGATGTGGGCGGGACCCTCGTGTTTCCTCTCGAGTGGAGACGGGTATGTCGGGGAACTTCTTGATTTGCACCAAGGGTGTGAAGGACCCTTTCGAAGTTCCAGAGGTGAGGTGTGATCAGCCTCGAGACGCCTCAGCGGAAATGGACCTCATCTCGCCTGGAGGGGAAAACCTCCGGGATTTTCTCGAGTTGCGGCAGGTCTCCTCGAGTTACGACGGGGAACTAGGGACCCGCTCTGGTGGCCTCAGGAAAGGCCAGTCCCCGTGCGACTTGTTAGGGGCCATCTCGGGATTCCTCTCCCGTCCATGCCTGGGCCTAAGACCTTGTGTGGAGTCGGAGCCGGAACCTGAGGATTCCTCTCCAGTGTTGCCATGGATCTTGGGGTGCTTCTGAGACTCCCCAGGGGAGTCAGGCCTCGTCTCGAGTGGGGGCATGCACGTGCGCTTTCCTCCCGAGCTGCAGCAGTAGTGTCACGCTTCCTGTCATGTGGATCAAGGGATCTGTGGTTTCCCTCGAGGCTTTCGCTCGAGGCTTTCCCACGAGGCATTCCCACAGGGCTGTGCCACGTGCCACCTTGGTGTGAGTCGATCCTCGGCGTGAAATACGAGCCGGTGAAGGGAAAAGAGGTTCCTCTGGAATCGACTGAGACATCTGGGAGACTCTTGGAAAGGTGGCACGACCCTGGAGTTCCTCTCGCCTTTCCTGTTGAGAGGGCCTCCTCTTGAGATGCGACGGGAACGCCGGGAATTCTTTCCCGACGAAGCAGGGAAAGGATCCCTCATCTCGAGCTACGAGGCGGAAACGGGGCTCCTCTGGATGTGGGCGGGACCCTCGTGTTTCCTCTCGAGTGGAGACGGGTATGTCGGGAAACTTCTTGATTTGCTCCAAGGGTGTGAAGGACCCTTGCGACGTTCCAGAGGTGAGGTGTGATCAGCCTCGAGACACCTCAGCGGAAATGGGCCTCATCTCGCCTGGAGGGGAGAACCTCCTGGATTTTCTCAAGTTGCGGCAGGTCTCCTCGAGTTACGACGGGGACCTCAGGGACCCGCTCTGGTGGCCTCAGGAAAGGACAGTCCCCGTGTGATTTGCTAGGGGGCCTCTCGGGATTCCTCTCCCGTCCATGCCGCGGCCTCAGTCCTTGTGTGGAGTCGGGGCCGGAACCTGAGGATTCCTCTCCAGTGTTGCCATGGATCTTGCGGTGCTTCTGAGTCTCCCCAGGGGAGTCAGGCCTCGTCTCGAGTTGGGGCATGCACGTGCGCTTTCCTCCCGAGCTGCAGCAGTAGTGTCACGCTTCCTGTCACGTGGATCAAGGGATCTGTGGCTTTCCCTCGAGGCTGTCCCTCGAGGCTTTCCCACGAGGCTTTCCCACAGGGCTGTGCCACGTGCCACCTTGGTGTGAGTCGATCCTCGGCGTGAAAGACGAGCCGGTGAAGGGAAAAGAGGTTCCTCTGGAATGGACTGAGACATCTGGGGGACTCTTGGAATGGTGGCACGACCCTGGAGTTCCTCTCGCCGTTCCTGTTGAGAGGGCCTCCTCTTGAGATGCGACGGGAACGCCGGGAACTCTTTCCCGACGAAGCAGGGAAAGGATCCCTCATCTCGAGCTACGAGGCGGAAACGGGGCTCCTCTGGATGTGGGCGGGACCCTCGTGTTTCCTCTCGAGTGGACACGGGTATGTCGGGGAACTTCTTGATTTGCACCAAGGGTGTGAAGGACCCTTTCGAAGTTCCAGAGGTGAGGTGTGATCAGCCTCGAGACGCCTCAGCGGAAATGGACCTCATCTCGCCTGGAGGGGAGAACCTGCTGGATTTTCTCGAGTTGCGGCAGGTCTCCTCGAGTTACGACGGGGAACTCAGGGACCCGCTCTGGTGGCCTCAGGAAAGGCCAGTCCCCATGCGAGTTGCTAGGGTCCATCTCGGGATTCCTCTCCCGTCCATGCCTGGGCCTAAGACCTTGTGTGGAGTCGGGGCCGGAACCTGAGGATTCCTCTCCAGTGTTGCCATGGATCTTGGGGTGCTTCTGAGACTCCCCAGGGGAGTCAGGCCTCGTCTCGAGTGGGGGCATGCACGTGCGCTTTCCTCCCGAGCTGCAGCAGTAGTGTCACGCTTCCTGTCACGTGGATCAAGGGATCTGTGGTTTCCCTCGAGGCTTTCGCTCGAGGTTTTCCCACGAGGCATTCCCACAGGGCTGTGCCACGTGCCACCTTGGTGTGAGTCGATCCTCGGCGTGAAAGACGAGCCGGTGAAGGGAAAAGAGGTTCCTCTGGAATGGACTGAGACATCTGGGGGACTCTTGGAATGGTGGCACGACCCTGGAGTTCCTCTCGCCGTTCCTGTTGAGAGGGCCTCCTCTTGAGATGCGACGGGACCGCCGGGAACTCTTTCCCGACGAAGCAGGGAAAGGATCCCCCATCTCGAGCTACGAGGCGGAAACGGGGCTCCGCTGGATGTGGGCGGGACCCTCGTGTTTCCTCTCGAGTGGAGACGGGTATGTCGGGAAACTTCTTGATTTGCACCAAGGGTGTGAAGGACCCTTTCGAAGTTCCAGAGGTGAGGTGTGATCAGCCTCGAGACGCCTCAGCGGAAATGGACCTCATCTCGCCTGGAGGGGAGAACCTCCTGGATTTTCTTGAGTTGCGGCAGGTCTCCTCGAGTTACGACGGGGACCTCAGGGACCCGCTCTGGTGGCCTCAGGAAAGGCCAGTCCCCATGCGAGTTGCTAGGGTCCATCTCGGGATTCCTCTCCCGTCCATGCCTGGGCCTAAGACCTTGTGTGGAGTCGGGGCCGGAACCTGAGGATTCCTCTCCAGTGTTGCCATGGATCTTGGGGTGCTTCTGAGACTCCCCAGGGGAGTCAGGCCTCGTCTCGAGTGGGGGCATGCACGTGCGCTTTCCTCCCGAGCTGCAGCAGTAGTGTCACGCTTCCTGTCACGTGGATCAAGGGATCTGTGGTTTCCCTCGAGGCTTTCGCTCGAGGTTTTCCCACGAGGCATTCCCACAGGGCTGTGCCACGTGCCACCTTGGTGTGAGTCGATCCTCGGCGTGAAAGACGAGCCGGTGAAGGGAAAAGAGGTTCCTCTGGAATGGACTGAGACATCTGGGGGACTCTTGGAATGGTGGCACGACCCTGGAGTTCCTCTCGCCGTTCCTGTTGAGAGGGCCTCCTCTTGAGATGCGACGGGAACGCCGGGAACTCTTTCCCGACGAAGCAGGGAAAGCATCCCGCATCTCGAGCTACGAGGCGGAAACGGGGCTCCTCTGGATGTGGGCGGGACCCTCGTGTTTCCTCTCGAGTGGAGACGGGTATGTAGGGAAACTTCTTGATTTGCACCAAGGGTGTGAAGGACACTTGCGACGTTCCAGAGGTGAGGTGTGATCAGCCTCGAGACGCCTCAGCGGAAATGGGCCTCATCTCGCCTGGAGGGGAGAACCTCCTGGATTTTCTCGAGTTGCGGCAGGTCTTCTCGATTTACGACGGGGACCTCAGGGACCCGCTCTGGTGGCCTCAGGATCGGACAGTCCCCGTGTGATTTGCTAGGGGGCCTCTCGGGATTCCTCTCCCGTCCATGCCGCGGCCTCAGTCCTTGTGTGGAGTCGGGGCCGGAAACTGAGGATTCCTCTCCAGTGTTGCCATGGATCGTGCGGTGCTTCTGAGTCTCCCCAGGGGATTCAGGCCTCGTCTCGAATGGGGGCATGCACGTGCGCTTTCCTCCCGAGCTGCAGCAGTAGTGTCACGCTTCCTGTCACGTGGATCAAGGGATCTGTGGCTTTCCCTCGAGGCTGTCCCTCGAGGCTTTCCCACGAGGCTTTCCCACAGGGCTGTGCCACGTGCCACCTTGGTGTGAGTCGATCCTCGGCGTGAAACACGAGCCGGTGAAGGGCAAAAGAGGTTCCTCTGGAATGGACTGAGACATCTGGGGGACTCTTGGAATGTTGGCACGACCCTGGAGTTCCTCTCGCCGTTCCTGTTGAGAGGGCCTCCTCTTGAGATGCGACGGGACCGCCGGGAACTCTTTCCCGACGAAGCAGGGAAAGGATCCCTCATCTCGAGCTACGAGGCGGAAACGGGGCTCCGCTGGATGTGGGCGGGACCCTCGTATTTCCTCTCGAGTGGAGATGGGTATGTCGGGGAACTTCTTGATTTGCACCAAGGGTGTGAAGGACCCGTTCGAAGTTCCAGAGGTGAGGTGTGATCAGCCTCGAGACGCCTCAGCGGAAATGGACCTCATCTCGCCTGGAGGGGAGAATCTCCTGGATTTTCTCGAGTTGCGGCAGGTCTCCTCGAGTTACGACGGGGACCTCAGGGACCCGCTCTGCTGGCCTCAGGAAAGGCCAGTCCCCATGCGAGTTGCTAGGGGCCATCTCGGGATTCCTCTCCCGTCCATGCCGGGGCCTAAGACCTTGTGTGGAGTCGGGGCCGGCACCTGAGGATTCCTCTCCAGTATTGCCATGGATCTTGGGGTGCTTCTGAGTCTCCCCAGGGGAGTCAGGCCTCGTCTCGAGTGGGGGCATGCACGTTCGCTTTCCTCCCGAGCTGCAGCAGTAGTGTCACGCTTCCTGTCACGTGGATCAAGGGATCTGTGGCTTTCCCTCGAGGCTGTCCCTCGAGGCTTTCCCACGAGGCTTTCCCACAGGGCTGTGCCACGTGCCACCTTGGTGTGAGTCGATCCTCGGCGTGAAAGACGAGCCGGTGAAGGGAAAAGAGGTTCCTCTGGAATGGACTGAGACATCTGGGGGACTCTTGGAATGGTGGCACGACCCTGGAGTTCCTCTCGCCGTTCCTGTTGAGAGGGCCTCCTCTTGAGATGCGACGGGAACGCCGGGAACTCTTTCCCGACGAAGCAGGGAAAGGATCCCTCATCTCGAGCTACGAGGCGGAAACGGGGCTCCTCTGGATGTGGGCGGGACCCTCGTGATTCCTCTCGAGTGGAGACGGGTATGTCGGGGAACTTCTTGATTTGCACCAAGGGTGTGAAGGACCCGTTCGAAGTTCCAGAGGTGAGGTGTGATCAGCCTCGAGACGCCTCAGCGGAAATGGACCTCATCTCGCCTGGAGGGGAGAACCTCCTGGATTTTCTCGAGTTGCGGCAGGTCTCCTCGAGTTACGACGGGGACCTCAGGGACCCGCTCTGGTGGCCTCAGGAAAGGCCAGTCCCCATGCGAGTTGCTAGGGGCCATCTCGGGATTCCTCTCCCGTCCATGCCGGGGCCTCAGTCCTTGTGTGGAGTCGGGGCCGGAAACTGAGGATTCCTCTCCAGTGTTGCCATGGATCTTGCGGTGCTTCTGAGTCTCCCCAGGGGATTCAGGCCTCGTCTCGAGTGGGGGCATGCACGTGCGCTTTCCTCCCGAGCTGCAGCAGTAGTGTCACGCTTCCTGTCACGTGGATCAAGGGATCTGTGG
Source organism: Budorcas taxicolor (assembly GCF_023091745.1). Taxonomy (NCBI): domain Eukaryota; kingdom Metazoa; phylum Chordata; class Mammalia; order Artiodactyla; family Bovidae; genus Budorcas; species Budorcas taxicolor. Next base: position 27,731 of record NW_026291582.1, read on the forward strand.
CTTTCCCTCGAGGCTGTCCCTCGAGGCTTTCCCACGAGGCTTTCCCACAGGGCTGTGCCACGTGCCACCTTGGTGTGATTCGGGCCTCGTCGTGAAAGACGAGCCGGTGAAGGGAAAAGAGGTTCCTCTGGAATGGACTGAGACATCTGGGGGACTCTTGGAACGGTGGCACACCCTGGAGTTCCTCTCGCCGTTCCTGTTGAGAGGGCCTCCTCTTGAGATGCGACGGGAAAGCCGGGAACTCTTTCCCGACGAAACAGGGAAAGGATCCCTCATCTCGAACTACGAGGTGGAAACGGGGCTCCTCTGAATGTGGGCGGGACCCTCGTTATTCCTCTCGAGTGGAGACGGGTATGTCGGGGAACTTCTTGATTTGCACCAAGGGTGTGAAGGACCCTTTCGAAGTTCCAGAGGTGAGGTGTGATCAGCCTGGAGACGCCTCAGGGGAAATGGGCCTCATCTCGCCTGGAGGGGAGAACCTCCTGGATTTTCTCGAGTTGCGGCAGGTCTTCTCGAGTTACGACGGAGACCTCAGGGACCTGCTCTGGTGGCCTCAGGAAAGGCCAGTCTCCATGCCAGTTGCTAGGGGACCTCTCGGGATTCCTCTCCCGTCCATGCCGGGGCCTCAGTCCTTGTGCTGAGTCGGGGCCGGAACCTGAGGATTCCTCACCAGTGTTGCCATGGATCTTGGGGTGCTTCTGAGTCTCCCCAGGGGAGTCAGGCCTCGTCTCGAGTAGGAGCATGCACGTGCGCTTTCCTCCCGAGCTGCAGCAGTAGTGTCACGCTTCCTGTCACGTTGATCAAGGGATCTGTGGTTTCCCTCGAGGCTGTCCCTCGAGGCTTTCCCACGAGAGTTTCCCACAGGGTTGTGAAACGTGCCACCTTGGTGTGAGTCGATCCTCGGCGTGAAAGACGAGCCGGTGAAGGGAAAAGAGGTTCCTCTGGAATGGACTGAGATATCTGGGGGACCCTTGGAATGGTGGCACGGCCCTGGAGTTCCTCTCGCCGTTCCTGTTGAGAGGGCCTCCTCTTGAGATGCGACGGGAACGCCGGGAACTCTTTCCCGACGAAGCAGGGAAAGGATCCCTCATCTCGAGCTACGAGGCGGAAACGGGGCTCCTCTGGATGTGGGCGGGACCCTCGTGTTTCCTCTCGAGTGGAGACGGGTATGTCGGGGAACTTCTTGATTTGCACCAAGGGTGTGAAGGACCCTTTCGAAGTTCCAGAGGTGAGGTGTGATCAGCCTCGAGACGCCTCAGCGGAAATGGGCCTCATCTCGCCTGGAGGGGAGAACCTCCTGGATTTTCTCGAGTTGCGGCAGGTCTTCTCGAGTTACGACGGGGACCTCAGGGACCCGATCTGGTGGCCTCAGGAAAGGCCAGTCCCCGTGCGATTTGCTAGGGCTCCTCTCGGGATTCCTCTCCTGTCCATGCCGGGGCCTAAGACCTTGTGTGGAGTCGGGGCCGGAACCTGAGGATTCCTCTCCAGTGTTGCCATGGATCTTGGGGTGCTTCTGAGACTCCCCAGGGGATTCAGGCCTCGTCTCGAGTGGGGGCATGCACGTGCGCTTTCCTCCCAAGCTGCAGCAGTAGTGTCACGCTTCCTGTCACGTGGATCAAGGGATCTGTGGTTTCCCTCGAGGCTTTCGCTCGAGGCTTTCCCACGAGGCATTCCCACAGGGCTGTGCCACGTGCCACCTTGGTGTGAGTCGATCGTCGGCGTGAAAGACGAGCCGGTGAAGGGAAAAGAGGTTCCTCTGGAATCGACTGAGACATCTGGGGGACTCTTGGAATGGTGGCACGACCCTGGAGTTCCTCTCGCCGTTCCTGTTGAGAGGGCCTCCTCTTGAGATGCGACGGGAACGCCGGGAACTCTTTCCCGACGAAGCAGGGAAAGGATCCCTCATCTCGAGCTACGAGGCGGAAACGGGGCTCCTCTGGATGTGGGCGGGACCCTCGTGTTTCCTCTCGAGTGGAGACGGGTATGTCGGGAAACTTCTTGATTTGCTTCAAGGGTGTGAAGGACCCTTGCGACGTTCCAGAGGTGAGGTGTGATCAGCCTCGAGACACCTCAGCGGAAATGGGCCTCATCTCGCCTGGAGGGGAGAACCTCCTGGATTTTCTCGAGTTGCGGCAGGTCTTCTCGAGTTACGACGGGGACCTCAGGGACCCGCTCTGTTGGCCTCAGGAAAGGACAGTCCCCGTGTGATTTGCTAGGGGGCCTCTCGGGATTCCTCTCCCGTCCATGCCGCGGCCTCAGTCCTTGTGTGGAGTCGGGGCCGGAACCTGAGGATTCCTCTCCAGTGTTGCCATGGATCTTGCGGTGCTTCTGAGTCTCCCCAGGGGAGTCAGGCCTCGTCTCGAGTGGGGGCATGCACGTGCGCTTTCCTCCCGAGCTGCAGCAGTAGTGTCACGCTTCCTGTCACGTGGATCAAGGGATCTGTGGTTTCCCTCGAGGCTTTCGCTCGAGGCTTTCCCACGAGGCATTCCCACAGGGCTGTGCCACGTGCCACCTTGGTGTGAGTCGATCCTCGGCGTGAAAGACGAGCCGGTGAAGGGAAAAGAGGTTCCTCTGGAATCGACTGAGACATCTGGGGGACTCTTGGAAAGGTGGCACGACCCTGGAGTTCCTCTCGCCTTTCCTGTTGAGAGGGCCTCCTCTTGAGATGCGACGGGAACGCCGGGAATTCTTTCCCGACGAAGCAGGGAAAGGATCCCTCATCTCGAGCTACGAGGCGGAAACGGGGCTCCTCTGGATGTGGGCGGGACCCTCGTGTTTCCTCTCGAGTGGAGACGGGTATGTCGGGAAACTTCTTGATTTGCTCCAAGGGTGTGAAGGACCCTTGCGACGTTCCAGAGGTGAGGTGTGATCAGCCTCGAGACACCTCAGCGGAAATGGGCCTCATCTCGCCTGGAGGGGAGAACCTCCTGGATTTTCTCGAGTTGCGGCAGGTCTCCTCGAGTTACGACGGGGACCTCTGGGACCCGCTCTGGTGGCCTCAGGATCGGACAGTCCCCGTGTGATTTGCTAGGGGGCCTCTCGGGATTCCTCTCCCGTCCATGCCGCGGCCTCAGTCCTTGTGTGGAGTCGGGGCCGGAAACTGAGGATTCCTCTCCAGTGTTGCCATGGATCGTGCGGTGCTTCTGAGTCTCCCCAGGGGATTCAGGCCTCGTCTCGAGTGGGGGCATGCACGTGCGCTTTCCTCCCGAGCTGCAGCAGTAGTGTCACGCTTCCTGTCACGTGGATCAAGGGATCTGTGGCTTTCCCTCGAGGCTGTCTCTCGAGGCTTTCCCACGAGGTTTCCCACAGGGCTGTGCCACGTGCCACCTTGGTGTGAGTCGATCCTCGGCGTGAAAGACGAGCCGGTGAAGGGAAAAGAGGTTCCTCTGGAATGGACTGAGACATCTGGGGGACTCTTGGAATGGTGGCACGAACCTGGAGTTCCTCTCGCCGTTCCTGTTGAGAGGGCCTCCTCTTGAGATGCGACGGGAGGGCCGGGAACTCTTTCCCGACGAAGCAGGGAAAGGATCCCTCATCTCAAGCTACGAGGCGGAAACGGGTCTCCTCTGGATGTGGGCGGGACCCTCGTGTTTCCTCTCGAGTGGAGACGGGTATGTCGGGGAACTTCTTGATTTGCACCAAGGGTGTGAAGGACCCTTTCGAAGTTCCAGAGGTGAGGTGTGATCAGCCTCGAGACGCCTCAGCGGAAATGGACCTCATCTCGCCTGGAGGGGAAAACCTCCGGGATTTTCTCGAGTTGCGGCAGGTCTCCTCGAGTTACGACGGGGAACTAGGGACCCGCTCTGGTGGCCTCAGGAAAGGCCAGTCCCCGTGCGACTTGTTAGGGGCCATCTCGGGATTCCTCTCCCGTCCATGCCTGGGCCTAAGACCTTGTGTGGAGTTGGAGCCGGAACCTGAGGATTCCTCTCCAGTGTTGCCATGGATCTTGGGGTGCTTCCGAGACTCCCCAGGGGAGTCAGGCCTCGTCTCGAGTGGGGGCATGCACGTGCGCTTTCCTCCCGAGCTGCAGCAGTAGTGTCACGCTTCCTGTCACGTGGATCAAGGGATCTGTGGTTTCCCTCGAGGCTTTCGCTCGAGGCTTTCCCACGAGGCATTCCCACAGGGCTGTGCCACGTGCCACCTTGGTGTGAGTCGATCCTCGGCGTGAAAGACGAGCCGGTGAAGGGAAAAGAGGTTCCTCTGGAATCGACTGAGACATCTGGGGGACTCTTGGAAAGGTGGCACGACCCTGGAGTTCCTCTCGCCTTTCCTGTTGAGAGGGCCTCCTCTTGAGATGCGACGGGAACGCCGGGAATTCTTTCCCGACGAAGCAGGGAAAGGATCCCTCATCTCGAGCTACGAGGCGGAAACGGGGCTCCTCTGGATGTGGGCGGGACCCTCGTGTTTCCTCTCGAGTGGAGACGGGTATGTCGGGAAACTTCTTGATTTGCTCCAAGGGTGTGAAGGACCCTTGCGACGTTCCAGAGGTGAGGTGTGATCAGCCTCGAGACACCTCAGCGGAAATGGGCCTCATCTCGCCTGGAGGGGAGAACCTCCTGGATTTTCTCGAGTTGCGGCAGGTCTCCTCGAGTTACGACGGGGACCTCTGGGACCCGCTCTGGTGGCCTCAGGATCGGACAGTCCCCGTGTGATTTGCTAGGGGGCCTCTCGGGATTCCTCTCCCGTCCATGCCGCGGCCTCAGTCCTTGTGTGGAGTCGGGGCCGGAAACTGAGGATTCCTCTCCAGTGTTGCCATGGATCGTGCGGTGCTTCTGAGTCTCCCCAGGGGATTCAGGCCTCGTCTCGAGTGGGGGCATGCACGTGCGCTTTCCTCCCGAGCTGCAGCAGTAGTGTCACGCTTCCTGTCACGTGGATCAAGGGATCTATGGCTTTTCCTCGAGGCTGTCCCTCGAGGCTTTCCCACGAGGCTTTCCCACAGGGCTGTGCCACGTGCCACCTTGGTGTGAGTCGATCCTCGGCGTGAAACACGAGCCGGTGAAGGGCAAAAGAGGTTCCTCTGGAATGGACTGAGACATCTGGGGGACTCTTGGAATGGTGGCACGACCCTGGAGTTCCTCTCGCCGTTCCTGTTGAGAGGGCCTCCTCTTGAGATGCGACGGGAACGCCGGGAACTCTTTCCCGACGAAGCAGGGAAAGGATCCCTCATCTCGAGCTACGAGGCGGAAACGGGGCTCCGCTGGATGTGGGCGGGACCCTCGTGTTTCCTCTCGAGTGGAGACGGGTATGTCGGGGAACTTCTTGATTTGCACCAAGGGTGTGAAGGACCCTTTCGAAGTTCCAGAGGGGAGGTGTGATCAGCCTCGAGACGCCTCAGCGGAAATGGACCTCATCTCGCCTGGAGGGGAGAACCTCCTGGATTTTCTTGAGTTGCGGCAGGTCTCCTCGAGTTACGACGGGGACCTCAGGGACCCGCTCTGGTGGCCTCAGGAAAGGCCAGTCCCCATGCGAGTTGCTAGGGTCCATCTCGGGATTCCTCTCCCGTCCATGCCTGGGCCTAAGACCTTGTGTGGAGTCGGGGCCGGAACCTGAGGATTCCTCTCCAGTGTTGCCATGGATCTTGGGGTGCTTCTGAGACTCCCCAGGGGAGTCAGGCCTCGTCTCGAGTGGGGGCATGCACGTGCGCTTTCCTCCCGAGCTGCAGCAGTAGTGTCACGCTTCCTGTCACGTGGATCAAGGGATCTGTGGTTTCCCTCGAGGCTTTCGCTCGAGGTTTTCCCACGAGGCATTCCCACAGGGCTGTGCCACGTGCCACCTTGGTGTGAGTCGATCCTCGGCGTGAAAGACGAGCCGGTGAAGGGAAAAGAGGTTCCTCTGGAATGGACTGAGACATCTGGGGGACTCTTGGAATGGTGGCACGACCCTGGAGTTCCTCTCGCCGTTCCTGTTGAGAGGGCCTCCTCTTGAGATGCGACGGGAACGCCGGGAACTCTTTCCCGACGAAGCAGGGAAAGCATCCCGCATCTCGAGCTACGAGGCGGAAACGGGGCTCCTCTGGATGTGGGCGGGACCCTCGTGTTTCCTCTCGAGTGGAGACGGGTATGTAGGGAAACTTCTTGATTTGCACCAAGGGTGTGAAGGACACTTGCGACGTTCCAGAGGTGAGGTGTGATCAGCCTCGAGACGCCTCAGCGGAAATGGGCCTCATCTCGCCTGGAGGGGAGAACCTCCTGGATTTTCTCGAGTTGCGGCAGGTCTTCTCGATTTACGACGGGGACCTCAGGGACCCGCTCTGGTGGCCTCAGGATCGGACAGTCCCCGTGTGATTTGCTAGGGGGCCTCTCGGGATTCCTCTCCCGTCCATGCCGCGGCCTCAGTCCTTGTGTGGAGTCGGGGCCGGAAACTGAGGATTCCTCTCCAGTGTTGCCATGGATCGTGCGGTGCTTCTGAGTCTCCCCAGGGGATTCAGGCCTCGTCTCGAATGGGGGCATGCACGTGCGCTTTCCTCCCGAGCTGCAGCAGTAGTGTCACGCTTCCTGTCACGTGGATCAAGGGATCTGTGGCTTTCCCTCGAGGCTGTCCCTCGAGGCTTTCCCACGAGGCTTTCCCACAGGGCTGTGCCACGTGCCACCTTGGTGTGAGTCGATCCTCGGCGTGAAACACGAGCCGGTGAAGGGCAAAAGAGGTTCCTCTGGAATGGACTGAGACATCTGGGGGACTCTTGGAATGTTGGCACGACCCTGGAGTTCCTCTCGCCGTTCCTGTTGAGAGGGCCTCCTCTTGAGATGCGACGGGACCGCCGGGAACTCTTTCCCGACGAAGCAGGGAAAGGATCCCTCATCTCGAGCTACGAGGCGGAAACGGGGCTCCGCTGGATGTGGGCGGGACCCTCGTATTTCCTCTCGAGTGGAGATGGGTATGTCGGGGAACTTCTTGATTTGCACCAAGGGTGTGAAGGACCCGTTCGAAGTTCCAGAGGTGAGGTGTGATCAGCCTCGAGACGCCTCAGCGGAAATGGACCTCATCTCGCCTGGAGGGGAGAATCTCCTGGATTTTCTCGAGTTGCGGCAGGTCTCCTCGAGTTACGACGGGGACCTCAGGGACCCGCTCTGCTGGCCTCAGGAAAGGCCAGTCCCCATGCGAGTTGCTAGGGGCCATCTCGGGATTCCTCTCCCGTCCATGCCGGGGCCTAAGACCTTGTGTGGAGTCGGGGCCGGCACCTGAGGATTCCTCTCCAGTATTGCCATGGATCTTGGGGTGCTTCTGAGTCTCCCCAGGGGAGTCAGGCCTCGTCTCGAGTGGGGGCATGCACGTTCGCTTTCCTCCCGAGCTGCAGCAGTAGTGTCACGCTTCCTGTCACGTGGATCAAGGGATCTGTGGCTTTCCCTCGAGGCTGTCCCTCGAGGCTTTCCCACGAGGCTTTCCCACAGGGCTGTGCCACGTGCCACCTTGGTGTGAGTCGATCCTCGGCGTGAAAGACGAGCCGGTGAAGGGAAAAGAGGTTCCTCTGGAATGGACTGAGACATCTGGGGGACTCTTGGAATGGTGGCACGACCCTGGAGTTCCTCTCGCCGTTCCTGTTGAGAGGGCCTCCTCTTGAGATGCGACGGGAACGCCGGGAACTCTTTCCCGACGAAGCAGGGAAAGGATCCCTCATCTCGAGCTACGAGGCGGAAACGGGGCTCCTCTGGATGTGGGCGGGACCCTCGTGATTCCTCTCGAGTGGAGACGGGTATGTCGGGGAACTTCTTGATTTGCACCAAGGGTGTGAAGGACCCGTTCGAAGTTCCAGAGGTGAGGTGTGATCAGCCTCGAGACGCCTCAGCGGAAATGGACCTCATCTCGCCTGGAGGGGAGAACCTCCTGGATTTTCTCGAGTTGCGGCAGGTCTCCTCGAGTTACGACGGGGACCTCAGGGACCCGCTCTGGTGGCCTCAGGAAAGGCCAGTCCCCATGCGAGTTGCTAGGGGCCATCTCGGGATTCCTCTCCCGTCCATGCCGGGGCCTCAGTCCTTGTGTGGAGTCGGGGCCGGAAACTGAGGATTCCTCTCCAGTGTTGCCATGGATCTTGCGGTGCTTCTGAGTCTCCCCAGGGGATTCAGGCCTGGTCTCGAGTGGGGGCATGCACGTGCGCTTTCCTCCCGAGCTGCAGCAGTAGTGTCACGCTTCCTGTCACGTGGATCAAGGGATCTGTGGCTTTCCCTCGAGGCTGTCCCTCGAGGCTTTCCCACGAGGCTTTCCCACAGGGCTGTGCCACGTGCCACCTTGGTGTGATTCGGGCCTCGTCGTGAAAGACGAGCCGGTGAAGGGAAAAGAGGTTCCTCTGGAATGGACTGAGACATCTGGGGGACTCTTGGAACGGTGGCACACCCTGGAGTTCCTCTCGCCGTTCCTGTTGAGAGGGCCTCCTCTTGAGATGCGACGGGAAAGCCGGGAACTCTTTCCCGACGAAACAGGGAAAGGATCCCTCATCTCGAACTACGAGGTGGAAACGGGGCTCCTCTGAATGTGGGCGGGACCCTCGTTATTCCTCTCGAGTGGAGACGGGTATGTCGGGGAACTTCTTGATTTGCACCAAGGGTGTGAAGGACCCTTTCGAAGTTCCAGAGGTGAGGTGTGATCAGCCTGGAGACGCCTCAGGGGAAATGGGCCTCATCTCGCCTGGAGGGGAGAACCTCCTGGATTTTCTCGAGTTGCGGCAGGTCTTCTCGAGTTACGACGGAGACCTCAGGGACCTGCTCTGGTGGCCTCAGGAAAGGCCAGTCTCCATGCCAGTTGCTAGGGGACCTCTCGGGATTCCTCTCCCGTCCATGCCGGGGCCTCAGTCCTTGTGCTGAGTCGGGGCCGGAACCTGAGGATTCCTCACCAGTGTTGCCATGGATCTTGGGGTGCTTCTGAGTCTCCCCAGGGGAGTCAGGCCTCGTCTCGAGTAGGAGCATGCACGTGCGCTTTCCTCCCGAGCTGCAGCAGTAGTGTCACGCTTCCTGTCACGTTGATCAAGGGATCTGTGGTTTCCCTCGAGGCTGTCCCTCGAGGCTTTCCCACGAGAGTTTCCCACAGGGTTGTGAAACGTGCCACCTTGGTGTGAGTCGATCCTCGGCGTGAAAGACGAGCCGGTGAAGGGAAAAGAGGTTCCTCTGGAATGGACTGAGATATCTGGGGGACCCTTGGAATGGTGGCACGGCCCTGGAGTTCCTCTCGCCGTTCCTGTTGAGAGGGCCTCCTCTTGAGATGCGACGGGAACGCCGGGAACTCTTTCCCGACGAAGCAGGGAAAGGATCCCTCATCTCGAGCTACGAGGCGGAAACGGGGCTCCTCTGGATGTGGGCGGGACCCTCGTGTTTCCTCTCGAGTGGAGACGGGTATGTCGGGGAACTTCTTGATTTGCACCAAGGGTGTGAAGGACCCTTTCGAAGTTCCAGAGGTGAGGTGTGATCAGCCTCGAGACGCCTCAGCGGAAATGGGCCTCATCTCGCCTGGAGGGGAGAACCTCCTGGATTTTCTCGAGTTGCGGCAGGTCTTCTCGAGTTACGACGGGGACCTCAGGGACCCGATCTGGTGGCCTCAGGAAAGGCCAGTCCCCGTGCGATTTGCTAGGGCTCCTCTCGGGATTCCTCTCCTGTCCATGCCGGGGCCTAAGACCTTGTGTGGAGTCGGGGCCGGAACCTGAGGATTCCTCTCCAGTGTTGCCATGGATCTTGGGGTGCTTCTGAGACTCCCCAGGGGATTCAGGCCTCGTCTCGAGTGGGGGCATGCACGTGCGCTTTCCTCCCAAGCTGCAGCAGTAGTGTCACGCTTCCTGTCACGTGGATCAAGGGATCTGTGGTTTCCCTCGAGGCTTTCGCTCGAGGCTTTCCCACGAGGCATTCCCACAGGGCTGTGCCACGTGCCACCTTGGTGTGAGTCGATCGTCGGCGTGAAAGACGAGCCGGTGAAGGGAAAAGAGGTTCCTCTGGAATCGACTGAGACATCTGGGGGACTCTTGGAATGGTGGCACGACCCTGGAGTTCCTCTCGCCGTTCCTGTTGAGAGGGCCTCCTCTTGAGATGCGACGGGAACGCCGGGAACTCTTTCCCGACGAAGCAGGGAAAGGATCCCTCATCTCGAGCTACGAGGCGGAAACGGGGCTCCTCTGGATGTGGGCGGGACCCTCGTGTTTCCTCTCGAGTGGAGACGGGTATGTCGGGAAACTTCTTGATTTGCTTCAAGGGTGTGAAGGACCCTTGCGACGTTCCAGAGGTGAGGTGTGATCAGCCTCGAGACACCTCAGCGGAAATGGGCCTCATCTCGCCTGGAGGGGAGAACCTCCTGGATTTTCTCGAGTTGCGGCAGGTCTTCTCGAGTTACGACGGGGACCTCAGGGACCCGCTCTGTTGGCCTCAGGAAAGGACAGTCCCCGTGTGATTTGCTAGGGGGCCTCTCGGGATTCCTCTCCCGTCCATGCCGCGGCCTCAGTCCTTGTGTGGAGTCGGGGCCGGAACCTGAGGATTCCTCTCCAGTGTTGCCATGGATCTTGCGGTGCTTCTGAGTCTCCCCAGGGGAGTCAGGCCTCGTCTCGAGTGGGGGCATGCACGTGCGCTTTCCTCCCGAGCTGCAGCAGTAGTGTCACGCTTCCTGTCACGTGGATCAAGGGATCTGTGGCTTTCCCTCGAGGCTGTCTCTCGAGGCTTTCCCACGAGGTTTCCCACAGGGCTGTGCCACGTGCCACCTTGGTGTGAGTCGATCCTCGGCGTGAAAGACGAGCCGGTGAAGGGAAAAGAGGTTCCTCTGGAATGGACTGAGACATCTGGGGGACTCTTGGAATGGTGGCACGAACCTGGAGTTCCTCTCGCCGTTCCTGTTGAGAGGGCCTCCTCTTGAGATGCGACGGGAGGGCCGGGAACTCTTTCCCGACGAAGCAGGGAAAGGATCCCTCATCTCAAGCTACGAGGCGGAAACGGGTCTCCTCTGGATGTGGGCGGGACCCTCGTGTTTCCTCTCGAGTGGAGACGGGTATGTCGGGGAACTTCTTGATTTGCACCAAGGGTGTGAAGGACCCTTTCGAAGTTCCAGAGGTGAGGTGTGATCAGCCTCGAGACGCCTCAGCGGAAATGGACCTCATCTCGCCTGGAGGGGAAAACCTCCGGGATTTTCTCGAGTTGCGGCAGGTCTCCTCGAGTTACGACGGGGAACTAGGGACCCGCTCTGGTGGCCTCAGGAAAGGCCAGTCCCCGTGCGACTTGTTAGGGGCCATCTCGGGATTCCTCTCCCGTCCATGCCTGGGCCTAAGACCTTGTGTGGAGTTGGAGCCGGAACCTGAGGATTCCTCTCCAGTGTTGCCATGGATCTTGGGGTGCTTCCGAGACTCCCCAGGGGAGTCAGGCCTCGTCTCGAGTGGGGGCATGCACGTGCGCTTTCCTCCCGAGCTGCAGCAGTAGTGTCACGCTTCCTGTCACGTGGATCAAGGGATCTGTGGTTTCCCTCGAGGCTTTCGCTCGAGGCTTTCCCACGAGGCATTCCCACAGGGCTGTGCCACGTGCCACCTTGGTGTGAGTCGATCCTCGGCGTGAAAGACGAGCCGGTGAAGGGAAAAGAGGTTCCTCTGGAATCGACTGAGACATCTGGGGGACTCTTGGAAAGGTGGCACGACCCTGGAGTTCCTCTCGCCTTTCCTGTTGAGAGGGCCTCCTCTTGAGATGCGACGGGAACGCCGGGAATTCTTTCCCGACGAAGCAGGGAAAGGATCCCTCATCTCGAGCTACGAGGCGGAAACGGGGCTCCTCTGGATGTGGGCGGGACCCTCGTGTTTCCTCTCGAGTGGAGACGGGTATGTCGGGAAACTTCTTGATTTGCTCCAAGGGTGTGAAGGACCCTTGCGACGTTCCAGAGGTGAGGTGTGATCAGCCTCGAGACACCTCAGCGGAAATGGGCCTCATCTCGCCTGGAGGGGAGAACCTCCTGGATTTTCTCGAGTTGCGGCAGGTCTCCTCGAGTTACGACGGGGACCTCTGGGACCCGCTCTGGTGGCCTCAGGATCGGACAGTCCCCGTGTGATTTGCTAGGGGGCCTCTCGGGATTCCTCTCCCGTCCATGCCGCGGCCTCAGTCCTTGTGTGGAGTCGGGGCCGGAAACTGAGGATTCCTCTCCAGTGTTGCCATGGATCGTGCGGTGCTTCTGAGTCTCCCCAGGGGATTCAGGCCTCGTCTCGAGTGGGGGCATGCACGTGCGCTTTCCTCCCGAGCTGCAGCAGTAGTGTCACGCTTCCTGTCACGTGGATCAAGGGATCTATGGCTTTTCCTCGAGGCTGTCCCTCGAGGCTTTCCCACGAGGCTTTCCCACAGGGCTGTGCCACGTGCCACCTTGGTGTGAGTCGATCCTCGGCGTGAAACACGAGCCGGTGAAGGGCAAAAGAGGTTCCTCTGGAATGGACTGAGACATCTGGGGGACTCTTGGAATGGTGGCACGACCCTGGAGTTCCTCTCGCCGTTCCTGTTGAGAGGGCCTCCTCTTGAGATGCGACGGGAACGCCGGGAACTCTTTCCCGACGAAGCAGGGAAAGGATCCCTCATCTCGAGCTACGAGGCGGAAACGGGGCTCCGCTGGATGTGGGCGGGACCCTCGTGTTTCCTCTCGAGTGGAGACGGGTATGTCGGGGAACTTCTTGATTTGCACCAAGGGTGTGAAGGACCCTTTCGAAGTTCCAGAGGGGAGGTGTGATCAGCCTCGAGACGCCTCAGCGGAAATGGACCTCATCTCGCCTGGAGGGGAGAACCTCCTGGATTTTCTTGAGTTGCGGCAGGTCTCCTCGAGTTACGACGGGGACCTCAGGGACCCGCTCTGGTGGCCTCAGGAAAGGCCAGTCCCCATGCGAGTTGCTAGGGTCCATCTCGGGATTCCTCTCCCGTCCATGCCTGGGCCTAAGACCTTGTGTGGAGTCGGGGCCGGAACCTGAGGATTCCTCTCCAGTGTTGCCATGGATCTTGGGGTGCTTCTGAGACTCCCCAGGGGAGTCAGGCCTCGTCTCGAGTGGGGGCATGCACGTGCGCTTTCCTCCCGAGCTGCAGCAGTAGTGTCACGCTTCCTGTCACGTGGATCAAGGGATCTGTGGCTTTCCCTCGAGGCTGTCCCTCGAGGCTTTCCCACGAGGCTTTCCCACAGGGCTGTGCCACGTGCCACCTTGGTGTGAGTCGATCCTCGGCGTGAAAGACGAGCCGGTGAAGGGAAAAGAGGTTCCTCTGGAATGGACTGAGACATCTGGGGGACTCTTGGAATGGTGGCACGACCCTGGAGTTCCTCTCGCCGTTCCTGTTGAGAGGGCCTCCTCTTGAGATGCGACGGGAACGCCGGGAACTCTTTCCCGACGAAGCAGGGAAAGGATCCCTCATCTCGAGCTACGAGGCGGAAACGGGGCTCCGCTGGATGTGGGCGGGACCCTCGTGTTTCCTCTCGAGTGGAGACGGGTATGTCGGGGAACTTCTTGATTTGCACCAAGGGTGTGAAGGACCCGTTCGAAGTTCCAGAGGTGAGGTGTGATCAGCCTCGAGACGCCTCAGCGGAAATGGACCTCATCTTCCCTGGAGGGGAGAACCTCCTGGATTTTCTCGAGTTGCGGCAGGTCTCCTCGAGTTACGACGGGGACCTCAGGGACCCGCTCTGCTGGCCTCAGGAAAGGCCAGTCCCCATGCGAGTTGCTAGGGGCCATCTCGGGATTCCTCTCCCGTCCATGCCGGGGCCTAAGACCTTGTGTGGAGTCGGGGCCGGCACCTGAGGATTCCTCTCCAGTGTTGCCATGGATCTTGGGGTGCTTCTGAGTCTCCCCAGGAGTCAGGCCTCGTCTCGAGTGGGGGCATGCACGTTGGCTTTCCTCCCGAGCTGCAGCAGTAGTGTCACGCTTCCTGTCACGTGGATCAAGGGATCTGTGGCTTTCCCTCGAGGCTGTCCCTCGAGGCTTTCCCACGAGGCTTTCCCACAGGGCTGTGCCACGTGCCACCTTGGTGTGAGTCGATCCTCGGCGTGAAAGACGAGCCGGTGAAGGGAAAAGAGGTTCCTCTGGAATGGACTGAGACATCTGGGGGACTCTTGGAATGGTGGCACGACCCTGGAGTTCCTCTCGCCGTTCCTGTTGAGAGGGCCTCCTCTTGAGATGCGACGGGAACGCCGGGAACTCTTTCCCGACGAAGCAGGGAAAGGATCCCTCATCTCGAGCTACGAGGCGGAAACGGGGCTCCTCTGGATGTGGGCGAGACCCTCGTGTTTCCTCTCGAGTGGAGACGGGTATGTCGGGAAACTTCTTGATTTGCACCAAGGGTGTGAAGGACCCTTGCGACGTTCCAGAGGTGAGGTGTGATCAGCCTCGAGACGCCTCAGCGGAAATGGGCCTCATCTCGCCTGGAGGGGAGAACCTCCTGGATTTTCTCGAGTTGCGGCAGGTCTTCTCGATTTACGACGGGGACCTCAGGCACCCGCTCTGGTGGCCTCAGGATCTGACAGTCCCTGTGTGATTTGCTAGGGGGCCTCTCGGGATTCCTCTCCCGTCCATGCCGGGGCCTCAGTCCTTGTGTGGAGTCGGGGCCGGAAACTGAGGATTCCTCTCCAGTGTTGCCATGGATCTTGCGGTGCTTCTGAGTCTCCCCAGGGGATTCAGGCCTCGTCTCGAGTGGGGGCATGCACGTGCGCTTTCCTCCCGAGCTGCAGCAGTAGTGTCACGCTTCCTGTCACGTGGATCAAGGGATCTGTGGCTTTCCCTCGAGGCTGTCCCTCGAGGCTTTCCCACGAGGCTTTCCCACAGGGCTGTGCCACGTGCCACCTTGGTGTGAGTCGATCCTCGGCGTGAAAGACGAGCCGGTGAAGGGAAAAGAGGTTCCTCTGGAATGGACTGAGATATCTGGGGGACTCTTGGAATGGTGGCACGACCCTGGAGTTCCTCTCGCCGTTCCTGTTGAGAGGGCCTCCTCTTGAGATGCGACGGGAACGCCGGGAACTCTTTCCCGAAGAAGCAGGGAAAGGATCCCTCATCTCGAGCTACGAGGCGGAAACGGGGCTCCTCTGAATGTGGGCGGGACCCTCGTGATTCCTCTCGAGTGGAGACGGGTATGTCGGGGAACTTCTTGATTTGCACCAAGGGTGTGAAGGAGCCTTTCGAAGTTCCAGAGGTGAGGTGTGATCAGCCTCGAGACGCCTCAGCGGAAATGGGCCTCATCTCGCCTGGAGGGGAGAACGTCCTGGATTTTCTCGAGTTGCGGCAGGTCTTCTCGAGTTACGACGGGGACCTCAGGGACCCGCTCTGGTGGCCTCAGGAAAGGCCAGTCCCCATGCGAGTTGCTAGGGGACCTCTCGGGATTCCTCTCCCGTCCATGCCGGGGCCTCAGTCCTTGTGTGGAGTCGGGGCCGGAACCTGCGGATTCCTCTTCAGTGTTGCCATGGATCTTGGGGTGCTTCTGAGTCTCCCCCGGGGAGTCAGGCCTCGTCTCAAGTGGGGGCATGCACGTGCGCTTTCCTCCCGAGCTGCAGCAGTAGTGTCACGCTTCCTGTCACGTGGATCAAGGGATCTGTGGCTTTCCCTCGAGGCTGTCCCTCGAGGCTTTCCCACGAGGCTTTCCCACAGGGCTGTGCCACGTGCCACCTTGGTGTGAGTCGATCCTCGGCGTGAAAGACGAGCCGGTGAAGGGAAAAGAGGTTCCTCTGGAATGGACTGAGACATCTGGGGGACTCTTGGAATGGTGGCACGACCCTGGAGTTCCTCTCGCCGTTCCTGTTGAGAGGGCCTCCTCTTGAGATGCGACGGGAACGCCGGGAACTCTTTCCCGACGAAGCAGGAAAAGGATCCCTCATCTCGAGCTACGAGGCAGAAACGGGGCTCCTCTGGATGTGGGCGGGACCCTCGTGATTCCTCTCGAGTGGAGACGGGTATGTCTGGGAACTTTTGATTTGCACCAAGGGTGTGAAGGACCCTTTTGAAGTTCCAGAGGTGAGGTGTAATCAGCCTCGAGACGCCTCAGCGGAAATGGGCCTCATCTCGCCTGGAGGGGAGAACCTCCTGGATTTTCTCCAGTTGCGGCAGGTCTTCTCGAGTTACGACGGGGACCTCAGGGACCCGCTCTGGTGGCCTCAGGAAAGGCCAGTCCCCATGCGAGTTGCTAGGGGACCTCTCGGGATTCCTCTCCCGTCCATGCCGGGGCCTCAGTCCTTGTGTGGAGTCGGGGCCGGAACCTGAGGATTCCTCTCCAGTGTTGCCATGGATCTTGGGGTGCTTCTGAGTCTCCCCAGGGGAGTCAGGCCTCGTCTCGAGTGGGGGCATGCACGTGCGCTTTCCTCCCGAGCTGCAGCAGTAGTGTCACGCTTCCTGTCACGTGGATCAAGGGATCTGTGGCTTTCCCTCGAGGCTGTCCCTCGAGGCTTTCCCACGTGGCTTTCCCACAGGGCTGTGCCACGTGCCACCTTGGTGTGAGTCGATCCTCGGCGTGAAAGACGAGCCGGTGAAGGGAAAAGAGGTTCCTCTGGAATGGACTGAGACATCTGGGGGACTCTTGGAATGGTGGCACGACCCTGGAGTTCCTCTCGCCGTTCCTGTTGAGAGGGCCTCCTCTTGAGATGCGACGGGAAAGCCGGGAACTCTTTCCCGAAGAAGCAGGGAAAGGATCCCTCATCTCGAGCTACGAGGCGGAAACGGGGCTCCTCTGGAGGTGGGCGGGACCCTCGTGATTCCTCTCGAGTGGAGACGGGTAGGTCGGGGAACTTCTTGATTTGCACCAAGGGTGTGAAGGAGCCTTTCGAAGTTCCAGAGGTGAGGTGTGATCAGCCTCGAGACGCCTCATCGGAAATGGGCCTCATCTCGCCTGGAGGGGAGAACCTCCTGGATTTTCTCGAGTTGCGGCAGGTCTTCTCGAGTTACGACGGGGACCTCAGGGACCCGCTCTGGTGGCCTCAGGAAAGGCCAGTCCCCATGCGAGTTGCTAGGGGACCTCTCGGGATTCCACTCTCGTCCATGCCGGGGCCTCAGTCCTTGTGTGGAGTCGGGGCCGGAACCTGAGGATTCCTCTCCAGTGTTGCCATGGATCTTGGGGTGCTTCTGAGTCTCCCCAGGGGAGTCAGGCCTCGTCTCGAGTGGGGGCATGCACGTGCGCTTTCCTCCCGAGCTGCAGCAGTAGTGTCACGCTTCCTGTCACGTGGATCAAGGGATCTGTGGCTTTCCCTCGAGGCTGTCCCTCGAGGTTTTCCAACGAGGCTTTCCCACAGGGCTGTGCCACGTGCCACCTTGGTGTGAGTCGATCCTCGGCGTGAAAGACGAGCCGGTGAAGGGAAAAGAGGTTCCTCTGGAATGGACTGAGACATCTGGGGGACTCTTGAAATGGTGGCACGACCCTGGAGTTCCTCTCGAAGTTCCTGTAGAGAGGGCCTCCTCTTGAGATGCGACGGGAGGGCCGGGAACTCTTTCCCGACGAAGCAGGGAAAGGATCCCTCATCTCGAGCTACGAGGCGGAAACGGGGCTCCTCTGGATGTGGGCGGGACCCTCGTGATTCCTCTCGAGTGGAGACGGGTATGTCGGGGAACTTCTTGATTTGCACCGAGGGTGTGAAGGACCCTTTCGAAGTTCCAGAGGTGAGGTGTGATCAGCCTCGAGACGCCTCAGCGGAAATGGGCCTCATCTCGCCTGGAGGGGAGAACATCCTGGATTTTCTCGAGTTGCGGCAGGTCTTCTCGAGTTACGACGGGGACCTCAGGGACCCGCTCTGGTGGCCTCAGGAAAGGCCAGTCCCCATGCGAGTTGCTAGGGGACCTCTCGGGATTCCTCTCCCGTCCATGCCGGGGCCTCAGTCCTTGTGTGGAGTCGGGGCCGGAACCTGAGGATTCCTCTCCAGTGTTGCCATGGATCTTGGGGTGCTTCTGAGTCTCCCCAGGGGAGTCAGGCCTCGTCTCGAGTGGGGGTATGCACGTGCGCTTTCCTCCCGAGCTGCAGCAGTAGTGTCACGCTTCCTGTCACGTGGATCAAGGGATCTGTGGCTTTCCCTCGAGGCTGTCCCTTGAGGCTTTCCCACGAGGCTTTCCAACAGGGCTGTGCCACGTGCCACCTTGGTGTGAGTCGATCCTCGGCGTGAAAGACGAGCCGGTGAAGGGAAAAGAGGTTCCTCTGGAATGGACTGAGACATCTGGGGGACTCTTGGAATGGTGGCACGACCCTGGAGTTCCTCTCGCCGTTCCTGTTGAGAGGGCCTCCTCTTGAGATGCGACGGGAACGCCGGGAACTCTTTCCCGACGAAGCAGGGAAAGGATCCCTCATCTCGAGCTACGAGGCGGAAACGGGGCTCCTCTGGATGTGGGCGGGACCCTCGTGATTCCTCTCGAGTGGAGACGGGTATGTCGGGGAACTTCTTGATTTGCACCAAGGGTGTGAAGGACCCTTTCGAAGTTCCAGAGGGGAGGTGTGATCAGCCTCGAGACGCCTCAGCGGAAATGGGCCTCATCTCGCCTGGAGGGGAGAACCTCCTGGATTTTCTCGAGTTGCGGCAGGTCTTCTCGAGTTACGACGGGGACCTCAGGGACCCGCTCTGGTGGCCTCAGGAAAGGCCAGTCCCCATGCGAGTTGCTAGGGGACCTCTCGGGATTCCTCTCCCGTCCATGCCGGGGCCTCAGTCCTTGTGTGGAGTCGGGGCCGGAACCTGAGGATTCCTCTCCAGTGTTGCCATGGATTTTGGGGTGCTTCTGAGTCTCCCCAGGGGAGTCAGGCCTCGTAGAGTGGGGGTATGCACGTGCGCTTTCCTCCCGAGCTGCAGCAGTAGTGTCACGCTTCCTGTCACGTGGATCAAGGGATCTGTGGCTTTCCCTCGAGGCTGTCCCTCGAGGCTTTCCCACGAGGCTTTCCCACAGGGCTGTGCCACGTGCCACCTTGGTGTGAGTCGATCCTCGGCGTGAAAGACGAGCCGGTGAAGGGAAAAGAGGTTCCTCTGGAATGGACTGAGACATCTGGGGGACTCCTGGAATGGTGGCACGACCCTGGAGTTCCTCTCGCCATTCCTGTTGAGAGGGCCTCCTCTTGAGATGCGACGGGAACGCCGGGAACTCTTTCCCGACGAAGCAGGGAAAGGATCCCTCATCTCGAGCTACGAGGCGGAAACGGGGCTCCTCTGGATGTGCGCGGGACCCTCGTGATTCCTCTCGAGTGGAGACGGGTATGTCGGGGAACTTCTTGATTTGCACCAAGGGTGTGAAGGACCCTTTCGAAGTTCCAGAGGGGAGGTGTGATCAGCCTCGAGACGCCTCAGCGGAAATGGGCCTCATCTCGCCTGGAGGGGAGAACCTCCTGGATTTTCTCGAGTTGCGGCAGGTCTTCTCGAGTTACGACGGGGACCTCAGGGACCCGCTCTGGTGGCCTCAGGAAAGGCCAGTCCCCATGCGAGTTGCTAGGGGACCTCTCGGGATTCCTCTCCCGTCCATGCCGGGGCCTCAGTCCTTGTGTGGAGTCGGGGCCGGAACCTGAGGATTCCTCTCCAGTGTTGCCATGGATCTTGGGGTGCTTCTGAGTCTCCCCAGGGGAGTCAGGCCTCATCTCGAGTGGGGGCATGCACGTGCGCTTTCCTCCCGAGCTGCAGCAGTAGTGTCACGCTTCCTGTCACGTGGATCAAGGGATCTGTGGCTTTCCCTCGAGGCTGTCCCTCGAGGCTTTCCCACGAGGCTTTCCCACAGGGCTGTGCCACGTGCCACCTTGGTGTGAGTCGATCCTCAGCGTGAAAGACGAGCCGGTGAAGGGAAAAGAGTTTTCTCTGGAATGGACTGAGACATCTGGGGGACTCTTGGAATGGTGGCACGACCCTGGAGTTCCTCTCGCCGTTCCTGTTGAGAGGGCCTCCTCTTGAGATGCGACGGAAACGCCGGGAACTCTTTCCCGACGAAGCAGGGAAAGGATCCCTCATCTCGAGCTACGAGGCGGAAACGGGGCTCCTCTGGATGTGGGCGGGACCCTCGTGATTCCTCTCGAGTGGAGACGGGTATGTCGGGGAACTTCTTGATTTGCACCGAGGGTGTGAAGGACCCTTTCGAAGTTCCAGAGGTGAGGTGTGATCAGCCTCGAGACGCCTCAGCGGAAATGGGCCTCATCTCGCCTGGAGGGGAGTACCTCCTGGATTTTCTCGAGTTGCGGCAGGTCTTCTCGAGTTACGACGGGGACCTCAGGGACCCGCTCTGGTGGCCTCAGGAAAGGCCAGTCCCCATGCGAGTTGCTAGGGGACCTCTCGGGATTCCTCTCCCGTCCATGCCGGGGCCTCAGTCCTTGTGTGGAGTCGGGGCCGGAACCTGAGGATTCCTCTCCAGTGTTGCCATGGATCTTGGGGTGCTTCTGAGTCTCCCCAGGGGAGTCAGGCCTCGTCTCGAGTGGGGGCATGCACGTGCGCTTTCCTCCCGAGCTGCAGCAGTAGTGTCACGCTTCCTGTCACGTGGATCAAGGGATCTGTGGCTTTCCCTCGAGGCTGTCCCTCGAGGCTTTCCCACGAGGCTTTCCCACAGGGCTGTGCCACGTGCCACCTTGGTGTGAGTCGATCCTCGGCGTGAAAGACGAGCCGGTGAAGGGAAAAGAGGTTCCTCTGGAATGGACTGAGACATCTGGGGGACTCTTGGAATGGTGGCACGACCCTGGAGTTCCTCTCGCCGTTCGTGTTGAGAGGGCCTCCTCTTGAGATGCGACGGGAACGCCGGGAACTCTTTCCCGACGAAGCAGGGAAAGGATCCCTCATCTCGAGCTACGAGGCGGAAACGGGGCTCCTCTGGATGTGGGCGGGACCCTCGTGATTCCTCTCGAGTGGAGACGGGTATGTCGGGGAACTTCTTGATTTGCACCAAGGGTGTGAAGGACCCTTTCGAAGTTCCAGAGGGGAGGTGTGATCAGCCTCGAGACGCCTCAGCGGAAATGGGCCTCATCTCGCCTGGAGGGGAGAACCTCCTGGATTTTCTCGAGTTGCGGCAGGTCTTCTCGAGTTACGACGGGGACCTCAGGGACCCGCTCTGGTGGCCTCAGGAAAGGCCAGTCCCCATGCGAGTTGCTAGGGGACCTCTCGGGATTCCTCTCCCGTCCATGCCGGGGCCTCAGTCCTTGTGTGGAGTCGGGGCCGGAACCTGAGGATTCCTCTCCAGTGTTGCCATGGATCTTGGGGTGCTTCTGAGTCTCCCCAGGGGAGTCAGGCCTCGTCTCGAGTGGGGGCATGCACGTGCGCTTTCCTCCCGAGCTGCAGCAGTAGTGTCACGCTTCCTGTCACGTGGATCAAGGGATCTGTGGCTTTCCATCGAGGCTGTCCCTCGAGGCTTTCCCACGAGGCTTTCCCACAGGGCTGTGCCACGTGCCACCTTGGTGTGAGTCGATCCTCGGCGTGAAAGACGAGCCGGTGAAGGGAAAAGGGGTTCCTCTGGAATGGACTGAGACATCTGGGGGACTCTTGGAATGGTGGCACGACCCTGGAGTTCCTCTCGCCGTTCCTGTTGAGAGGGCCTCCTCTTGAGATGCGACGGGAACGCCGGGAACTCTTTCCCGACGAAGCAGGGAAAGGATCCCTCATCTCGAGCTACGAGGCGGAAACGGGGCGCCTCTGGATGTGGGCGGGACCCTCGTGATTCCTCTCGAGTGGAGACGGGAATGTCGGGGAACTTCTTGTTTTGCACCAAGGGTGTGAAGGACCCTTTCGAAGTTCCAGAGGGGAGGTGTGATCAGCCTCGAGACGCCTCAGCGGAAATGGGCCTCATCTCGCCTGGAGGGGAGAACCTCCTGGATTTTCTCGAGTTGCGGCAGGTCTTCTCGAGTTACGACGGGGACCTCAGGGACCCGCTCTGGTGGCCTCAGGAAAGGCCAGTCCCCATGCGAGTTGCTAGGGGACCTCTCGGGATTCCTCTCCCGTCCATGCCGGGGCCTCAGTCCTTGTGTGGAGTCGGGGCCGGAACCTGAGGATTCCACTCCAGTGTTGCCATTGATCTTGGGGTGCTTCTGAGTCTCCCCAGGGGAGTCAGGCCTCGTCTCGAGTGGGGGCATGCACATGCGATTTCCTCCCGAGCTGCAGCAGTAGTGTCACGCTTCCTGTCACGTGGATCAAGGGATCTGTGGCTTTCCCTCGAGGCTGTCCCTCGAGGCTTTCCCACGAGGCTTTCCCACAGGGCTGTGCCACGTGCCACCTTGGTGTGAGTCGATCCTCGGCGTGAAAGACGAGCCGGTGAAGGGAAAAGAGGTTCCTCTGGAATGGACTGAGACATCTGGGGGACTCTTGGAATGGTGGCACGACCCTGGAGTTCCTCTCGACGTTCCTGTTGAGAGGGCCTCCTCTTGAGATGCGACGGGAACGCCGGGAACTCTTTTCCGACGAAGCAGGGAAAGGATCCCTCATCTCGAGCTATGAGGCGGAAACGGGGCTCCTCTGGATGAGGGCGGGACCCTCGTGATTCCTCTCGAGTGGAGACGGGTATGTCGGGGAACTTCTTGATTTGCACCAAGGGTGTGAAGGACCCTTTCGAAGTTCCAGAGGGGAGGTGTGATCAGCCTCGAGACGCCTCAGCGGAAATGGGCCTCATCTCGCCTGGAGGGGAGAACCTCCTGGATGTTCTCGAGTTGCGGCAGGTCTTCTCGAGTTACGACGGGGACCTCAGGGACCCGCTCTGGTGGCCTCAGGAAAGGCCAGTCCCCATGCGAGTTGCTAGGGGACCTCTCGGGATTACTCTCCCGTCCATGCCGGGGCCTCAGTCCTTGTGTGGAGTCGGGGCCGGAACCTGAGGATTCCTCTCCAGTGTTGCCATGGATCTTGGGGTGCTTCTGAGTCTCCCCAGGGGTGTCAGGCCTCGTCTCGAGTGGGGGCATGCACGTGCGCTTTCCTCCCGAGCTGCAGCAGTAGTGTCACGCTTCCTGTCACGTGGATCAAGGGATCTGTGGCTTTCCCTCGAGGCTGTCCCTCGAGGCTTTCCCACGAGGCTTTCCCACAGGGCTGTGCCACGTGCCACCTTGGTGTGAGTCGATCCTCGGCGTGAAAGACGAGCCGGTGAAGGGAAAAGGGGTTCCTCTGGAATGGACTGAGACATCTGGGGGACTCTTGGAATGGTGGCACGACCCTGGAGTTCCTCTCGCCGTTCCTGTTGAGAGGGCCTCCTCTTGAGATGCGACGGGAACGCCGGGAACTCTTTCCCGACGAAGCAGGGAAAGGATCCCTCATCTCGAGCTACGAGGCGGAAACGGGGCTCCTCTGGATGAGGGCGGGACCCTCGTGATTCCTCTCGAGTGGAGACGGGTATGTCGGGGAACTTCTTGATTTGCACCAAGGGTGTGAAGGACCCTTTCGAAGTTCCAGAGGGGAGGTGTGATCAGCCTCGAGACGCCTCAGCGGAAATGGGCCTCATCTCGCCTGGAGGGGAGAACCTCCTGGATGTTCTCGAGTTGCGGCAGGTCTTCTCGAGTTACGACGGGGACCTCAGGGACCCGCTCTGGTGGCCTCAGGAAAGGCCAGTCCCTATGCGAGTTGCTAGGGGACCTCTCGGGATTCCTCTCCCGTCCATGCCGGGGCCTCAGTCCTTGTGTGGAGTCGGGGCCGGAACCTGAGGATTCCTCTCCAGTGTTGCCATGGATCTTGGGGTGCTTCTGAGTCTCCCCAGGGGAGTCAGGCCTCGTCTCGAGTGGGGGCATGCACGTGCGCTTTCCTCCCGAGCTGCAGCAGTAGTGTCACGCTTCCTGTCACGTGGATCAAGGGATCTGTGGCTTTCCATCGAGGCTGTCCCTCGAGGCTTTCCCACGAGGCTTTCCCACAGGGCTGTGCCACGTGCCACCTTGGTGTGAGTCGATCCTCGGCGTGAAAGACGAGCCGGTGAAGGGAAAAGGGGTTCCTCTGGAATGGACTGAGACATCTGGGGGACTCTTGGAATGGTGGCACGACCCTGGAGTTCCTCTCGCCGTTCCTGTTGAGAGGGCCTCCTCTTGAGATGCGACGGGAACGCCGGGAATTCTTTCCCGACGAAGCAGGGAAAGGATCCCTCATCTCGAGCTACGAGGCGGAAACGGGGCTCCTCTGGATGTGGGCGGGACCCTCGTGATTCCTCTCGAGTGGAGACGGGTATGTCGGGGAACTTCTTGTTTTGCACCAAGGGTGTGAAGGACCCTTTCGAAGTTCCAGAGGGGAGGTGTGATCAGCCTCGAGACGCCTCAGCGGAAATGGGCCTCATCTCGCCTGGAGGGGAGAACCTCCTGGATGTTCTCGAGTTGCGGCAGGTCTTCTCGAGTTACGACGGGGACCTCAGGGACCCGCTCTGGTGGCCTCAGGAAAGGCCAGTCCCCATGCGAGTTGCTAGGGGACCTCTCGGGATTCCTCTCCCGTCCATGCCGGGGCCTCAGTCCTTGTGTGGAGTCGGGGCCGGAACCTGAGGATTCCTCTCCAGTGTTGCCATGGATCTTGGGGTGCTTCTGAGTCTCCCCAGGGGAGTCAGGCCTCGTCTCGAGTGGGGGCATGCACGTGCGCTTTCCTCCCGAGCTGCAGCAGTAGTGTCACGCTTCCTGTCACGTGGATCAAGGGATCTGTGGCTTTCCCTCGAGGCTGTCCCTCGAGGCTTTCCCACGAGGCTTTCCCACAGGGCTGTGCCACGTGCCACCTTGGTGTGAGTCGATCCTCGGCGTGAAAGACGAGCCGGTGAAGGGAAAAGACGTTCCTCTGGAATGGACTGAGACATCTGGGGGACTCTTGGAATGGTGGCACGACCCTGGAGTTCCTCTCGCCGTTCCTGTTGAGAGGGCCTCCTCTTGAGATGCGACGGGAACGCCGGGAACTCTTTCCCGACGAAGCAGGGAAAGGATCCCTCAACTCGAGCTACGAGGCGGAAACCGGGCTCCTCTGGATGTGGGCGGGACCCTCGTGATTCCTCTCGAGTGGAGACGGGTATGTCGGGGAACTTCTTGATTTGCACCAAGGGTGTGAAGGAGCCTTTCGAAGTTCCAGAGGTGAGGTGTGATCAGCCTCGAGAAGCCTCAGCGGAAATGGGCCTCATCTCGCCTGGAGGGGAGAACCTCCTGGATTTTCTCGAGTTGCGGCAGGTCTTCTCGAGTTACGACGGGGACCTCAGGGACCCGCTCTGGTGGCCTCAGGAAAGGCCAGTCCCCATGCGAGTTGCTAGGGGACCTCTCGGGATTCCTCTCCCGTCGATGCCGGGGCCTCAGTCCTTGTGTGGAGTCGGGGCCGGAACCTGAGGATTCCTCTCCAGTGTTGCCATGGAACTTGGGGTGCTTCTGAGTCTCCCCAGGGGAGTCAGGCCTCGTCTCGAGTGGGGGCATGCACGTGCACTTTCCTCCCGAGCTGCAGCAGTAGTGTCACGCTTCCTGTCACGTGGATCAAGGGATCTGTGGCTTTCCCTCGAGGCTGTCCCTCGAGGCTTTCCCACGAGGCTTTCCCACAGGGCTGTGCCACGTGCCACCTTGGTGTGAGTATATCCTCGGCGTGAAAGACGAGCCGGTGAAGGGAAAAGAGGTTCCTCTGGAATGGACTGAGACATCTGGGGGACTCTTGGAATGGTGGCACGACCCTGGAGTTCCTCTCGCCGTTCCTGTTGAGAGGGCCTCCTCTTGAGATGCGACGGGAACGCCGGGAACTCTTTCCCGACGAAGCAGGGAAAGGATCCCTCATCTCGAGCTACGAGGCGGAAACGGGGCTCCTCTGAATGTGGGCGGGACCCTCGTGATTCCTCTCGAGTGGAGACGGGTATGTCGGGGAACTTCTTGATTTGCACCAAGGGTGTGAAGGAGCCTTTCGAAGTTCCAGAGGTGAGGTGTGATCAGCCTCGAGACGCCTCAGCGGAAATGGGCCTCATCTCGCCTGGAGGGGAGAACCTCCTGGATTTTCTCGAGTTGCGGCAGGTCTTCTCGAGTTACGACGGGGACCTCAGGGACCCGCTCTGGTGGCCTCAGGAAAGGCCAGTCCCCATGCGAGTTGCTAGGGGACCTCTCGGGATTCCTCTCCCGTCCATGCCGGGGCCTCAGTCCTTGTGTGGAGTCGGGGCCGGAACCTGAGGATTCCTCTTCAGTGTTGCCATGGATCTTGGGGTGCTTCTGAGTCTCCCCAGGGGAGTCAGGCCTCGTCTCAAGTGGGGGCATGCACGTGCGCTTTCCTCCCGAGCTGCAGCAGTAGTGTCACGCTTCCTGTCACGTGGATCAAGGGATCTGTGGCTTTCCCTCGAGGCTGTCCCTCGAGGCTTTCCCACCAGGCTTTCCCACAGGGCTGTGCCACTTGCCACCTTGGTGTGAGTCGATCCTCGGCGTGAAAGACGAGCCGGTGAAGGGAAAAGAGGTTCCTCTGGAATGGACTGAGACATCTGGGGGACTCTTGGAATGGTGGCACGACCCTGGAGTTCCTCTCGCCGTTCCTGTTGAGAGGGCCTCCTCTTGAGATGCGACGGGAACGCCGGGAACTCTTTCCCGACGAAGCAGGGAAAGGATCCCTCATCTCGAGCTACGAGGCGGAAACGGGGCTCCTCTGAATGTGTGTGGGACCCTCGTGATTCCTCTCGAGTGGAGACGGGTATGTCGGGGAACTTCTTGATTTGCACCAAGGGTGTGAAGGAGCCTTTCGAAGTTCCAGAGGTGAGGTGTGATCAGCCTCGAGACGCCTCAGCGGAAATGGGCCTCATCTCGCCTGGAGGGGAGAACCTCCTGGATTTTCTCGAGTTGCGGCAGGTCTTCTCGAGTTACGACGGGGACCTCAGGGACCCGCTCTGGTGGCCTCAGGAAAGGCCAGTCCCCATGCGAGTTGCTAGGGGACCTCTCGGGATTCCTCTCCCGTCCATGCCGGGGCCTCAGTCCTTGTGTGGAGTCGGGGCCGGAACCTGAGGATTCCTCTCCAGTGTTGCCATGGATCTTGGGGTGCTTCTGAGTCTCCCCAGGGGAGTCAGGCCTCGTCTCGAGTGGGGGCATGCACGTGCGCTTTCCTCCCGAGCTGCAGCAGTAGTGTCACGCTTCCTGTCACGTGGATCAAGGGATCTGTGGCTTTCCCTCGAGGCTGTCCCTCGAGGCTTTCCCACGAGGCTTTCCCACAGGGCTGTGCCACGTGCCACCTTGGTGTGAGTCGATCCTCGGCGTGAAAGGCGAGCTGGTGAAGGGAAAAGAGATTCCTCTGGAATGGACTGAGACATCTGGGGGACTCTTGGAATGGTGGCACGACCCTGGAGTTCCTCTCGCCGTTCCTGTTGAGAGGGCCTCCTCTTGAGATGCGACGGGAACGCCGGGAACTCTTTCCCGAAGAAGCAGGGAAAGGATCCCTCATCTCGAGCTATGAGGCGGAAACGGGGCTCCTCTGGATGTGGGCGGGACCCTCGTGATTCCGCTCGAGTGGAGACGGGTATGTCGGGGAACTTCTTGATTTGCACCAAGGGTGTGAAGGAGCCTTTCGAAGTTCCAGAGGTGAGGTGTGATCAGCCTCGAGACGCCTCAGCGGAAATGGGCCTCATCTCGCCTGGAGGGGAGAACCTCCTGGATGTTCTCGAGTTGCGGCAGGTCTTCTCGAGTTACGACGGGGACCTCAGGGACCCGCTCTGGTGGCCTCAGGAAAGGCCAGTCCCCATGCGAGTTGCTAGGGGACCTCTCGGGATTCCTCTCCCGTCCATGCCGGGGCCTCAGTCCTTGTGTGGAGTCGGGGCCGGAACCTGAGGATTCCTCTCCAGTGTTGCCATGGATCTTGGGGTGCTTCTGAGTCTCCCCAGGGGAGTCAGGCCTCGTCTCGAGTGGGGGCATGCACGTGCGCTTTCCTCCCGAGCTGCAGCAGTAGTGTCACGCTTCCTGTCACGTGGATCAAGGGATCTGTGGCTTTCCCTCGAGGCTGTCCCTCGAGGCTTTCCCACGAGGCTTTCCCACAGGGCTGTGCCACGTGCCACCTTGGTGTGAGTCGATCCTCGGCGTGAAAGACGAGCCGGTGAAGGGAAAAGGGGTTCCTCTGGAATGGACTGAGACATCTGGGGGACTCTTGGAATGGTGGCACGACCCTGGAGTTCCTCTCGCCGTTCCTGTTGAGAGGGCCTCCTCTTGAGATGCGACGGGAACGCCGGGAACTCTTTCCCGAAGAAGCAGGGAAAGGATCCCTCAACTCGAGCTACGAGGCGGAAAACGGGCTCCTCTGGATGTGGGCGGGACCCTCGTGATTCCTCTCGAGTGGAGACGGGTATGTCGGGGAACTTCTTGATTTGCACCAAGGGTGTGAAGGAGCCTTTCGAAGTTCCAGAGGTGAGGTGTGATCAGCCTCGAGAAGCCTCAGCGGAAATGGGCCTCATCTCGCCTGGAGGGGAGAACCTCCTGGATTTTCTCGAGTTGCGGCAGGTCTTCTCGAGTTACGACGGGGACCTCAGGGACCCGCTCTGGTGGCCTCAGGAAAGTCCAGTCCCCATGCGAGTTGCTAGGGGACCTCTCGGGATTCCTCTCCCGTCCATGCCGGGGCCTCAGTCCTTGTGTGGAGTCGGGGCCGGAACCTGAGGATTCCTCTCCAGTGTTGCCATGGATCTTGGGGTGCTTCTGAGTCTCCCCAGGGGAGTCAGGCCTCGTCTCGAGTGGGGGCATGCACGTGCGCTTTCCTCCCGAGCTGCAGCAGTAGTGTCACGCTTCCTGTCACGTGGATCAAGGGATCTGTGGCTTTCCCTCGAGGCTGTCCCTCGAGGCTTTCCCACGAGGCTTTCCCACAGGGCTGTGCCACGTGCCTCCTTGGTGTGAGTCTATCCTCGGCGTGAAAGACGAGCCGGTGAAGGGAAAAGAGGTTCCTCTGGAATGGACTGAGACATCTGGGGGACTCTTGGAATGGTGGCACGACCCTGGAGTTCCTCTCGCCGTTCCTGTTGAGAGGGCCTCCTCTTGAGATGCGACGGGAACGCCGGGAACTCTTTCCCGAAGAAGCAGGGAAAGGATCCCTCATCTCGAGCTACGAGGCGGAAACGGGGCTCCTCTGAATGTGGGCGGGACCCTCGTGATTCCTCTCGAGTGGAGACGGGTATGTCGGGGAACTTCTTGATTTGCACCAAGGGTGTGAAGGAGCCTTTCGAAGTTCCAGAGGTGAGGTGTGATCAGCCTCGAGACGCCTCAGCGGAAATGGGCCTCATCTCGCCTGGAGGGGAGAACCTCCTGGATTTTCTCGAGTTGCGGCAGGTCTTCTCGAGTTACGACGGGGACCTCAGGGACCCGCTCTGGTGGCCTCAGGAAAGGCCAGTCCCCATGCGAGTTGCTAGGGGACCTCTCGGGATTCCTCTCCCGTCCATGCCGGGGCCTCAGTCCTTGTGTGGAGTCGGGGCCGGAACCTGAGGATTCCTCTCCAGTGTTGCCATGGATCTTGGGGTGCTTCTGAGTCTCCCCAGGGGAGTCAGGCCTCGTCTCGAGTGGGGGCATGCACGTGCGATTTCCTCCCGAGCTGCAGAAGTAGTGTCACGCTTCCTGTCACGTGGATCAAGGGATCTGTGGCTTTCCCTCGAGGCTGTCCCTCGAGGCTTTCCCACGAGGCTTTCCCACAGGGCTGTGCCACGTGCCACCTTGGTGTGAGTCGATCCTCGGCGTGAAAGACGAGCCGGTGAAGGGAAAAGAGGTTCCTCTGGAATGGACTGAGACATCTGGGGGACTCTTGGAATGGTGGCACGACCCTGGAGTTCCTCTCGACGTTCCTGTTGAGAGGGCCTCCTCTTGAGATGCGACGGGAACGCCGGGAACTCTTTCCCGACGAAGCAGGGAAAGGATCCCTCATCTCGAGCTACGAGGCGGAAACGGGGCTCCTCTGGATGAGGGCGGGACCCTCGTGATTCCTCTCGAGTGGAGACGGGTATGTCGGGGAACTTCTTGATTTGCACCAAGGGTGTGAAGGACCCTTTCGAAGTTCCAGAGGGGAGGTGTGATCAGCCTCGAGACGCCTCAGCGGAAATGGGCCTCATCTCGCCTGGAGGGGAGAACCTCCTGGATGTTCTCGAGTTGCGGCAGGTCTTCTCGAGTTACGACGGGGACCTCAGGGACCCGCTCTGGTGGCCTCAGGAAAGGCCAGTCCCTATGCGAGTTGCTAGGGGACCTCTCGGGATTCCTCTCCCGTCCATGCCGGGGCCTCAGTCCTTGTGTGGAGTCGGGGCCGGAACCTGAGGATTCCTCTCCAGTGTTGCCATGGATCTTGGGGTGCTTCTGAGTCTCCCCAGGGGAGTCAGGCCTCGTCTCGAGTGGGGGCATGCACGTGCGCTTTCCTCCCGAGCTGCAGCAGTAGTGTCACGCTTCCTGTCACGTGGATCAAGGGATCTGTGGCTTTCCATCGAGGCTGTCCCTCGAGGCTTTCCCACGAGGCTTTCCCACAGGGCTGTGCCACGTGCCACCTTGGTGTGAGTCTATCCTCGGCGTGAAAGACGAGCCGGTGAAGGGAAAAGGGGTTCCTCTGGAATGGACTGAGACATCTGGGGGACTCTTGGAATGGTGGCACGACCCTGGAGTTCCTCTCGCCGTTCCTGTTGAGAGGGCCTCCTCTTGAGATGCGACGGGAACGCCGGGAATTCTTTCCCGACGAAGCAGGGAAAGGATCCCTCATCTCGAGCTACGAGGCGGAAACGGGGCTCCTCTGGATGTGGGCGGGACCCTCGTGATTCCTCTCGAGTGGAGACGGGTATGTCGGGGAACTTCTTGTTTTGCACCAAGGGTGTGAAGGACCCTTTCGAAGTTCCAGAGGGGAGGTGTGATCAGCCTCGAGACGCCTCAGCGGAAATGGGCCTCATCTCGCCTGGAGGGGAGAACCTCCTGGATGTTCTCGAGTTGCGGCAGGTCTTCTCGAGTTACGACGGGGACCTCAGGGACCCGCTCTGGTGGCCTCAGGAAAGGCCAGTCCCCATGCGAGTTGCTAGGGGACCTCTCGGGATTCCTCTCCCGTCCATGCCGGGGCCTCAGTCCTTGTGTGGAGTCGGGGCCGGAACCTGAGGATTCCTCTCCAGTGTTGCCATGGATCTTGGGGTGCTTCTGAGTCTCCCCAGGGGAGTCAGGCCTCGTCTCGAGTGGGGGCATGCACGTGCGCTTTCCTCCCGAGCTGCAGCAGTAGTGTCACGCTTCCTGTCACGTGGATCAAGGGATCTGTGGCTTTCCCTCGAGGCTGTCCCTCGAGGCTTTCCCACGAGGCTTTCCCACAGGGCTGTGCCACGTGCCACCTTGGTGTGAGTCGATCCTCGGCGTGAAAGACGAGCCGGTGAAGGGAAAAGAGGTTCCTCTGGAATGGACTGAGACATCTGGGGGACTCTTGGAATGGTGGCACGACCCTGGAGTTCCTCTCGCCGTTCCTGTTGAGAGGGCCTCCTCTTGAGATGCGACGGGAACGCCGGGAACTCTTTCCCGAAGAAGCAGGGAAAGGATCCCTCATCTCGAGCTACGAGGCGGAAACCGGGCTCCTCTGGATGTGGGCGGGACCCTCGTGATTCCTCTCGAGTGGAGACGGGTATGTCGGGGAACTTCTTGATTTGCACCAAGGGTGTGAAGGAGCCTTTCGAAGTTCCAGAGGTGAGGTGTGATCAGCCTCGAGAAGCCTCAGCGGAAATGGGCCTCATCTCGCCTGGAGGGGAGAACCTCCTGGATTTTCTCGAGTTGCGGCAGGTCTTCTCGAGTTACGACGGGGACCTCAGGGACCCGCTCTGGTGGCCTCAGGAAAGGCCAGTCCCCATGCGAGTTGCTAGGGGACCTCTCGGGATTCCTCTCCCGTCGATGCCGGGGCCTCAGTACTTGTGTGGAGTCGGGGCCGGAACCTGAGGATTCCTCTCCAGTGTTGCCATGGAACTTGGGGTGCTTCTGAGTCTCCCCAGGGGAGTCAGGCCTCGTCTCGAGTGGGGGCATGCACGTGCGCTTTCCTCCCGAGCTGCAGCAGTAGTGTCACGCTTCCTGTCACGTGGATCAAGGGATCTGTGGCTTTCCCTCGAGGCTGTCCCTCGAGGCTTTCCCACGAGGCTTTCCCACAGGGCTGTGCCACGTGCCACCTTGGTGTGAGTCTATCCTCGGCGTGAAAGACGAGCCGGTGAAGGGAAAAGAGGTTCCTCTGGAATGGACTGAGACATCTGGGGGACTCTTGGAATGGTGGCACGACCCTGGAGTTCCTCTCGCCGTTCCTGTTGAGAGGGCCTCCTCTTGAGATGCGACGGGAACGCCGGGAACTCTTTCCCGAAGAAGCAGGGAAAGGATCCCTCATCTCGAGCTACGAGGCGGAAACGGGGCTCCTCTGAATGTGGGCGGGACCCTCGTGATTCCTCTCGAGTGGAGACGGGTATGTCGGGGAACTTCTTGATTTGCACCAAGGGTGTGAAGGAGCCTTTCGAAGTTCCAGAGGTGAGGTGTGATCAGCCTCGAGACGCCTCAGCGGAAATGGGCCTCATCTCGCCTGGAGGGGAGAACCTCCTGGATTTTCTCGAGTTGCGGCAGGTCTTCTCGAGTTACGACGGGGACCTCAGGGACCCGCTCTGGTGGCCTCAGAAAAGGCCAGTCCCCATGCGAGTTGCTAGGGGACCTCTCGGGATTCCTCTCCCGTCCATGCCGGGGCCTCAGTCCTTGTGTGGAGTCGGGGCCGGAACCTGAGGATTCCTCTCCAGTGTTGCCATGGATCTTGGGGTGCTTCTGAGTCTCCCCAGGGGAGTCAGGCCTCGTCTCAAGTGGGGGCATGCACGTGCGCTTTCCTCCCGAGCTGCAGCAGTAGTGTCACGCTTCCTGTCACGTGGATCAAGGGATCTGTGGCTTTCCCTCGAGGCTGTCCCTCGAGGCTTTCCCACGAGGCTTTCCCACAGGGCTGTGCCACTTGCCACCTTGGTGTGAGTCGATCCTCGGCGTGAAAGACGAGCCGGTGAAGGGAAAAGAGGTTCCTCTGGAATGGACTGAGACATCTGGGGGACTCTTGGAATGGTGGCACGACCCTGGAGTTCCTCTCGCCGTTCCTGTTGAGAGGGCCTCCTCTTGAGATGCGACGGGAACGCCGGGAACTCTTTCCCGACGAAGCAGGGAAAGGATCCCTCATCTCGAGCTACGAGGCGGAAACGGGGCTCCTCTGAATGTGGGCGGGACCCTCGTGATTCCTCTCGAGTGGAGACGGGTATGTCGGGGAACTTCTTGATTTGCACCAAGGGTGTGAAGGAGCCTTTCGAAGTTCCAGAGGTGAGGTGTGATCAGCCTCGAGACGCCTCAGCGGAAATGGGCCTCATCTCGCCTGGAGGGGAGAACCTCCTGGATTTTCTCGAGTTGCGGCAGGTCTTCTCGAGTTACGACGGGGACCTCAGGGACCCGCTCTGGTGGCCTCAGGAAAGGCCAGTCCCCATGCGAGTTGCTAGGGGACCTCTCGGGATTCCTCTCCCGTCCATGCCGGGGCCTCAGTCCTTGTGTGGAGTCGGGGCCGGAACCTGAGGATTCCTCTCCAGTGTTGCCATGGATCTTGGGGTGCTTCTGAGTCTCCCCAGGGGAGTCAGGCCTCGTCTCGAGTGGGGGCATGCACGTGCGCTTTCCTCCCGAGCTGCAGCAGTAGTGTCACGCTTCCTGTCACGTGGATCAAGGGATCTGTGGCTTTCCCTCGAGGCTGTCCCTCGAGGCTTTCCCACGAGGCTTTCCCACAGGGCTGTGCCACGTGCCACCTTGGTGTGAGTCGATCCTCGGCGTGAAAGACGAGCCGGTGAAGGGAAAAGAGATTCCTCTGGAATGGACTGAGACATCTGGGGGACTCTTGGAATGGTGGCACGACCCTGGAGTTCCTCTCGCCGTTCCTGTTGAGAGGGCCTCCTCTTGAGATGCGACGGGAACGCCGGGAACTCTTTCCCGAAGAAGCAGGGAAAGGATCCCTCATCTCGAGCTATGAGGCGGAAACGGGGCTCCTCTGGATGTGGGCGGGACCCTCGTGATTCCGCTCGAGTGGAGACGGGTATGTCGGGGAACTTCTTGATTTGCACCAAGGGTGTGAAGGAGCCTTTCGAAGTTCCAGAGGTGAGGTGTGATCAGCCTCGAGACGCCTCAGCGGAAATGGGCCTCATCTCGCCTGGAGGGGAGAACCTCCTGGATTTTCTCGAGTTGCGGCAGGTCTTCTCGAGTTACGACGGGGACCTCAGGGACCCGCTCTGGTGGCCTCAGGAAAGGCCAGTCCCCATGCGAGTTGCTAGGGGACCTCTCGGGATTCCTCTCCCGTCCATGCCGGGGCCTCAGTCCTTGTGTGGAGTCGGGGCCGGAACCTGAGGATTCCTCTCCAGTGTTGCCATGGATCTTGGGGTGCTTCTGAGTCTCCCCAGGGGAGTCAGGCCTCGTCTCGAGTGGGGGCATGCACGTGCGCTTTCCTCCCGAGCTGCAGCAGTAGTGTCACGCTTCCTGTCACGTGGATCAAGGGATCTGTGGCTTTCCCTCGAGGCTGTCCCTCGAGGCTTTCCCACGAGGCTTTCCCACAGGGCTGTGCCACGTGCCACCTTGGTGTGAGTCGATCCTCGGCGTGAAAGACGAGCCCTTGAAGGGAAAAGAGGTTCCTCTGGAATGGACTGAGATATCTGGGGGACTCTTGGAATGGTGGCACGACCCTGGAGTTCCTCTCGCCGTTCCTGTTGAGAGGGCCTCCTCTTGAGATGCGACAGGAACGCCGGGAACTCTTTCCCGAAGAAGCAGGGAAAGGATCCCTCATCTCGAGCTACGAGGCGGAAACGGGGCTCCTCTGGATGTGGGCGGGACCCTCGTGATTCCTCTCGAGTGGAGACGGGTATGTCGGGGAACTTCTTGATTTGCACCAAGGGTGTGAAGGAGCCTTTCGAAGTTCCAGAGGTGAGGTGTGATCAGCCTCGAGACGCCTCAGCGGAAATGGGCCTCATCTCGCCTGGAGGGGAGAACCTCCTGGATTTTCTCGAGTTGCGGCAGGTCTTCTCGAGTTACGACGGGGACCTCAGGGACCCGCTCTGGTGGCCTCAGGAAAGGCCAGTCCCCATGCGAGTTGCTAGGGGACCTCTCGGGATTCCTCTCCCGTCCATGCCGGGGCCTCAGTCCTTGTGTGGAGTCGGGGCCGGAACCTGAGGATTCCTCTCCAGTGTTGCCATGGATCTTGGGGTGCTTCTGAGTCTCCCCAGGGGAGTCAGGCCTCGTCTCGAGTGGGGGCATGCACGTGCGCTTTCCTCCCGAGCTGCAGCAGTAGTGTCACGCTTCCTGTCACGTGGATCAAGGGATCTGTGGCTTTCCCTCGAGGCTGTCCCTCGAGGCTTTCCCACGAGGCTTTCCCACAGGGCTGTGCCACGTGCCACCTTGGTGTGAGTCGATCCTCGGCGTGAAAGACGAGCCGGTGAAGGGAAAAGAGGTTCCTCTGGAATGGACTGAGACATCTGGGGGACTCTTGGAATGGTGGCACGACCCTGGAGTTCCTCTCGCCGTTCCTGTTGAGAGGGCCTCCTCTTGAGATGCGACGGGAACGCCGGGAACTCTTTCCCGACGAAGCAGGGAAAGGATCCCTCAACTCGAGCTACGAGGCGGAAACCGGGCTCCTCTGGATGTGGGCGGGACCCTCGTGATTCCTCTCGAGTGGAGACGGGTATGTCGGGGAACTTCTTGATTTGCACCAAGGGTGTGAAGGAGCCTTTCGAAGTTCCAGAGGTGAGGTGTGATCAGCCTCGAGACGCCTCAGCGGAAATGGGCCTCATCTCGCCTGGAGGGGAGAACCTCCTGGATTTTCTCGAGTTGCGGCAGGTCTTCTCGAGTTACGACGGGGACCTCAGGGACCCGCTCTGGTGGCCTCAGGAAAGGCCAGTCCCCATGCGAGTTGCTAGGGGACCTCTCGGGATTCCTCTCCCGTCCATGCCGGGGCCTCAGTCCTTGTGTGGAGTCGGGGCCGTAACCTGAGGATTCCTCTTCAGTGTTGCCATGGATCTTGGGGTGCTTCTGAGTCTCCCCAGGGGAGTCAGGCCTCGTCTCGAGTGGGGGCATGCACGTGCGCTTTCCTCCCGAGCTGCAGCAGTAGTGTCACGCTTCCTGTCACGTGGATCAAGGGATCTGTGGCTTTCCCTCGAGGCTGTCCCTCGAGGCTTTCCCACGAGGCTTTCCCACAGGGCTGTGCCACGTGCCACCTTGGTGTGAGTCGATCCTCGGCGTGAAAGACGAGCCGGTGAAGGGAAAAGAGGTTCCTCTGGAATGGACTGAGACATCTGGGGGACTCTTGGAATGGTGGCACGACCCTGGAGTTCCTCTCGCCGTTCCTGTTGAGAGGGCCTCCTCTTGAGATGCGACGGGAACGCCGGGAACTCTTTCCCGAAGAAGCAGGGAAAGGATCCCTCATCTCGAGCTACGAGGCGGAAACGGGGCTCCTCTGAATGTGGGCGGGACCCTCGTGATTCCTCTCGAGTGGAGACGGGTATGTCGGGGAACTTCTTGATTTGCACCAAGGGTGTGAAGGAGCCTTTCGAAGTTCCAGAGGTGAGGTGTGATCAGCCTCGAGACGCCTCAGCGGAAATGGGCCTCATCTCGCCTGGAGGGGAGAACGTCCTGGATTTTCTCGAGTTGCGGCAGGTCTTCTCGAGTTACGACGGGGACCTCAGGGACCCGCTCTGGTGGCCTCAGGAAAGGCCAGTCCCCATGCGAGTTGCTAGGGGACCTCTCGGGATTCCTCTCCCGTCCATGCCGGGGCCTCAGTCCTTGTGTGGAGTCGGGGCCGGAACCTGAGGATTCCTCTCCAGTGTTGCCATGGATCTTGGGGTGCTTCTGAGTCTCCCCAGGGGAGTCAGGCCTCGTCTCGAGTGGGGGCATGCACGTGCGCTTTCCTCCCGAGCTGCAGCAGTAGTGTCACACTTCCTGTCACGTGGATCAAGGGATCTGTGGCTTTCCCTCGAGGCTGTCCCTCGAGGCTTTCCCACGTGGCTTTCCCACAGGGCTGTGCCACGTGCCACCTTGGTGTGAGTCGATCCTCGGCGTGAAAGACAAGCCGGTGAAGGGAAAAGAGGTTCCTCTGGAATGGACTGAGACATCTGGGGGACTCTTGGAATGGTGGCACGACCCTGGAGTTCCTCTCGCCGTTCCTGTTGAGAGGGCCTCCTCTTGAGATGCGACGGGAACGCCGGGAACTCTTTCCCGAAGAAGCAGGGAAAGGATCCCTCATCTCGAGCTACGAGGCGGAAACGGGGCTCCTCTGGATGTGGGCGGGACCCTCGTGATTCCTCTCGAGTGGAGACGGGTATGTCGGGGAACTTCTTGATTTGCACCAAGGGTGTGAAGGAGCCTTTCGAAGTTCCAGAGGTGAGGTGTGATCAGCCTCGAGACGCCTCAGCGGAAATGGGCCTCATCTCGCCTGGAGGGGAGAACCTCCTGGATTTTCTCGAGTTGCGGCAGGTCTTCTCGAGTTACGACGGGGACCTCAGGGACCCGCTCTGGTGGCCTCAGGAAAGGCCAGTCCCCATGCGAGTTGCTAGGGGACCTCTCGGGATTCCTCTCCCGTCCATGCCGGGGCCTCAGTCCTTGTGTGGAGTCGGGGCCGGAACCTGAGGATTCCTCTCCAGTGTTGCCATGGATCTTGGGGTGCTTCTGAGTCTCCCCAGGGGAGTCAGGCCTCGTCTCGAGTGGGGGCATGCACGTGCGCTTTCCTCCCGAGCTGCAGCAGTAGTGTCACGCTTCCTGTCACGTGGATCAAGGGATCTGTGGCTTTCCCTCGAGGCTGTCCCTCGAGGCTTTCCCACGAGGCTTTCCCACAGGGCTGTGCCACGTGCCACCTTGGTGTGAGTCGATCCTCGGCGTGAAAGACGAGCCGGTGAAGGGAAAAGAGGTTCCTCTGGAATGGACTGAGACATCTGGGGGACTCTTGGAATGGTGGCACGACCCTGGAGTTCCTCTCGCCGTTCCTGTTGAGAGGGCCTCCTCTTGAGATGCGACGGGAACGCCGGGAACTCTTTCCCGAAGAAGCAGGGAAAGGATCCCTCATCTCGAGCTACGAGGCGGAAACGGGGCTCCTCTGGATGTGGGCGGGACCCTCGTGATTCCTCTCGAGTGGAGACGGGTATGTCGGGGAACTTCTTGATTTGCACCAAGGGTGTGAAGGAACCTTTCGAAGTTCCAGAGGTGAGGTGTGATCAGCCTCGAGACGCCTCAGCGGAAATGGGCCTCATCTCGCCTGGAGGGGAGAACCTCCTGGATTTTCTCGAGTTGCGGCAGGTCTTCTCGAGTTACGACCGGGACCTCAAGGACCCGCTCTGGTGGCCTCAGGAAAGGCCAGTCCCCATGCGAGTTGATAGGGGACCTCTCGGGATTCCTCTCCCGTCCATGCCGGGGCCTCAGTCCTTGTGTGGAGTCGGGGCCGGAACCTGAGGATTCCTCTCCAGTGTTGCCATGGATCTTGGGGTGCTTCTGAGTCTCCCCAGGGGAGTCAGGCCTCGTCTCGAGTGGGGGCATGCACGTGCGCTTTCCTCCCGAGCTGCAGCAGTAGTGTCACGCTTCCTGTCACGTGGATCAAGGGATCTGTGGCTTTCCCTCGAGGCTGTCCCTCGAGGCTTTCCCACGAGGCTTTCCCACAGGGCTGTGCCACGTGCCACCTTGGTGTGAGTCGATCCTCGGCGTGAAAGACGAGCCGGTGAAGGGAAAAGAGGTTCCTCTGGAATGGACTGAGACATCTGGGGGACTCTTGGAATGGTGGCACGACCCTGGAGTTCCTCTCGCCGTTCCTGTTGAGAGGGCCTCCTCTTGAGATGCGACGGGAACGCCGGGAACTCTTTCCCGACGAAGCAGGGAAAGGATCCCTCAACTCGAGCTACGAGGCGGAAACCGGGCTCCTCTGGATGTGGGCGGGACCCTCGTGATTCCTCTCGAGTGGAGACGGGTATGTCGGGGAACTTCTTGATTTGCACCAAGGGTGTGAAGGAGCCTTTCGAAGTTCCAGAGGTGAGGTGTGATAAGCCTCGAGACGCCTCAGCGGAAATGGGCCTCATCTCGCCTGGAGGGGAGAACCTCCTGGATTTTCTCGAGTTGCGGCAGGTCTTCTCGAGTTACGACGGGGACCTCAGGGACCCGCTCTGGTGGCCTCAGGAAAGGCCAGTCCCCATGCGAGTTGCTAGGGGACCTCTCGGGATTCCTCTCCCGTCCTTGCCGGGGCCTCAGTCCTTGTGTGGAGTCGGGGCCGTAACCTGAGGATTCCTCTTCAGTGTTGCCATGGATCTTGGGGTGCTTCTGAGTCTCCCCAGGGGAGTCAGGCCTCGTCTCGAGTGGGGGCATGCACGTGCGCTTTCCTCCCGAGCTGCAGCAGTAGTGTCACGCTTCCTGTCACGTGGATCAAGGGATCTGTGGCTTTCCCTCGAGGCTGTCCCTCGAGGCTTTCCCACCAGGCTTCCCCACAGGGCTGTGCCACGTGCCACCTTGGTGTGAGTCGATCCTCGGCGTGAAAGACGAGCCGGTGAAGGGAAAAGAGGTTCCTCTGGAATGGACTGAGACATCTGGGGGACTCTTGGAATGGTGGCACGACCCTGGAGTTCCTCTCGCCGTTCCTGTTGAGAGGGCCTCCTCTTGAGATGCGACGGGAACGCCGGGAACTCTTTCCCGACGAAGCAGGGAAAGGATCCCTCATCTCGAGCTAGCGGCGGAAACGGGGCTCCTCTGAATGTGGGCGGGACCCTCGTGATTCCTCTCGAGTGGAGACGGGTATGTCGGGGAGCTTCTTGATTTGCACCAAGGGTGTGAAGAAGCCTTTCGAAGTTCCAGAGGTGAGGTGTGATCAGCCTCGAGACGCCTCAGCGGAAATGGGCCTCATCTCGCCTGGAGGGGAGAACCTCCTGGATTTTCTCGAGTTGCGGCAGGTCTTCTCGAGTTACGACGGGGACCTCAGGGACCCGCTCTGGTGGCCTCAGGAAAGGCCAGTCCCCATGCGAGTTGCTAGGGGACCTCTCGGGATTCCTCTCCCGTCCATGCCGGGGCCTCAGTCCTTGTGTGGATTCCGGGCCGGAACCTGAGGATTCCTCTCCAGTGTTGCCATGGATCTTGGGGTGCTTCTCAGTCTCCCCAGGGGAGTCAGGCCTCGTCTCGAGTGGGGGCATGCACGTGCGCTTTCCTCCCGAGCTGCAGCAGTAGTGTCACGCTTCCTGTCACGTGGATCAAGGGATCTGTGGCTTTCCCTCGAGGCTGTCCCTCGAGGCTTTCCCACGAGGCTTTCCCACAGGGCTGTGCCACTTGCCACCTTGGTGTGAGTCGATCCTCGGCGTGAAAGACGAGCCGGTGAAGGGAAAAGAGGTTCCTCTGGAATGGACTGAGACATCTGGGGGACTCTTGGAATGGTGGCACGACCCTGGAGTTCCTCTCGCCGTTCCTGTTGAGAGGGCCTCCTCTTGAGATGCGACGGGAACGCCAGGAACTCTTTCCCGAAGAAGCAGGGAAAGGATCCCTCATCTCGAGCTACGAGGCGGAAACGGGGCTCCTCTGAATGTGGCGGGACCCTCGTGATTCCTCTCGAGTGGAGACGGGTATGTCGGGGAACTTCTTGATTTGCACCAAGGGTGTGAAGGAGCCTTTCGAAGTTCCAGAGGTGAGGTGTGATCAGCCTCGACACGCCTCAGCGGAAATGGGCCTCATCTCGCCTGGAGGGGAGAACCTCCTGGATTTTCTCGAGTTGCGGCAGGTCTTCTCGAGTTACGACGGGGACCTCAGGGACCCGCTCTGGTGGCCTCAGGAAAGGCCAGTCCCCATGCGAGTTGCTAGGGGACCTCTCGGGATTCCTCTCCCGTCCATGCCGGGGCCTCAGTCCTTGTGTGGAGTCGGGGCCGGAACCTGAGGATTCCTCTCCAGTGTTGCCATGGATCTTGGGGTGCTTCTGAGTCTCCCCAGGGGAGTCAGGCCTCGTCTCGAGTGGGGGCATGCACGTGCGCTTTCCTCCCGAGCTGCAGCAGTAGTGTCACGCTTCCTGTCACGTGGATCAAGGGATCTGTGGCTTTCCCTCGAGGCTGTCCCTCGAGGCTTTCCCACGAGGCTTTCCCACAGGGCTGTGCCACGTGCCACCTTGGTGTGAGTCGATCCTCGGCCTGAAAGACGAGCCGGTGAAGGGAAAAGAGGTTCCTCTGGAATGGACTGAGACATCTGGGGGACTCTTGGAATGGTGGCACGACCCTGGAGTTCCTCTCGCCGTTCCTGTTGAGAGGGCCTCCTCTTGAGATGCGACGGGAACGCCGGGAACTCTTTCCCGAAG
The DNA here is from genome assembly GCF_023091745.1 of Budorcas taxicolor. Taxonomy (NCBI): domain Eukaryota; kingdom Metazoa; phylum Chordata; class Mammalia; order Artiodactyla; family Bovidae; genus Budorcas; species Budorcas taxicolor. Next base: position 68,768 of record NW_026291582.1, read on the forward strand.
AAGCAGGGAAAGGATCCCTCATCTCGAGCTACGAGGCGGAAACGGGGCTCCTCTGAATGTGGGCGGGACCCTCGTGATTCCTCTCGAGTGGAGACGGGTATGTCGGGGAACTTCTTGATTTGCACCAAGGGTGTGAAGGAGCCTTTCGAAGTTCCAGAGGTGAGGTGTGATCAGCCTCGACACGCCTCAGCGGAAATGGGCCTCATCTCGCCTGGAGGGGAGAACCTCCTGGATTTTCTCGAGTTGCGGCAGGTCTTCTCGAGTTACGACGGGGACCTCAGGGACCCGCTCTGGTGGCCTCAGGAAAGGCCAGTCCCCATGCGAGTTGCTAGGGGACCTCTCGGGATTCCTCTCCCGTCCATGCCGGGGCCTCAGTCCTTGTGTGGAGTCGGGGCCGCAACCTGAGGATTCCTCTCCAGTGTTGCCATGGATCTTGGGGTGCTTCTGAGTCTCCCCAGGGGAGTCAGGCCTCGTCTCGAGTGGGGGCATGCACGTGCGCTTTCCTCCCGAGCTGCAGCAGTAGTGTCACGCTTCCTGTCACGTGGATCAAGGGATCTGTGGCTTTCCCTCGAGGCTGTCCCTCGAGGCTTTCCCACGAGGCTTTCCCACAGGGCTGTGCCACGTGCCACCTTCGTGTGAGTCGATCCTCGGCGTGAAAGACGAGCCGGTGAAGGGAAAAGAGGTTCCTCTGGAATGGACTGAGACATCTGGGGGACTCTTGGAATGGTGGCACGACCCTGGAGTTCCTCTTGCCGTTCCTGTAGAGAGGGCCTCCTCTTGAGATGCGACGGGAACGCCGGGAACTCTTTCCCGACGAAGCAGGGAAAGGATCCCTCAACTCGAGCTACGAGGCGGACACCGGGCTCCTCTGGATGTGGGCGGGACCCTCGTGATTCCTCTCGAGTGGAGACGGGTATGTCGGGGAGCTTCTTGATTTGCACCAAGGGTGTGAAGGAGCCTTTCGAAGTTCCAGAGGTGAGGTGTGATCAGCCTCGAGACGCCTCAGCGGAAATGGGCCTCATCTCGCCTGGAGGGGAGAACCTCCTGGATTTTCTCGAGTTGCGGCAGGTCTTCTCGAGTTACGACGGGGACCTCAGGGACCCGCTCTGGTGGCCTCAGGAAAGGCCAGTCCCCATGCGAGTTGCTAGGGGACCTCTCGGGATTCCTCTCCCGTCCATGCCGGGGCCTCAGTCCTTGTGTGGATTCGGGGCCGGAACCTGAGGATTCCTCTCCAGTGTTGCCATGGATCTTGGGGTGCTTCTCAGTCTCCCCAGGGGAGTCAGGCCTCGTCTCGAGTGGGGGCATGCACGTGCGCTTTCCTCCCCAGCTGCAGCAGTAGTGTCACGCTTCCTGTCACGTGGATCAAGGGATCTGTGGCTTTCCCTCGAGGCTGTCCCTCGAGGCTTTCCCACGAGGCTTTCCCACAGGGCTGTGCCACGTGCCACCTTGGTGTGAGTCGATCCTCGGCGTGAAAGACGAGCCGGTGAAGGGAAAAGAGGTTCCTCTGGAATGGACTGAGACATCTGGGGGACTCTTGGAATGGTGGCACGACCCTGGAGTTCCTCTCGCCGTTCCTGTTGAGAGGGCCTCCTCTTGAGATGCGACGGGAACGCCGGGAACTCTTTCCCGACGAAGCAGGGAAAGGATCCCTCAACTCGAGCTACGAGGCGAACACCGGGCTCCTCTGTATGTGGGCGGGACCCTCGTGATTCCTCTCGAGTGGAGACGGGTATGTCGGGGAGCTTCTTGATTTGCACCAAGGGTGTGAAGGAGCCTTTCGAAGTTCCAGAGGTGAGGTGTGATCAGCCTCGAGACGCCTCAGCGGAAATGGGCCTCATCTCGCCTGGAGGGGAGAACCTCCTGGATTTTCTCGAGTTGCGGCAGGTCTTCTCGAGTTACGACGGGGACCTCAGGGACCCGCTCTGGTGGCCTCAGGAAAGGCCAGTCCCCATGCGAGTTGCTAGGGGACCTCTCGGGATTCCTCTCCCGTCCATGCCGGGGCCTCAGTCCTTGTGTGGATTCGGGGCCGGAACCTGAGGATTCCTCTCCAGTGTTGCCATGGATCTTGGGGTGCTTCTCAGTCTCCCCAGGGGAGTCAGGCCTCGTCTCGAGTGGGGGCATGCACGTGCGCTTTCCTCCCCAGCTGCAGCAGTAGTGTCACGCTTCCTGTCACGTGGATCAAGGGATCTGTGGCTTTCCCTCGAGGCTGTCCCTCGAGGCTTTCCCACGAGGCTTTCCCACAGGGCTGTGCCACGTGCCACCTTGGTGTGAGTCGATCCTCGGCCTGAAAGACGAGCCAGTGAAGGGAAAAGAGGTTCCTCTGGAATGGACTGAGACATCTGGGGGACTCTTGGAATGGTGGCACGACCCTGGAGTTCCTCTCGCCGTTCCTGTTGAGAGGGCCTCCTCTTGAGATGCGACGGGAACGCCGGGAACTCTTTCCCGACGAAGCAGGGAAAGGATCCCTCATCTCGAGCTACGAGGCGGAAACGGGGCTCCTCTGAATGTGGGCGGGACCCTCGTGATTCCTCTCGAGTGGAGACGGGTATGTCGGGGAACTTCTTGATTTGCACCAAGGGTGTGAAGGAGCCTTTCGAAGTTCCAGAGGTGAGGTGTGATCAGCCTCGACACGCCTCAGCGGAAATGGGCCTCATCTCGCCTGGAGGGGAGTACCTCCTGGATTTTCTCGAGTTGCGGCAGGTCTTCTCGAGTTACGACGGGGACCTCAGGGACCCGCTCTGGTGGCCTCAGGAAAGGCCAGTCCCCATGCGAGTTGCTAGGGGACCTCTCGGGATTCCTCTCCCGTCCATGCCGGGGCCTCAGTCCTTGTGTGGAGTCGGGGCCGGAACCTGAGGATTCCTCTCCAGTGTTGCCATGGATCTTGGGGTGCTTCTGAGTCTCCCCAGGGGAGTCAGGCCTCGTCTCGAGTGGGGGCATGCACGTGCGCTTTCCTCCCGAGCTGCAGCAGTAGTGTCACGCTTCCTGTCACGTGGATCAAGGGATCTGTGGCTTTCCCTCGAGGCTGTCCCTCGAGGCTTTCCCACGAGGCTTTCCCACAGGGCTGTGCCACGTGCCACCTTGGTGTGAGTCGATCCTCGGCCTGAAAGACGAGCCGGTGAAGGGAAAAGAGGTTCCTCTGGAATGGACTGAGACATCTGGGGGACTCTTGGAATGGTGGCACGACCCTGGAGTTCCTCTCGCCGTTCCTGTTGAGAGGGCCTCCTCTTGAGATGCGACGGGAACGCCGGGAACTCTTTCCCGAAGAAGCAGGGAAAGGATCCCTCATCTCGAGCTACGAGGCGGAAACGGGGCTCCTCTGAATGTGGGCGGGACCCTCGTGATTCCTCTCGAGTGGAGACGGGTATGTCGGGGAGCTTCTTGATTTGCACCAAGGGTGTGAAGGAGCCTTTCGAAGTTCCAGAGGTGAGGTGTGATCAGCCTCGAGACGCCTCAGCGGAAATGGGCCTCATCTCGCCTGGAGGGGAGAACCTCCTGGATTTTCTCGAGTTGCGGCAGGTCTTCTCGAGTTACGACGGGGACCTCAGGGACCCGCTCTGGTGGCCTCAGGAAAGGCCAGTCCCCATGCGAGTTGCTAGGGGACCTCTCGGAATTCCTCTCCCGTCCATGCCGGGGCCTCAGTCCTTGTGTGGAGTCGGGGCCGGAACCTGAGGATTCCTCTCCAGTGTTGCCATGGATCTTGGGGTGCTTCTGAGTCTCCCCAGGGGAGTCAGGCCTCGTCTCGTGTGGGGGCATGCACGTGCGCTTTCCCCCCGAGCTGCAGCAGTAGTGTCACGCTTCCTGTCACGTGGATCAAGGGATCTGTGGCTTTCCCTCGAGGCTGTCCCTCGAGGCTTTCCCACGAGGCTTTCCCACAGGGCTGTGCCACGTGCCACCTTGGTGTGAGTCGATCCTCGGCGTGAAAGACGAGCCGGTGAAGGGAAAAGAGGTTCCTCTGGAATGGACTGAGACATCTGGGGGACTCTTGGAATGGTGGCACGACCCTGGAGTTCCTCTCGCCGTTCCTGTTGAGAGGGCCTCCTCTTGAGATGCGACGGGAACGACGGGAACTCTTTCCCGAAGAAGCAGGGAAAGGATCCCTCATCTCGAGCTACGAGGCGGAAACGGGGCTCCTCTGGATGTGGGCGGGACCCTCGTGATTCCTCTCGAGTGGAGACGGGTATGTCGGGGAAGTTCTTGATTTGCAACAAGGGTGTGAAGGACCCTTTCGAAGTTCCAGAGGGGAGGTGTGATCAGCCTCGAGACGCCTCAGCGGAAATGGGCCTCATCTCGCCTGGAGGGGAGAACGTCCTGGATTTTCTCGAGTTGCGGCAGGTCTTCTCGAGTTACGACGGGGACCTCAGGGACCCGCTCTGGTGGCCTCAGGAAAGGCCAGTCCCCATGCGAGTTGCTAGGGGACCTCTCGGGATTCCTCTCCCGTCCATGCCGGGGCCTCAGTCCTTGTGTGGAGTCGGGGCCGGAACCTGAGGATTCCTCTCCAGTGTTGCCATGGATCTTGGGGTGCTTCTGAGTCTCCCCAGGGGAGTCAGGCCTCGTCTCGAGTGGGGGCATGCACGTGCGCTTTCCTCCCGAGCTGCAGCAGTAGTGTCACGCTTCCTGTCACGTGGATCAAGGGATCTGTGGCTTTCCCTCGAGGCTGTCCCTCGAGGCTTTCCCACGAGGCTTTCCCACAGGGCTGTGCCACGTGCCACCTTGGTGTGAGTCGATCCTCGGCGTGAAAGACGAGCCGGTGAAGGGAAAAGGGGTTCCTCTGGAATGGACTGAGACATCTGGGGGACTCTTGGAATGGTGGCACGACCCTGGAGTTCCTCTCGCCGTTCCTGTTGAGAGGGCCTCCTCTTGAGATGCGACGGGAACGCCGGGAACTCTTTCCCGACGAAGCAGGGAAAGGATCCCTCATCTCGAGCTACGAGGCGGAAACGGGGCTCCTCTGGATGTGGGCGGGACCCTCGTGATTCCTCTCGAGTGGAGACGGGTATGTCGGGGAACTTCTTGTTTTGCACCAAGGGTGTGAAGGACCCTTTCGAAGTTCCAGAGGGGAGGTGTGATCAGCCTCGAGACGCCTCAGCGGAAATGGGCCTCATCTCGCCTGGAGGGGAGAACCTCCTGGATTTTCTCGAGTTGCGGCAGGTCTTCTCGAGTTACGACGGGGACCTCAGGGACCCGCTCTGGTGGCCTCAGGAAAGGCCAGTCCCCATGCGAGTTGCTAGGGGACCTCTCGGGATTCCTCTCCCGTCCATGCCGGGGCCTCAGTCCTTGTGTGGAGTCGGGGCCGGAACCTGAGGATTCCTCTCCAGTGTTGCCATGGATCTTGGGGTGCTTCTGAGTCTCCCCAGGGGAGTCAGGCCTCGTCTCGAGTGGGGGCATGCACGTGCGCTTTCCTCCCGAGCTGCAGCAGTAGTGTCACGCTTCCTGTCACGTGGATCAAGGGATCTGTGGCTTTCCCTCGAGGCTGTCCCTCGAGGCTTTCCCACGAGGCTTTCCCACAGGGCTGTGCCACGTGCCACCTTGGTGTGAGTCGATCCTCGGCGTGAAAGACGAGCCGGTGAAGGGAAAAGGGGTTCCTCTGGAATGGACTGAGACATCTGGGGGACTCTTGGAATGGTGGCACGACCCTGGAGTTCCTCTCGCCGTTCCTGTTGAGAGGGCCTCCTCTTGAGATGCGACGGGAACGCCGGGAACTCTTTCCCGACGAAGCAGGGAAAGGATCCCTCATCTCGAGCTACGAGGCGGAAACGGGGCGCCTCTGGATGTGGGCGGGACCCTCGTGATTCCTCTCGAGTGGAGACGGGTATGTCGGGGAACTTCTTGTTTTGCACCAAGGGTGTGAAGGACCCTTTCGAAGTTCCAGAGGGGAGGTGTGATCAGCCTCGAGACGCCTCAGCGGAAATGGGCCTCATCTCGCCTGGAGGGGAGAACGTCCTGGATTTTCTCGAGTTGCGGCAGGTCTTCTCGAGTTACGACGGGGACCTCAGGGACCCGCTCTGGTGGCCTCAGGAAAGGCCAGTCCCCATGCGAGTTGCTAGGGGACCTCTCGGGATTCCTCTCCCGTCCATGCCGGGGCCTCAGTCCTTGTGTGGAGTCGGGGCCGGAACCTGAGGATTCCTCTCCAGTGTTGCCATGGATCTTGGGGTGCTTTTGAGTCTCCCCAGGGGAGTCAGGCCTCGTCTCGAGTGGGGGCATGCACGTGCGCTTTCCTCCCGAGCTGCAGCAGTAGTGTCACGCTTCCTGTCACGTGGATCAAGGGATCTGTGGCTTTCCCTCGAGGCTGTCCCTCGAGGCTTTCCCACGAGGCTTTCCCACAGGGCTGTGCCACGTGCCACCTTGGTGTGAGTCGATGCTCGGCGTGAAAGACGAGCCGGTGAAGGGAAAAGGGGTTCCTCTGGAATGGACTGAGACATCTGGGGGACTCTTGGAATGGTGGCACGACCCTGGAGTTCCTCTCGCCGTTCCTGTTGAGAGGGCCTCCTCTTGAGATGCGACGGGAACGCCGGGAACTCTTTCCCGACGAAGCAGGGAAAGGATCCCTCATCTCGAGCTACGAGGCGGAAACGGGGCGCCTCTGGATGTGGGCGGGACCCTCGTGATTCCTCTCGAGTGGAGACGGGTATGTCGGGGAACTTCTTGTTTTGCACCAAGGGTGTGAAGGACCCTTTCGAAGTTCCAGAGGGGAGGTGTGATCAGCCTCGAGACGCCTCAGCGGAAATGGGCCTCATCTCGCCTGGAGGGGAGAACCTCCTGGATTTTCTCGAGTTGCGGCAGGTCTTCTCGAGTTACGACGGGGACCTCAGGGACCCGCTCTGGTGGCCTCAGGAAAGGCCAGTCCCCATGCGAGTTGCTAGGGGACCTCTCGGGATTCCTCTCCCGTCCATGCCGGGGCCTCAGTCCTTGTGTGGAGTCGGGGCCGGAACCTGAGGATTCCTCTCCAGTGTTGCCATGGATCTTGGGGTGCTTCTGAGTCTCCCCAGGGGAGTCAGGCCTCGTCTCGAGTGGGGGCATGCACGTGCGCTTTCCTCCCGAGCTGCAGCAGTAGTGTCACGCTTCCTGTCACGTGGATCAAGGGATCTGTGGCTTTCCCTCGAGGCTTTCCCACAGGGCTGTGCCACGTGCCACCTTGGTGTGAGTCGATCCTCGGCGTGAAAGACGAGCCGGTGAAGGGAAAAGAGGTTCCTCTGGAATGGACTGAGACATCTGGGGGACTCTTGGAATGGTCGCACGACCCTGGAGTTCCTCTCGCCGTTCCTGTTGAGAGGGCCTCCTCTTGAGATGCGACGGGAACGCCGGGAACTCTTTCCCGACGAAGCAGGGAAAGGATCCCTCATCTCGAGCTACGAGGTGGAAACGGGGCTCCTCTGGATGTGGGCGGGACCCTCGTGATTCCTCTCGAGTGGAGACGGCTAGGTCGGGGAACTTCTTGATTTGCACCAAGGGTGTGAAGGACCCTTTCGAAGTTCCAGAGGTGAGGTGTGATCAGCCTCGAGACGCCTCAGCGGAAATGGGCCTCATCTCGCCTGGAGGGAAGAACCTCCTGGATTTTCTCGAGTTGCGGCAGGTCTTCTCGAGTTACGACGGGGACCTCAGGGACCCGCTCTGGTGGCCTCAGGAAAGGCCAGTCCCCATGCGAGTTGCTAGGGGACCTCTCGGGATTCCTCTCCCGTCCATGCCGGGGCCTCAGTCCTTGTGTGGAGTCGGGGCCGGAACCTGAGGATTCCTCTCCAGTGTTGCCATGGATCTTGGGGTGCTTCTGAGTCTCCCCAGGGGAGTCAGGCCTCGTCTCGAGTGGGGGCATGCACGTGCGCTTTCCTCCCGAGCTGCAGCAGTAGTGTCACGCTTCCTGTCACGTGGATCAAGGGATCTGTGGCTTTCCCTCGAGGCTGTCCCTCGAGGCTTTCCCACGAGGCTTTCCCACAGGGCTGTGCCACGTGCCACCTTGGTGTGAGTCGATCCTCGGCGTGAAAGACGAGCCGGTGAAGGGAAAAGAGGTTCCTCTGGAATGGACTGAGACATCTGGGGGACTCTTGGAATGGTGGCACGACCCTGGAGTTCCTCTCGACGTTCCTGTTGAGAGGGCCTCCTCTTGAGATGCGACGGGAACGCCGGGAACTCTTTCCCGACGAAGCAGGGAAAGGATCCCTCATCTCGAGCTACGAGGCGGAAACGGGGCTCCTCTGGATGTGGGCGGGACCCTCGTGATTCCTCTCGAGTGGAGACGGGTATGTCGGGGAGCTTCTTGATTTGCACCAAGGGTGTGAAGGACCCTTTCGAAGTTCCAGAGGGGAGGTGTGATCAGCCTCGAGACGCCTCAGCGGAAATGGGCCTCATCTCGCCTGGAGGGGAGAACGTCCTGGATTTTCTCGAGTTGCGGCAGGTCTTCTCGAGTTACGACGGGGACCTCAGGGACCCGCTCTGGTGGCCTCAGGAAAGGCCAGTCCCCATGCGAGTTGCTAGGGGACCTCTCGGGATTCCTCTCCCGTCCATGCCGGGGCCTCAGTCCTTGTGTGGAGTCGGGGCCGGAACCTGAGGATTCCTCTCCAGTGTTGCCATGGATCTTCGGTTGCTTCTGAGTCTCCCCAGTTGCTCAAGCCTCGTCTCGAGTGGGGACATGCACGTGCGCTTTCCTCCCGAGCTGCAGCAGTAGTGTCACGCTTCCTGTCACGTGGATCAAGGGATCTGTGGCTTTCCCTCGAGGCTGTCCCTCGAGGCTTTCCCACGAGGCTTTCCCACAGGGCTGTGCCACGTGCCACCTTGGTGTGAGTCGATCCTCGGCGTGAAAGACGAGCCGGTGAAGGGAAAAGAGGTTCCTCTGGAATGGACTGAGAAATCTGGGGGACTCTTGGAATGGTCGCACGACCCTGGAGTTCCTCTCGCCGTTCCTGTTGAGAGGGCCTCCTCTTGAGATGCGACGGGAACGCCGGGAACTCTTTCCCGACGAAGCAGGGAAAGGATCCCTCATCTCGAGCTACGAGGTGGAAACGGGGCTCCTCTGGATGTGGGCGGGACCCTCGTGATTCCTCTCGAGTGGAGACGGCTAGGTCGGGGAACTTCTTGATTTGCACCAAGGGTGTGAAGAACCCTTTCGAAGTTCCAGAGGTGAGGTGTGATCAGCCTCGAGACGCCTCAGCGGAAATGGGCCTCATCTCGCCTGGAGGGAAGAACCTCCTGGATTTTCTCGAGTTGCGGCAGGTCTTCTCGAGTTACGACGGGGACCTCAGGGACCCGCTCTGGTGGCCTCAGGAAAGGCCAGTCCCCATGCGAGTTGCTAGGGGACCTCTCGGGATTCCTCTCCCGTCCATGCCGGGGCCTCAGTCCTTGTGTGGAGTCGGGGCCGGAACCTGAGGATTCCTCTCCAGTGTTGCCATGGATCTTGGGGTGCTTCTGAGTCTCCCCAGGGGAGTCAGGCCTCGTCTCGAGTGGGGGCATGCACGTGCGCTTTCCTCCCGAGCTGCAGCAGTAGTGTCACGCTTCCTGTCACGTGGATCAAGGGATCTGTGGCTTTCCCTCGAGGCTGTCCCTCGAGGCTTTCCCACGAGGCTTTCCCTCAGGGCTGTGCCACGTGCCACCTTGGTGTGAGTCGATCCTCGGCGTGAAAGACGAGCCGGTGAAGGGAAAAGAGGTTCCTCTGGAATGGACTGAGACATCTGGGGGACTCTTGGAATGGTGGCACGACCCTGGAGTTCCTCTCGCCGTTCCTGTAGAGAGGGCCTCCTCTTGAGATGCGACGGGAACGCCGGGAACTCTTTCCCGACGAAGCAGGGAAAGGATCCCTCATCTCGAGCTACGAGGCGGAAACGGGGCTCCTCTGGATGTGGCCGGGACCCTCGTGATTCCTCTCGAGTGGAGACGGCTAGGTCGGGGAACTTCTTGATTTGCACCAAGGGTGTGAAGGAGCCTTTCGAAGTTCCAGAGGTGAGGTGTGATCAGCCTCGAGACGCCTCAGCGGAAATGGGCCTCATCTCGCCTGGAGGGGAGAACCTCCTGGATGTTCTCGAGTTGCGGCAGGTCTTCTCGAGTTACGACGGGGACCTCAGGGACCCGCTCTGGTGGCCTCAGGAAAGGCCAGTCCCCATGCGAGTTGCTAGGGGACCTCTCGGGATTCCTCTCCCGTCCATGCCGGGGCCTCAGTCCTTGTGTGGAGTCGGGGCCGGAACCTGAGGATTCCTCTCCAGTGTTGCCATGGATCTTGGGGTGCTTCTGAGTCTCCCCAGGGGAGTCAGGCCTCGTCTCGAGTGGGGGCATGCACGTGCGCTTTCCTCCCGAGCTGCAGCAGTAGTGTCACGCATCCTGTCACGTGGATCAAGGGATCTGTGGCTTTCCCTCGAGGCTGTCCTCGAGGCTTTCCCACGAGGCTTTCCCACAGGGCTGTGCCACGTGCCACCTTGGTGTGAGTCGATCCTCGGCGTGAAAGACGAGCCGGTGAAGGGAAAAGAGGTTCCTCTGGAATGGACTGAGACATCTGGGGGACTCTTGGAATGGTGGCACGACCCTCGAGTTCCTCTCGCCGTTCCTGTTGGGAGGGCCTCCTCTTGAGATGCGACGGGAACGCCGGGAACTCTTTCCCGAAGAAGCAGGGAAAGGATCCCTCATCTCGAGCTACGAGGCGGAAACGGGGCTCCTCTGGATGTGGGCGGGACCCTCGTGATTCCTCTCGAGTGGAGACGGCTAGGTCGGGGAACTTCTTGATTTGCACCAAGGGTGTGAAGGAGCCTTTCGAAGTTCCAGAGGTGAGGTGTGATCAGCCTCGAGACGCCTCAGCGGAAATGGGCCTCATCTCGCCTGGAGGGGAGAACCTCCTGGATTTTCTCGAGTTGCGGCAGGTCTTCTCGAGTTACGACGGGGACCTCAGGGACCCGCTCTGGTGGCCTCAGGAAAGGCCAGTCCCCATGCGAGTTGCTAGGGGACCTCTCGGGATTCCTCTCCCGTCCATGCCGGGGCCTCAGTCCTTGTGTGGAGTCGAGGCCGGAACCTGAGGATTCCTCTCCAGTGTTGCCATCGATCTTGGGGTGCTTCTGAGTCTCCCCAGGGGAGTCAGGCCTCGTCTCGAGTGGGGGCATGCACGTGTGCTTTCCTCCCGTGCTGCAGCAGTAGTGTCACGCTTCCTGTCACGTGGATCAAGGGATCTGTGGCTTTCCCTCGAGGCTGTCCCTCGAGGCTTTCCCACGAGGCTTTCCCTCAGGGCTGTGCCACGTGCCACCTTGGTGTGAGTCGATCCTCGGCGTGAAAGACGAGCCGGTGAAGGGAAAAGAGGTTCCTCTGGAATGGACTGAGACATCTGGGGGACTCTTGGAATGGTGGCACGACCCTGGAGTTCCTCTCGCCGTTCCTGTAGAGAGGGCCTCCTCTTGAGATGCGACGGGAACGCCGGGAACTCTTTCCCGACGAAGCAGGTAAAGGATCCCTCATCTCGAGCTACGAGGCGGAAACGGGGCTCCTCTGGATGTGGCCGGGACCCTCGTGATTCCTCTCGAGTGGAGACGGCTAGGTCGGGGAACTTCTTGATTTGCACCAAGGGTGTGAAGGACCCATTCGAAGTTCCAGAGGTGAGGTGTGATCAGCCTCGAGACGCCTCAGCGGAAATGGGCCTCATCTCGCCTGGAGGGGAGAACCTCCTGGATGTTCTCGAGTTGCGGCAGGTCTTCTCGAGTTACGACGGGGACCTCAGGGACCCGCTCTGGTGGCCTCAGGAAAGGCCAGTCCCCATGCGAGTTGCTAGGGGACCTCTCGGGATTCCTCTCCCGTCCATGCCGGGGCCTCAGTCCTTGTGTGGAGTCGGGGCCGGAACCTGAGGATTCCTCTCCAGTGTTGCCATGGATCTTGGGGTGCTTCTGAGTCTCCCCAGGGGAGTCAGGCCTCGTCTCGAGTGGGGGCATGCACGTGCGCTTTCCTCCCGAGCTGCAGCAGTAGTGTCACGCATCCTGTCACGTGGATCAAGGGATCTGTGGCTTTCCCTCGAGGCTGTCCTCGAGGCTTTCCCACGAGGCTTTCCCACAGGGCTGTGCCACGTGCCACCTTGGTGTGAGTCGATCCTCGGCGTGAAAGCCGAGCCGGTGAAGGGAAAAGAGGTTCCTCTGGAATGGACTGAGACATCTGGGGGACTCTTGGAATGGTGGCACGACCCTGGAGTTCCTCTCGCCGTTCCTGTTGAGAGGGCCTCCTCTTGAGATGCGACGGGAACGCCGGGAACCCTTTCCCGACGAAGCAGGGAAAGGATCCCTCATCTCGAGCTACGAGGCGGAAACGGGGCTCCTCTGGATGTGGGCGGGGCCCTCGTGATTCCTCTCGAGTGGAGACGGCTAGGTCGGTGAACTTCTTGATTTGCACCAAGGGTGTGAAGGAGCCTTTCGAAGTTCCAGAGGTGAGGTGTGATCAGCCTCGAGACGCCTCAGCGGAAATGGGCCTCATCTCGCCTGGAGGGGAGAACCTCCTGGATTTTCTCGAGTTGCGGCAGGTCTTCTCGAGTTACGATGGGGACCTCAGGGACCCGCTCTGGTGGCCTCAGGAAAGGCCAGTCCCCATGCGAGTTGCTAGGGGACCTCTCGGGATTCCTCTCCCGTCCATGCCGGGGCCTCAGTCCTTGTGTGGAGTCGGGGCCGGAACCTGAGGATTCCTCTCCAGTGTTGCCATGGATCTTGGGGTGCTTCTGAGTCTCCCCAGGGGAGTCAGGCCTCGTCTCGAGTGGGGGCATGCACGTGCGCTTTCCTCCCGAGCTGCAGCAGTAGTGTCACGCTTCCTGTCACGTGGATCAAGGGATCTGTGGCTTTCCCTCGAGGCTGTCCCTCGAGGCTTTCCCACGAGGCTTTCCCACAGGGCTGTGCCACGTGCCACCTTGGTGTGAGTCGATCCTCGGCGTGAAAGACGAGCCGGTGAAGGGAAAAGAGGTTCCTCTGGAATGGACTGAGACATCTGGGGGACTCTTGGAATGGTGGCACGACCCTGGAGTTCCTCTCGCCGTTCCTGTTGAGAGGGCCTCCTCTTGAGATGCGACGGGAACGCCGGGAACTCTTTCCCGAAGAAGCAGGGAAAGGATCCCTCATCTCGAGCTACGAGGCGGAAACGGGGCTCCTCTGAATGTGGGCGGGACCCTCGTGATTCCTCTCGAGTGGAGACGGGTATGTCGGGGAACTTCTTGATTTGCACCAAGGGTGTGAAGGAGCCTTTCGAAGTTCCAGAGGTGAGGTGTGATCAGCCTCGAGACGCCTCAGCGGAAATGGGCCTCATCTCGCCTGGAGGGGAGAACCTCCTGGATTTTCTCGAGTTGCGGCAGGTCTTCTCGAGTTACGACGGGGACCTCAGGGACCCGCTCTGGTGGCCTCAGGAAAGGCCAGTCCCCATGCGAGTTGCTAGGGGACCTCTCGGGATTCCTCTCCCGTCCATGCCGGGGCCTCAGTCCTTGTGTGGAGTCGGGGCCGGAACCTGAGGATTCCTCTCCAGTGTTGCCATGGATCTTGGGGTGCTTCTGAGTCTCCCCAGGGGAGTCAGGCCTCGTCTCGAGTGGGGGCATGCACGTGCGCTTTCCTCCCGAGCTGCAGCAGTAGTGTCACGCTTCCTGTCACGTGGATCAAGGGATCTGTGGCTTTCCCTCGAGGCTGTCCCTCGAGGCTTTCCCACGAGGCTTTCCCACAGGGCTGTGCCACGTGCCACCTTGGTGTGAGTCGATCCTCGGCCTGAAAGACGAGCCGGTGAAGGGAAAAGAGGTTCCTCTGGAATGGACTGAGACATCTGGGGGACTCTTGGAATGGTGGCACGACCCTGGAGTTCCTCTCGCCGTTCCTGTTGAGAGGGCCTCCTCTTGAGATGCGACGGGAACGCCGGGAACTCTTTCCCGAAGAAGCAGGGAAAGGATCCCTCATCTCGAGCTGCGAGGCGGAAACGGGGCTCCTCTGAATGTGGGCGGGACCCTCGTGATTCCTCTCGAGTGGAGACGGGTATGTCGGGGAACTTCTTGATTTGCACCAAGGGTGTGAAGGAGCCTTTCGAAGTTCCAGAGGTGAGGTGTGATCAGCCTCGACACGCCTCAGCGGAAATGGGCCTCATCTCGCCTGGAGGGGAGAACCTCCTGGATTTTCTCGAGTTGCGGCAGGTCTTCTCGAGTTACGACGGGGACCTCAGGGACCCGCTCTGGTGGCCTCAGGAAAGGCCAGTCCCCATGCGAGTTGCTAGGGGACCTCTCGGGATTCCTCTCCCGTCCATGCCGGGGCCTCAGTCCTTGTGTGGAGTCGGGGCCGGAACCTGAGGATTCCTCTCCAGTGTTGCCATGGATCTTGGGGTGCTTCTGAGTCTCCCCAGGGGAGTCAGGCCTCGTCTCGAGTGGGCGCATGCACGTGCGCTTTCCTCCCGAGCTGCAGCAGTAGTGTCACGCTTCCTGTCACGTGGATCAAGGGATCTGTGGCTTTCCCTCGAGGCTGTCCCTCGAGGCTTTCCCACGAGGCTTTCCCACAGGGCTGTGCCACGTGCCACCTTCGTGTGAGTCGATCCTCGGCGTGAAAGACGAGCCGGTGAAGGGAAAAGAGGTTCCTCTGGAATGGACTGAGACATCTGGGGGACTCTTGGAATGGTGGCACGACCCTGGAGTTCCTCTCGCCGTTCCTGTTGAGAGGGCCTCCTCTTGAGATGCGACGGGAACGCCGGGAACTCTTTCCCGACGAAGCAGGGAAAGGATCCCTCAACTCGAGCTACGAGGCGGACACCGGGCTCCTCTGGATGTGGGCGGGACCCTCGTGATTCCTCTCGAGTGGAGACGGGTATGTCGGGGAGCTTCTTGATTTGCACCAAGGGTGTGAAGGAGCCTTTCGAAGTTCCAGAGGTGAGGTGTGATCAGCCTCGAGACGCCTCAGCGGAAATGGGCCTCATCTCGCCTGGAGGGGAGAACCTCCTGGATTTTCTCGAGTTGCGGCAGGTCTTCTCGAGTTACGACGGGGACCTCAGGGACCCGCTCTGGTGGCCTCAGGAAAGGCCAGTCCCCATGCGAGTTGCTAGGGGACCTCTCGGGATTCCTCTCCCGTCCATGCCGGGGCCTCAGTCCTTGTGTGGATTCGGGGCCGGAACCTGAGGATTCCTCTCCAGTGTTGCCATGGATCTTGGGGTGCTTCTCAGTCTCCCCAGGGGAGTCAGGCCTCGTCTCGAGTGGGGGCATGCACGTGCGCTTTCCTCCCCAGCTGCAGCAGTAGTGTCACGCTTCTTGTCACGTGGATCAAGGGATCTGTGGCTTTCCCTCGAGGCTGTCCTCGAGGCTTTCCCACGAGGCTTTCCCACAGGGCTGTGCCACGTGCCACCTTGGTGTGAGTCGATCCTCGGCGTGAAAGACGAGCCGGTGAAGGGAAAAGAGGTTCCTCTGGAATGGACTGAGACATCTGGGGGACTCTTGGAATGGTGGCACGACCCTCGAGTTCCTCTCGCCGTTCCTGTTGGGAGGGCCTCCTCTTGAGATGCGACGGGAACGCCGGGAACTCTTTCCCGAAGAAGCAGGGAAAGGATCCCTCATCTCGAGCTACGAGGCGGAAACGGGGCTCCTCTGGATGTGGGCGGGACCCTCGTGATTCCTCTCGAGTGGAGACGGCTAGGTCGGGGAACTTCTTGATTTGCACCAAGGGTGTGAAGGAGCCTTTCGAAGTTCCAGAGGTGAGGTGTGATCAGCCTCGAGACGCCTCAGCGGAAATGGGCCTCATCTCGCCTGGAGGGGAGAACCTCCTGGATTTTCTCGAGTTGCGGCAGGTCTTCTCGAGTTACGACGGGGACCTCAGGGACCCGCTCTGGTGGCCTCAGGAAAGGCCAGTCCCCATGCGAGTTGCTAGGGGACCTCTCGGGATTCCTCTCCCGTCCATGCCGGGGCCTCAGTCCTTGTGTGGAGTCGAGGCCGGAACCTGAGGATTCCTCTCCAGTGTTGCCATCGATCTTGGGGTGCTTCTGAGTCTCCCCAGGGGAGTCAGGCCTCGTCTCGAGTGGGGGCATGCACGTGTGCTTTCCTCCCGTGCTGCAGCAGTAGTGTCACGCTTCCTGTCACGTGGATCAAGGGATCTGTGGCTTTCCCTCGAGGCTGTCCCTCGAGGCTTTCCCACGAGGCTTTCCCTCAGGGCTGTGCCACGTGCCACCTTGGTGTGAGTCGATCCTCGGCGTGAAAGACGAGCCGGTGAAGGGAAAAGAGGTTCCTCTGGAATGGACTGAGACATCTGGGGGACTCTTGGAATGGTGGCACGACCCTGGAGTTCCTCTCGCCGTTCCTGTAGAGAGGGCCTCCTCTTGAGATGCGACGGGAACGCCGGGAACTCTTTCCCGACGAAGCAGGTAAAGGATCCCTCATCTCGAGCTACGAGGCGGAAACGGGGCTCCTCTGGATGTGGCCGGGACCCTCGTGATTCCTCTCGAGTGGAGACGGCTAGGTCGGGGAACTTCTTGATTTGCACCAAGGGTGTGAAGGACCCATTCGAAGTTCCAGAGGTGAGGTGTGATCAGCCTCGAGACGCCTCAGCGGAAATGGGCCTCATCTCGCCTGGAGGGGAGAACCTCCTGGATGTTCTCGAGTTGCGGCAGGTCTTCTCGTGTTACGACGGGGACCTCAGGGACCCGCTCTGGTGGCCTCAGGAAAGGCCAGTCCCCATGCGAGTTGCTAGGGGACCTCTCGGGATTCCTCTCCCGTCCATGCCGGGGCCTCAGTCCTTGTGTGGAGTCGGGGCCGGAACCTGAGGATTCCTCTCCAGTGTTGCCATGGATCTTGGGGTGCTTCTGAGTCTCCCCAGGGGAGTCAGGCCTCGTCTCGAGTGGGGGCATGCACGTGCGCTTTCCTCCCGAGCTGCAGCAGTAGTGTCACGCATCCTGTCACGTGGATCAAGGGATCTGTGGCTTTCCCTCGAGGCTGTCCTCGAGGCTTTCCCACGAGGCTTTCCCACAGGGCTGTGCCACGTGCCACCTTGGTGTGAGTCGATCCTCGGCGTGAAAGACGAGCCGGTGAAGGGAAAAGAGGTTCCTCTGGAATGGACTGAGACATCTGGGGGACTCTTGGAATGGTGGCACGACCCTGGAGTTCCTCTCGCCGTTCCTGTTGAGAGGGCCTCCTCTTGAGATGCGACGGGAACGCCGGGAACCCTTTCCCGACGAAGCAGGGAAAGGATCCCTCATCTCGAGCTACGAGGCGGAAACCGGGCTCCTCTGGATGTGGGCGGGGCCCTCGTGATTCCTCTCGAGTGGAGACGGCTAGGTCGGTGAACTTCTTGATTTGCACCAAGGGTGTGAAGGAGCCTTTCGAAGTTCCAGAGGTGAGGTGTGATCAGCCTCGAGACGCCTCAGCGGAAATGGGCCTCATCTCGCCTGGAGGGGAGAACCTCCTGGATTTTCTCGAGTTGCGGCAGGTCTTCTCGAGTTTCGACGGGGACCTCAGGGACCCGCTCTGGTGGCCTCAGGAAAGGCCAGTCCCCATGCGAGTTGCTAGGGGACCTCTCGGGATTCCTCTCCCGTCCATGCCGGGGCCTCAGTCCTTGTGTGGAGTCGGGGCCGGAACCTGAGGATTCCTCTCCAGTGTTGCCATGGATCTTGGGGTGCTTCTGAGTCTCCCCAGGGGAGTCAGGCCTCGTCTCGAGTGGGGGCATGCACGTGCGCTTTCCTCCCGAGCTGCAGCAGTAGTGTCACGCTTCCTGTCACGTGGATCAAGGGATCTGTGGCTTTCCCTCGAGGCTGTCCCTCGAGGCTTTCCCACGAGGCTTTCCCACAGGGCTGTGCCACGTGCCACCTTGGTGTGAGTCGATCCTCGGCGTGAAAGACGAGCCGGTGAAGGGAAAAGAGGTTCCTCTGGAATGGACTGAGACATCTGGGGGACTCTTGGAATGGTGGCACGACCCTGGAGTTCCTCTCGCCGTTCCTGTTGAGAGGGCCTCCTCTTGAGATGCGACGGGAACGCCGGGAACTCTTTCCCGAAGAAGCAGGGAAAGGATCCCTCATCTCGAGCTACGAGGCGGAAACGGGGCTCCTCTGAATGTGGGCGGGACCCTCGTGATTCCTCTCGAGTGGAGACGGGTATGTCGGGGAACTTCTTGATTTGCACCAAGGGTGTGAAGGAGCCTTTCGAAGTTCCAGAGGTGAGGTGTGATCAGCCTCGAGACGCCTCAGCGGAAATGGGCCTCATCTCGCCTGGAGGGGAGAACCTCCTGGATTTTCTCGAGTTGCGGCAGGTCTTCTCGAGTTACGACGGGGACCTCAGGGACCCGCTCTGGTGGCCTCAGGAAAGGCCAGTCCCCATGCGAGTTGCTAGGGGACCTCTCGGGATTCCTCTCCCGTCCATGCCGGGGCCTCAGTCCTTGTGTGGAGTCGGGGCCGGAACCTGAGGATTCCTCTCCAGTGTTGCCATGGATCTTGGGGTGCTTCTGAGTCTCCCCAGGGGAGTCAGGCCTCGTCTCGAGTGGGGGCATGCACGTGCGCTTTCCTCCCGAGCTGCAGCAGTAGTGTCACGCTTCCTGTCACGTGGATCAAGGGATCTGTGGCTTTCCCTCGAGGCTGTCCCTCGAGGCTTTCCCACGAGGCTTTCCCACAGGGCTGTGCCACGTGCCACCTTGGTGTGAGTCGATCCTCGGCGTGAAAGACGAGCCGGTGAAGGGAAAAGAGGTTCCTCTGGAATGGACTGAGACATCTGGGGGACTCTTGGAATGGTGGCACGACCCTGGAGTTCCTCTCGCCGTTCCTGTTGAGAGGGCCTCCTCTTGAGATGCGACGGGAACGCCGGGAACTCTTTCCCGAAGAAGCAGGGAAAGGATCCCTCATCTCGAGCTACGAGGCGGAAACGGGGCTCCTCTGAATGTGGGCGGGACCCTCGTGATTCCTCTCGAGTGGAGACGGGTATGTCGGGGAACTTCTTGATTTGCACCAAGGGTGTGAAGGAGCCTTTCGAAGTTCCAGAGGTGAGGTGTGATCAGCCTCGAGACGCCTCAGCGGAAATGGGCCTCATCTCGCCTGGAGGGGAGAACCTCCTGGATTTTCTCGAGTTGCGGCAGGTCTTCTCGAGTTACGACGGGGACCTCAGGGACCCGCTCTGGTGGCCTCAGGAAAGGCCAGTCCCCATGCGAGTTGCTAGGGGACCTCTCGGGATTCCTCTCCCGTCCATGCCGGGGCCTCAGTCCTTGTGTGGAGTCGGGGCCGGAACCTGAGGATTCCTCTCCAGTGTTGCCATGGATCTTGGGGTGCTTCTGAGTCTCCCCAGGGGAGTCAGGCCTCGTCTCGAGTGGGGGCATGCACGTGCGCTTTCCTCCCGAGCTGCAGCAGTAGTGTCACGCTTCCTGTCACGTGGATCAAGGGATCTGTGGCTTTCCCTCGAGGCTGTCCCTCGAGGCTTTCCCACGAGGCTTTCCCACAGGGCTGTGCCACGTGCCACCTTGGTGTGAGTCGATCCTCGGCCTGAAAGACGAGCCGGTGAAGGGAAAAGAGGTTCCTCTGGAATGGACTGAGACATCTGGGGGACTCTTGGAATGGTGGCACGACCCTGGAGTTCCTCTCGCCGTTCCTGTTGAGAGGGCCTCCTCTTGAGATGCGACGGGAACGCCGGGAACTCTTTCCCGAAGAAGCAGGGAAAGGATCCCTCATCTCGAGCTGCGAGGCGGAAACGGGGCTCCTCTGAATGTGGGCGGGACCCTCGTGATTCCTCTCGAGTGGAGACGGGTATGTCGGGGAACTTCTTGATTTGCACCAAGGGTGTGAAGGAGCCTTTCGAAGTTCCAGAGGTGAGGTGTGATCAGCCTCGACACGCCTCAGCGGAAATGGGCCTCATCTCGCCTGGAGGGGAGAACCTCCTGGATTTTCTCGAGTTGCGGCAGGTCTTCTCGAGTTACGACGGGGACCTCAGGGACCCGCTCTGGTGGCCTCAGGAAAGGCCAGTCCCCATGCGAGTTGCTAGGGGACCTCTCGGGATTCCTCTCCCGTCCATGCCGGGGCCTCAGTCCTTGTGTGGAGTCGGGGCCGGAACCTGAGGATTCCTCTCCAGTGTTGCCATGGATCTTGGGGTGCTTCTGAGTCTCCCCAGGGGAGTCAGGCCTCGTCTCGAGTGGGCGCATGCACGTGCGCTTTCCTCCCGAGCTGCAGCAGTAGTGTCACGCTTCCTGTCACGTGGATCAAGGGATCTGTGGCTTTCCCTCGAGGCTGTCCCTCGAGGCTTTCCCACGAGGCTTTCCCACAGGGCTGTGCCACGTGCCACCTTGGTGTGAGTCGATCCTCGGCGTGAAAGACGAGCCGGTGAAGGGAAAAGAGGTTCCTCTGGAATGGACTGAGACATCTGGGGGACTCTTGGAATGGTGGCACGACCCTGGAGTTCCTCTCGCCGTTCCTGTTGAGAGGGCCTCCTCTTGAGATGCGACGGGAACGCCGGGAACTCTTTCCCGACGAAGCAGGGAAAGGATCCCTCAACTCGAGCTACGAGGCGGACACCGGGCTCCTCTGGATGTGGGCGGGACCCTCGTGATTCCTCTCGAGTGGAGACGGGTATGTCGGGGAGCTTCTTGATTTGCACCAAGGGTGTGAAGGAGCCTTTCGAAGTTCCAGAGGTGAGGTGTGATCAGCCTCGAGACGCCTCAGCGGAAATGGGCCTCATCTCGCCTGGAGGGGAGAACCTCCTGGATTTTCTCGAGTTGCGGCAGGTCTTCTCGAGTTACGACGGGGACCTCAGGGACCCGCTCTGGTGGCCTCAGGAAAGGCCAGTCCCCATGCGAGTTGCTAGGGGACCTCTCGGGATTCCTCTCCCGTCCATGCCGGGGCCTCAGTCCTTGTGTGGATTCGGGGCCGGAACCTGAGGATTCCTCTCCAGTGTTGCCATGGATCTTGGGGTGCTTCTCAGTCTCCCCAGGGGAGTCAGGCCTCGTCTCGAGTGGGGGCATGCACGTGCGCTTTCCTCCCGAGCTGCAGCAGTAGTGTCACGCTTCCTGTCACGTGGATCAAGGGATCTGTGGCTTTCCCTCGAGGCTGTCCCTCGAGGCTTTCCCACGAGGCTTTCCCACAGGGCTGTGCCACGTGCCACCTTGGTGTGAGTCGATCCTCGGCGTGAAAGACGAGCCGGTGAAGGGAAAAGAGGTTCCTCTGGAATGGACTGAGACATCTGGGGGACTCTTGGAATGGTGGCACGACCCTGGAGTTCCTCTCGCCGTTCCTGTTGAGAGGGCCTCCTCTTGAGATGCGACGGGAACGCCGGGAACTCTTTCCCGAAGAAGCAGGGAAAGGATCCCTCATCTCGAGCTACGAGGCGGAAACGGGGCTCCTCTGAATGTGGGCGGGACCCTCGTGATTCCTCTCGAGTGGAGACGGGTATGTCGGGGAGCTTCTTGATTTGCACCAAGGGTGTGAAGGAGCCTTTCGAAGTTCCAGAGGTGAGGTGTGATCAGCCTCGAGACGCCTCAGCGGAAATGGGCCTCATCTCGCCTGGAGGGGAGAACCTCCTGGATTTTCTCGAGTTGCGGCAGGTCTTCTCGAGTTACGACGGGGACCTCAGGGAGCCGCTCTGGTGGCCTCAGGAAAGGCCAGTCCCCATGCGAGTTGCTAGGGGACCTCTCGGAATTCCTCTCCCGTCCATGCCGGGGCCTCAGTCCTTGTGTGGAGTCGGGGCCGGAACCTGAGGATTCCTCTCCAGTGTTGCCATGGATCTTAGGGTGCTTCTGAGTCTCCCCAGGGGAGTCAGGCCTCGTCTCGTGTGGGGGCATGCACGTGCGCTTTCCTCCCGAGCTGCAGCAGTAGTGTCACGCTTCCTGTCACGTGGATCAAGGAATCTGTGGCTTTCCCTCGAGGCTGTCCCTCGAGGCTTTCCCACGAGGCTTTCCCACAGGGCTGTGCCACGTGCCACCTTGGTGTGAGTCGATCCTCGGCGTGAAAGACGAGCCGGTGAAGGGAAAAGGGGTTCCTCTGGAATGGACTGAGACATCTGGGGGACTCTTGGAATGGTGGCACGACCCTGGAGTTCCTCTCGCCGTTCCTGTTGAGAGGGCCTCCTCTTGAGATGCGACGGGAACGCCGGGAACTCTTTCCCGACGAAGCAGGGAAAGGATCCCTCATCTCGAGCTACGAGGCGGAAACGGGGCGCCTCTGGATGTGGGCGGGACCCTCGTGATTCCTCTCGAGTGGAGACGGGTATGTCGGGGAACTTCTTGTTTTGCACCAAGGGTGTGAAGGACCCTTTCGAAGTTCCAGAGGGGAGGTGTGATCAGCCTCGAGACGCCTCAGCGGAAATGGGCCTCATCTCGCCTGGAGGGGAGAACGTCCTGGATTTTCTCGAGTTGCGGCAGGTCTTCTCGAGTTACGACGGGGACCTCAGGGACCCGCTCTGGTGGCCTCAGGAAAGGCCAGTCCCCATGCGAGTTGCTAGGGGACCTCTCGGGATTCCTCTCCCGTCCATGCCGGGGCCTCAGTCCTTGTGTGGAGTCGGGGCCGGAACCTGAGGATTCCTCTCCAGTGTTGCCATGGATCTTGGGGTGCTTCTGAGTCTCCCCAGGGGAGTCAGGCCTCGTCTCGAGTGGGGGCATGCACGTGCGCTTTCCTCCCGAGCTGCAGCAGTAGTGTCACGCTTCCTGTCACGTGGATCAAGGGATCTGTGGCTTTCCCTCGAGGCTGTCCCTCGAGGCTTTCCCACGAGGCTTTCCCACAGGGCTGTGCCACGTGCCACCTTGGTGTGAGTCGATCCTCGGCGTGAAAGACGAGCCGGTGAAGGGAAAAGGGGTTCCTCTGGAATGGACTGAGACATCTGGGGGACTCTTGGAATGGTGGCACGACCCTGGAGTTCCTCTCGCCGTTCCTGTTGAGAGGGCCTCCTCTTGAGATGCGACGGGAACGCCGGGAACTCTTTCCCGACGAAGCAGGGAAAGGATCCCTCATCTCGAGCTACGAGGCGGAAACGGGGCTCCTCTGGATGTGGGCGGGACCCTCGTGATTCCTCTCGAGTGGAGACGGGTATGTCGGGGAACTTCTTGTTTTGCACCAAGGGTGTGAAGGACCCTTTCGAAGTTCCAGAGGGGAGGTGTGATCAGCCTCGAGACGCCTCAGCGGAAATGGGCCTCATCTCGCCTGGAGGGGAGAACCTCCTGGATTTTCTCGAGTTGCGGCAGGTCTTCTCGAGTTACGACGGGGACCTCAGGGACCCGCTCTGGTGGCCTCAGGAAAGGCCAGTCCCCATGCGAGTTGCTAGGGGACCTCTCGGGATTCCTCTCCCGTCCATGCCGGGGCCTCAGTCCTTGTGTGGAGTCGGGGCCGGAACCTGAGGATTCCTCTCCAGTGTTGCCATGGATCTTGGGGTGCTTCTGAGTCTCCCCAGGGGAGTCAGGCCTCGTCTCGAGTGGGGGCATGCACGTGCGCTTTCCTCCCGAGCTGCAGCAGTAGTGTCACGCTTCCTGTCACGTGGATCAAGGGATCTGTGGCTTTCCCTCGAGGCTGTCCCTCGAGGCTTTCCCACGAGGCTTTCCCACAGGGCTGTGCCACGTGCCACCTTGGTGTGAGTCGATCCTCGGCGTGAAAGACGAGCCGGTGAAGGGAAAAGGGGTTCCTCTGGAATGGACTGAGACATCTGGGGGACTCTTGGAATGGTGGCACGACCCTGGAGTTCCTCTCGCCGTTCCTGTTGAGAGGGCCTCCTCTTGAGATGCGACGGGAACGCCGGGAACTCTTTCCCGACGAAGCAGGGAAAGGATCCCTCATCTCGAGCTACGAGGCGGAAACGGGGCGCCTCTGGATGTGGGCGGGACCCTCGTGATTCCTCTCGAGTGGAGACGGGTATGTCGGGGAACTTCTTGTTTTGCACCAAGGGTGTGAAGGACCCTTTCGAAGTTCCAGAGGGGAGGTGTGATCAGCCTCGAGACGCCTCAGCGGAAATGGGCCTCATCTCGCCTGGAGGGGAGAACGTCCTGGATTTTCTCGAGTTGCGGCAGGTCTTCGCGAGTTACGACGGGGACCTCAGGGACCCGCTCTGGTGGCCTCAGGAAAGGCCAGTCCCCATGCGAGTTGCTAGGGGACCTCTCAGGATTCCTCTCCCGTCCATGCCGGGGCCTCAGTCCTTGTGTGGAGTCGGGGCCGGAACCTGAGGATTCCTCTCCAGTGTTGCCATGGATCTTGGGGTGCTTCTGAGTCTCCCCAGGGGAGTCAGGCCTCGTCTCGAGTGGGGGCATGCACGTGCGCTTTCCTCCCGAGCTGCAGCAGTAGTGTCACGCTTCCTGTCACGTGGATCAAGGGATCTGTGGCTTTCCCTCGAGGCTGTCCCTCGAGGCTTTCCCACGAGGCTTTCCCACAGGGCTGTGCCACGTGCCACCTTGGTGTGAGTCGATCCTCGGCCTGAAAGACGAGCCGGTGAAGGGAAAAGGGGTTCCTCTGGAATGGACTGAGACATCTGGGGGACTCTTGGAATGGTGGCACGACCCTGGAGTTCCTCTCGCCGTTCCTGTTGAGAGGGCCTCCTCTTGAGATGCGACGGGAACGCCGGGAACTCTTTCCCGACGAAGCAGGGAAAGGATCCCTCATCTCGAGCTACGAGGCGGAAACGGGGCGCCTCTGGATGTGGGCGGGACCCTCGTGATTCCTCTCGAGTGGAGACGGGTATGTCGGGGAACTTCTTGTTTTGCACCAAGGGTGTGAAGGACCCTTTCGAAGTTCCAGAGGGGAGGTGTGATCAGCCTCGAGACGCCTCAGCGGAAATGGGCCTCATCTCGCCTGGAGGGGAGAACGTCCTGGATTTTCTCGAGTTGCGGCAGGTCTTCTCGAGTTACGACGGGGACCTCAGGGACCCGCTCTGGTGGCCTCAGGAAAGGCCAGTCCCCATGCGAGTTGCTAGGGGACCTCTCGGGATTCCTCTCCCGTCCATGCCGGGGCCTCAGTCCTTGTGTGGAGTCGGGGCCGGAACCTGAGGATTCCTCTCCAGTGTTGCCATGGATCTTGGGGTGCTTCTGAGTCTCCCCAGGGGAGTCAGGCCTCGTCTCGAGTGGGGGCATGCACGTGCGCTTTCCTCCCGAGCTGCAGCAGTAGTGTCACGCTTCCTGTCACGTGGATCAAGGGATCTGTGGCTTTCCCTCGAGGCTGTCCCTCGAGGCTTTCCCACGAGGCTTTCCCACAGGGCTGTGCCACGTGCCACCTTGGTGTGAGTCGATCCTCGGCGTGAAAGACGAGCCGGTGAAGGGAAAAGGGGTTCCTCTGGAATGGACTGAGACATCTGGGGGACTCTTGGAATGGTGGCACGACCCTGGAGTTCCTCTCGCCGTTCCTGTTGAGAGGGCCTCCTCTTGAGATGCGACGGGAACGCCGGGAACTCTTTCCCGACGAAGCAGGGAAAGGATCCCTCATCTCGAGCTACGAGGCGGAAACGGGGCTCCTCTGGATGTGGGCGGGACCCTCGTGATTCCTCTCGAGTGGAGACGGGTATGTCGGGGAACTTCTTGTTTTGCACCAAGGGTGTGAAGGACCCTTTCGAAGTTCCAGAGGGGAGGTGTGATCAGCCTCGAGACGCCTCAGCGGAAATGGGCCTCATCTCGCCTGGAGGGGAGAACCTCCTGGATTTTCTCGAGTTGCGGCAGGTCTTCTCGAGTTACGACGGGGACCTCAGGGACCCGCTCTGGTGGCCTCAGGAAAGGCCAGTCCCCATGCGAGTTGCTAGGGGACCTCTCGGGATTCCTCTCCCGTCCATGCCGGGGCCTCAGTCCTTGTGTGGAGTCGGGGCCGGAACCTGAGGATTCCTCTCCAGTGTTGCCATGGATCTTGGGGTGCTTCTGAGTCTCCCCAGGGGAGTCAGGCCTCGTCTCGAGTGGGGGCATGCACGTGCGCTTTCCTCCCGAGCTGCAGCAGTAGTGTCACGCTTCCTGTCACGTGGATCAAGGGATCTGTGGCTTTCCCTCGAGGCTGTCCCTCGAGGCTTTCCCACGAGGCTTTCCCACAGGGCTGTGCCACGTGCCACCTTGGTGTGAGTCGATCCTCGGCGTGAAAGACGAGCCGGTGAAGGGAAAAGGGGTTCCTCTGGAATGGACTGAGACATCTGGGGGACTCTTGGAATGGTGGCACGACCCTGGAGTTCCTCTCGCCGTTCCTGTTGAGAGGGCCTCCTCTTGAGATGCGACGGGAACGCCGGGAACTCTTTCCCGACGAAGCAGGGAAAGGATCCCTCATCTCGAGCTACGAGGCGGAAACGGGGCGCCTCTGGATGTGGGCGGGACCCTCGTGATTCCTCTCGAGTGGAGACGGGTATGTCGGGGAACTTCTTGTTTTGCACCAAGGGTGTGAAGGACCCTTTCGAAGTTCCAGAGGGGAGGTGTGATCAGCCTCGAGACGCCTCAGCGGAAATGGGCCTCATCTCGCCTGGAGGGGAGAACGTCCTGGATTTTCTCGAGTTGCGGCAGGTCTTCGCGAGTTACGACGGGGACCTCAGGGACCCGCTCTGGTGGCCTCAGGAAAGGCCAGTCCCCATGCGAGTTGCTAGGGGACCTCTCAGGATTCCTCTCCCGTCCATGCCGGGGCCTCAGTCCTTGTGTGGAGTCGGGGCCGGAACCTGAGGATTCCTCTCCAGTGTTGCCATGGATCTTGGGGTGCTTCTGAGTCTCCCCAGGGGAGTCAGGCCTCGTCTCGAGTGGGGGCATGCACGTGCGCTTTCCTCCCGAGCTGCAGCAGTAGTGTCACGCTTCCTGTCACGTGGATCAAGGAATCTGTGGCTTTCCCTCGAGGCTGTCCCTCGAGGCTTTCCCACGAGGCTTTCCCACAGGGCTGTGCCACGTGCCACCTTGGTGTGAGTCGATCCTCGGCGTGAAAGACGAGCCGGTGAAGGGAAAAGGGGTTCCTCTGGAATGGACTGAGACATCTGGGGGACTCTTGGAATGGTGGCACGACCCTGGAGTTCCTCTCGCCGTTCCTGTTGAGAGGGCCTCCTCTTGAGATGCGACGGGAACGCCGGGAACTCTTTCCCGACGAAGCAGGGAAAGGATCCCTCATCTCGAGCTACGAGGCGGAAACGGGGCGCCTCTGGATGTGGCCGGGACCCTCGTGATTCCTCTCGAGTGGAGACGGGTATGTCGGGGAACTTCTTGTTTTGCACCAAGGGTGTGAAGGACCCTTTCGAAGTTCCAGAGGGGAGGTGTGATCAGCCTCGAGACGCCTCAGCGGAAATGGGCCTCATCTCGCCTGGAGGGGAGAACCTCCTGGATTTTCTCGAGTTGCGGCAGGTCTTCTCGAGTTACGACGGGGACCTCAGGGACCCGCTCTGGTGGCCTCAGGAAAGGCCAGTCCCCATGCGAGTTGCTAGGGGACCTCTCGGGATTCCTCTCCCGTCCATGCCGGGGCCTCAGTCCTTGTGTGGAGTCGGGGCCGGAACCTGAGGATTCCTCTCCAGTGTTGCCATGGATCTTGGGGTGCTTCTGAGTCTCCCCAGGGGAGTCAGGCCTCGTCTCGAGTGGGGGCATGCACGTGCGCTTTCCTCCCGAGCTGCAGCAGTAGTGTCACGCTTCCTGTCACGTGGATCAAGGGATCTGTGGCTTTCCCTCGAGGCTGTCCCTCGAGGCTTTCCCACGAGGCTTTCCCACAGGGCTGTGCCACGTGCCACCTTGGTGTGAGTCGATCCTCGGCGTGAAAGACGAGCCGGTGAAGGGAATAGGGGTTCCTCTGGAATGGACTGAGACATCTGGGGGACTCTTGGAATGGTGGCACGACCCTGGAGTTCCTCTCGCCGTTCCTGTTGAGAGGGCCTCCTCTTGAGATGCGACGGGAACGCCGGGAACTCTTTCCCGACGAAGCAGGGAAAGGATCCCTCATCTCGAGCTACGAGGCGGAAACGGGGCTCCTCTGGATGTGGGCGGGACCCTCGTGATTCCTCTCGAGTGGAGACGGGTATGTCGGGGAACTTCTTGTTTTGCACCAAGGGTGTGAAGGACCCTTTCGAAGTTCCAGAGGGGAGGTGTGATCAGCCTCGAGACGCCTCAGCGGAAATGGGCCTCATCTCGCCTGGAGGGGAGAACCTCCTGGATGTTCTCGAGTTGCGGCAGGTCTTCTCGAGTTACGACGGGGACCTCAGGGACCCGCTCTGGTGGCCTCAGGAAAGGCCAGTCCCCATGCGAGTTGCTAGGGGACCTCTCGGGATTCCTCTCCCGTCCATGCCGGGGCCTCAGTCCTTGTGTGGAGTCGGGGCCGGAACCTGAGGATTCCTCTCCAGTGTTGCCATGGATCTTGGGGTGCTTCTGAGTCTCCCCAGGGGAGTCAGGCCTCGTCTCGAGTGGGGGCATGCACGTGCGCTTTCCTCCCGAGCTGCAGCAGTAGTGTCACGCTTCCTGTCACGTGGATCAAGGAATCTGTGGCTTTCCCTCGAGGCTGTCCCTCGAGGCTTTCCCACGAGGCTTTCCCACAGGGCTGTGCCACGTGCCACCTTGGTGTGAGTCGATCCTCGGCGTGAAAGACGAGCCGGTGAAGGGAAAAGGGGTTCCTCTGGAATGGACTGAGACATCTGGGCGACTCTTGGAATGGTGGCACGACCCTGGAGTTCCTCTCGCCGTTCCTGTTGAGAGGGCCTCCTCTTGAGATGCGACGGGAACGCCGGGAACTCTTTCCCGACGAAGCAGGGAAAGGATCCCTCATCTCGAGCTACGAGGCGGAAACGGGGCGCCTCTGGATGTGGGCGGGACCCTCGTGATTCCTCTCGAGTGGAGACGGGTATGTCGGGGAACTTCTTGTTTTGCACCAAGGGTGTGAAGGACCCTTTCGAAGTTCCAGAGGGGAGGTGTGATCAGCCTCGAGACGCCTCAGCGGAAATGGGCCTCATCTCGCCTGGAGGGGAGAACCTCCTGGATTTTCTCGAGTTGCGGCAGGTCTTCTCGAGTTACGACGGGGACCTCAGGGACCCGCTCTGGTGGCCTCAGGAAAGGCCAGTCCCCATGCGAGTTGCTAGGGGACCTCTCGGGATTCCTCTCCCGTCCATGCCGGGGCCTCAGTCCTTGTGTGGAGTCGGGGCCGGAACCTGAGGATTCCTCTCCAGTGTTGCCATGGATCTTGGGGTGCTTCTGAGTCTCCCCAGGGGAGTCAGGCCTCGTCTCGAGTGGGGGCATGCACGTGCGCTTTCCTCCCGAGCTGCAGCAGTAGTGTCACGCTTCCTGTCACGTGGATCAAGGGATCTGTGGCTTTCCCTCGAGGCTGTCCCTCGAGGCTTTCCCACGAGGCTTTCCCACAGGGCTGTGCCACGTGCCACCTTGGTGTGAGTCGATCCTCGGCGTGAAAGACGAGCCGGTGAAGGGAAAAGAGGTTCCTCTGGAATGGACTGAGAAATCTGGGGGACTCTTGGAATGGTCGCACGACCCTGGAGTTCCTCTCGCCGTTCCTGTTGAGAGGGCCTCCTCTTGAGATGCGACGGGAACGCCGGGAACTCTTTCCCGACGAAGCAGGGAAAGGATCCCTCATCTCGAGCTACGAGGTGGAAACGGGGCTCCTCTGGATGTGGGCGGGACCCTCGTGATTCCTCTCGAGTGGAGACGGCTAGGTCGGGGAACTTCTTGATTTGCACCAAGGGTGTGAAGAACCCTTTCGAAGTTCCAGAGGTGAGGTGTGATCAGCCTCGAGACGCCTCAGCGGAAATGGGCCTCATCTCGCCTGGAGGGAAGAACCTCCTGGATTTTCTCGAGTTGCGGCAGGTCTTCTCGAGTTACGACGGGGACCTCAGGGACCCGCTCTGGTGGCCTCAGGAAAGGCCAGTCCCCATGCGAGTTGCTAGGGGACCTCTCGGGATTCCTCTCCCGTCCATGCCGGGGCCTCAGTCCTTGTGTGGAGTCGGGGCCGGAACCTGAGGATTCCTCTCCAGTGTTGCCATGGATCTTGGGGTGCTTCTGAGTCTCCCCAGGGGAGTCAGGCCTCGTCTCGAGTGGGGGCATGCACGTGCGCTTTCCTCCCGAGCTGCAGCAGTAGTGTCACGCTTCCTGTCACGTGGATCAAGGGATCTGTGGCTTTCCCTCGAGGCTGTCCCTCGAGGCTTTCCCACGAGGCTTTCCCTCAGGGCTGTGCCACGTGCCACCTTGGTGTGAGTCGATCCTCGGCGTGAAAGACGAGCCGGTGAAGGGAAAAGAGGTTCCTCTGGAATGGACTGAGACATCTGGGGGACTCTTGGAATGGTGGCACGACCCTGGAGTTCCTCTCGCCGTTCCTGTAGAGAGGGCCTCCTCTTGAGATGCGACGGGAACGCCGGGAACTCTTTCCCGACGAAGCAGGGAAAGGATCCCTCATCTCGAGCTACGAGGCGGAAACGGGGCTCCTCTGGATGTGGCCGGGACCCTCGTGATTCCTCTCGAGTGGAGACGGCTAGGTCGGGGAACTTCTTGATTTGCACCAAGGGTGTGAAGAACCCATTCGAAGTTCCAGAGGTGAGGTGTGATCAGCCTCGAGACGCCTCAGCGGAAATGGGCCTCATCTCGCCTGGAGGGGAGAACCTCCTGGATGTTCTCGAGTTGTGGCAGGTCTTCTCGAGTTACGACGGGGACCTCAGGGACCCGCTCTGGTGGCCTCAGGAAAGGCCAGTCCCCATGCGAGTTGCTAGGGGACCTCTCGGGATTCCTCTCCCGTCCATGCCGGGCCCTCAGTCCTTGTGTGGAGTCGGGGCCGGAACCTGAGGATTCCTCTCCAGTGTTGCCATGGATCTTGGGGTGCTTCTGAGTCTCCCCAGGGGAGTCAGGCCTCGTCTCGAGTGGGGGCATGCACGTGCGCTTTCCTCCCGAGCTGCAGCAGTAGGGTCACGCATCCTGTCACGTGGATCAAGGGATCTGTGGCTTTCCCTCGAGGCTGTCCTCGAGGCTTTCCCACGAGGCTTTCCCACAGGGCTGTGCCACGTGCCACCTTGGTGTGAGTCGATCCTCGGCGTGAAAGACGAGCCGGTGAAGGGAAAAGAGGTTCCTCTGGAATGGACTGAGACATCTGGGGGACTCTTGGAATGGTGGCACGACCCTGGAGTTCCTCTCGCCGTTCCTGTTGAGAGGGCCTCCTCTTGAGATGCGACAGGAACCCCGGGAACTCTTTCCCGAAGAAGCAGGGAAAGGATCCCTCATCTCGAGCTACGAGGCGGAAACGGGGCTCCTCTGGATGTGGCCGGGACCCTCGTGATTCCTCTCGAGTGGAGACGGCTAGGTCGGGGAACTTCTTGATTTGCACCAAGGGTGTGAAGGAGCCTTTCGAAGTTCCAGAGGTGAGGTGTGATCAGCCTCGAGACGCCTCAGCGGAAATGGGCCTCATCTCGCCTGGAGGGGAGAACCTCCTGGATTTTCTCGAGTTGCGGCAGGTCTTCTCGAGTTACGACGGGGACCTCAGGGACCCGCTCTGGTGGCCTCAGGAAAGGCCAGTCCCCATGCGAGTTGCTAGGGGACCTCTCGGGATTCCTCTCCCGTCCATGCCGGGGCCTCAGTCCTTGTGTGGAGTCGGGGCCGGAACCTGAGGATTCCTCTCCAGTGTTGCCATGGATCTTGGGGTGCTTCTGAGTCTCCCCAGGGGAGTCAGGCCTCGTCTCGAGTGGGGGCATGCACGTGCGCTTTCCTCCCGAGCTGCAGCAGTAGTGTCACGCTTCCTGTCACGTGGATCAAGGAATCTGTGGCTTTCCCTCGAGGCTGTCCCTCGAGGCTTTCCCACGAGGCTTTCCCACAGGGCTGTGCCACGTGCCACCTTGGTGTGAGTCGATCCTTGGCGTGAAAGACGAGCCGGTGAAGGGAAAAGAGGTTCCTCTGGAATGGACTGAGACATCTGGGGGACTCTTGGAATGGTGGCACGACCCTGGAGTTCCTCTCGCCGTTCCTGTTGAGAGGGCCTCCTCTTGAGATGCGACGGGAAGGCCGGGAACTCTTTCCCGACGAAGCAGGGAAAGGATCCCTCATCTCGAGCTACGAGGCGGAAACGGGGCTCCTCTGGATGTGGGCGGGGCCCTCGTGATTCCTCTCGAGTGGAGACGGGTATGTCGGGGAACTTCTTGATTTGCACCAAGGGTGTGAAGGAGCCTTTCGAAGTTCCAGAGGTGAGGTGTGATCAGCCTCGAGACGCCTCAGCGGAAATGGGCCTCATCTCGCCTGGAGGGGAGAACCTCCTGGATGTTCTCGAGTTGCGGCAGGTCTTCTCGAGTTACGACGGGGACCTCAGGGACCCGCTCTGGTGGCCTCAGGAAAGGCCAGTCCCCATGCGAGTTGCTAGGGGACCTCTCGGGATTCCTCTCCCGTCCATGCCGGGGCCTCAGTCCTTGTGTGGAGTCGGGGCCGGAACCTGAGGATTCCTCTCCAGTGTTGCCATGGATCTTGGGGTGCTTCTGAGTCTCCCCAGGGGAGTCAGGCCTCGTCTCGAGTGGGGGCATGCACGTGCGCTTTCCTCCCGAGCTGCAGCAGTAGTGTCACGCATCCTGTCACGTGGATCAAGGGATCTGTGGCTTTCCCTCGAGGCTGTCCTCGAGGCTTTCCCACGAGGCTTTCCCACAGGGCTGTGCCACGTGCCACCTTGGTGTGAGTCGATCCTCGGCGTGAAAGACGAGCCGGTGAAGGGAAAAGAGGTTCCTCTGGAATGGACTGAGACATCTGGGGGACTCTTGGAATGGTGGCACGACCCTCGAGTTCCTCTCGCCGTTCCTGTTGAGAGGGCCTCCTCTTGAGATGCGACGGGAACGCCGGGAACTCTTTCCCGAAGAAGCAGGGAAAGGATCCCTCATCTCGAGCTACGAGGCGGAAACGGGGCTCCTCTGGATGTGGGCGGGACCCTCGTGATTCCTCTCGAGTGGAGACGGCTAGGTCGGGGAACTTCTTGATTTGCACCAAGGGTGTGAAGGAGCCTTTCGAAGTTCCAGAGGTGAGGTGTGATCAGCCTCGAGACGCCTCAGCGGAAATGGGCCTCATCTCGCCTGGAGGGGAGAACCTCCTGGATTTTCTCGAGTTGCGGCAGGTCTTCTCGAGTTACGACGGGGACCTCAGGGACCCGCTCTGGTGGCCTCAGGAAAGGCCAGTCCCCATGCGAGTTGCTAGGGGACCTCTCGGGATTCCTCTCCCGTCCATGCCGGGGCCTCAGTCCTTGTGTGGAGTCGAGGCCGGAACCTGAGGATTCCTCTCCAGTGTTGCCATCGATCTTGGGGTGCTTCTGAGTCTCCCCAGGGGAGTCAGGCCTCGTCTCGAGTGGGGGCATGCACGTGCGCTTTCCTCCCGTGCTGCAGCAGTAGTGTCACGCTTCCTGTCACGTGGATCAAGGGATCTGTGGCTTTCCCTCGAGGCTGTCCCTCGAGGCTTTCCCACGAGGCTTTCCCTCAGGGCTGTGCCACGTGCCACCTTGGTGTGAGTCGATCCTCGGCGTGAAAGACGAGCCGGTGAAGGGAAAAGAGGTTCCTCTGGAATGGACTGAGACATCTGGGGGACTCTTGGAATGGTGGCACGACCCTGGAGTTCCTCTCGCCGTTCCTGTAGAGAGGGCCTCCTCTTGAGATGCGACGGGAACGCCGGGAACTCTTTCCCGACGAAGCAGGTAAAGGATCCCTCATCTCGAGCTACGAGGCGGAAACGGGGCTCCTCTGGATGTGGCCGGGACCCTCGTGATTCCTCTCGAGTGGAGACGGCTAGGTCGGGGAACTTCTTGATTTGCACCAAGGGTGTGAAGGACCCATTCGAAGTTCCAGAGGTGAGGTGTGATCAGCCTCGAGACGCCTCAGCGGAAATGGGCCTCATCTCGCCTGGAGGGGAGAACCTCCTGGATGTTCTCGAGTTGCGGCAGGTCTTCTCGAGTTACGACGGGGACCTCAGGGACCCGCTCTGGTGGCCTCAGGAAAGGCCAGTCCCCATGCGAGTTGCTAGGGGACCTCTCGGGATTCCTCTCCCGTCCATGCCGGGGCCTCAGTCCTTGTGTGGAGTCGGGGCCGGAACCTGAGGATTCCTCTCCAGTGTTGCCATGGATCTTGGGGTGCTTCTGAGTCTCCCCAGGGGAGTCAGGCCTCGTCTCGAGTGGGGGCATGCACGTGCGCTTTCCTCCCGAGCTGCAGCAGTAGTGTCACGCATCCTGTCACGTGGATCAAGGGATCTGTGGCTTTCCCTCGAGGCTGTCCTTGAGGCTTTCCCACGAGGCTTTCCCACAGGGCTGTGCCACGTGCCACCTTGGTGTGAGTCGATCCTCGGCGTGAAAGACGAGCCGGTGAAGGGAAAAGAGGTTCCTCTGGAATGGACTGAGACATCTGGGGGACTCTTGGAATGGTGGCACGACCCTGGAGTTCCTCTCGCCGTTCCTGTTGAGAGGGCCTCCTCTTGAGATGCGACGGGAACGCCGGGAACCCTTTCCAGACGAAGCAGGGAAAGGATCCCTCATCTCGAGCTACGAGGCGGAAACGGGGCTCCTCTGGATGTGGGCGGGGCCCTCGTGATTCCTCTCGAGTGGAGACGGCTAGGTCGGTGAACTTCTTGATTTGCACCAAGGGTGTGAAGGAGCCTTTCGAAGTTCCAGAGGTGAGGTGTGATCAGCCTCGAGACGCCTCAGCGGAAATGGGCCTCATCTCGCCTGGAGGGGAGAACCTCCTGGATGTTCTCGAGTTGCGGCAGGTCTTCTCGAGTTACGACGGGGACCTCAGGGACCCGCTCTGGTGGCCTCAGGAAAGGCCAGTCCCCATGCGAGTTGCTAGGGGACCTCTCGGGATTCCTCTCCCGTCCATGCCGGGGCCTCAGTCCTTGTGTGGAGTCGGGGCCGGAACCTGAGGATTCCTCTCCAGTGTTGCCATGGATCTTCGGTTGCTTCTGAGTCTCCCCAGTTGCTCAAGCCTCGTCTCGAGTGGGGACATGCACGTGCGCTTTCCTCCCGAGCTGCAGCAGTAGTGTCACGCTTCCTGTCACGTGGATCAAGGGATCTGTGGCTTTCCCTCGAGGCTGTCCCTCGAGGCTTTCCCACGAGGCTTTCCCACAGGGCTGTGCCACGTGCCACCTTGGTGGGAGTCGATCCTCGGCGTGAAAGACGAGCCGGTGAAGGGAAAAGAGGTTCCTCTGGAATGGACTGAGACATCTGGGGGACTCTTGGAATGGTCGCACGACCCTGGAGTTCCTCTCGCCGTTCCTGTTGAGAGGGCCTCCTCTTGAGATGCGACGGGAACGCCGGGAACTCTTTCCCGACGAAGCAGGGAAAGGATCCCTCATCTCGAGCTACGAGGTGGAAACGGGGCTCCTCTGGATGTGGGCGGGACCCTCGTGATTCCTCTCGAGTGGAGACTGCTAGGTCGGGGAACTTCTTGATTTGCACCAAGGGTGTGAAGAACCCTTTCGAAGTTCCAGAGGTGAGGTGTGATCAGCCTCGAGACGCCTCAGCGGAAATGGGCCTCATCTCGCCTGGAGGGAAGAACCTCCTGGATTTTCTCGAGTTGCGGCAGGTCTTCTCGAGTTACGACGGGGACCTCAGGGACCCGCTCTGGTGGCCTCAGGAAAGGCCAGTCCCCATGCGAGTTGCTAGGGGACCTCTCGGGATTCCTCTCCCGTCCATGCCGGGGCCTCAGTCCTTGTGTGGAGTCGGGGCCGGAACCTGAGGATTCCTCTCCAGTGTTGCAATGGATCTTGGGGTGCTTCTGAGTCTCCCCAGGGGAGTCAGGCCTCGTCTCGAGTGGGGGCATGCACGTGCGCTTTCCTCCCGAGCTGCAGCAGTAGTGTCACGCTTCCTGTCACGTGGATCAAGGGATCTGTGGCTTTCCCTCGAGGCTGTCCCTCGAGGCTTTCCCACGAGGCTTTCCCTCAGGGCTGTGCCACGTGCCACCTTGGTGTGAGTCGATCCTCGGCGTGAAAGACGAGCCGGTGAAGGGAAAAGAGGTTCCTCTGGAATGGACTGAGACATCTGGGGGACTCTTGGAATGGTGGCACGACCCTGGAGTTCCTCTCGCCGTTCCTGTAGAGAGGGCCTCCTCTTGAGATGCGACGGGAACGCCGGGAACTCTTTCCCGACGAAGCAGGGAAAGGATCCCTCATCTCGAGCTACGAGGCGGAAACGGGGCTCCTCTGGATGTGGCCGGGACCCTCGTGATTCCTCTCGAGTGGAGACGGCTAGGTCGGGGAACTTCTTGATTTGCACCAAGGGTGTGAAGAACCCATTCGAAGTTCCAGAGGTGAGGTGTGATCAGCCTCGAGACGCCTCAGCGGAAATGGGCCTCATCTCGCCTGGAGGGGAGAACCTCCTGGATGTTCTCGAGTTGCGGCAGGTCTTCTCGAGTTACGACGGGGACCTCAGGGACCCGCTCTGGTGGCCTCAGGAAAGGCCAGTCCCCATGTGAGTTGCTAGGGGACCTCTCGGGATTCCTCTCCAGTCCATGCCGGGGCCTCAGTCCTTGTGTGGAGTCGTGGCCGGAACCTGAGGATTCCTCTCCAGTGTTGCCATGGATCTTCGGTTGCTTCTGAGTCTCCCCAGTTGCTCAAGCCTCGTCTCGAGTGGGGACATGCACGTGCGCTTTCCTCCCGAGCTGCAGCAGTAGTGTCACGCTTCCTGTCACGTGGATCAAGGGATCTGTGGCTTTCCCTCGAGGCTGTCCCTCGAGGCTTTCCCACGAGGCTTTCCCACAGGGCTGTGCCACGTGCCACCTTGGTGGGAGTCGATCCTCGGCGTGAAAGACGAGCCGGTGAAGGGAAAAGAGGTTCCTCTGGAATGGACTGAGACATCTGGGGGACTCTTGGAATGGTCGCACGACCCTGGAGTTCCTCTCGCCGTTCCTGTTGAGAGGGCCTCCTCTTGAGATGCGACGGGAACGCCGGGAACTCTTTCCCGACGAAGCAGGGAAAGGATCCCTCATCTCGAGCTACGAGGTGGAAACGGGGCTCCTCTGGATGTGGGCGGGACCCTCGTGATTCCTCTCGAGTGGAGACTGCTAGGTCGGGGAACTTCTTGATTTGCACCAAGGGTGTGAAGAACCCTTTCGAAGTTCCAGAGGTGAGGTGTGATCAGCCTCGAGACGCCTCAGCGGAAATGGGCCTCATCTCGCCTGGAGGGAAGAACCTCCTGGATTTTCTCGAGTTGCGGCAGGTCTTCTCGAGTTACGACGGGGACCTCAGGGACCCGCTCTGGTGGCCTCAGGAAAGGCCAGTCCCCATGCGAGTTGCTAGGGGACCTCTCGGGATTCCTCTCCCGTCCATGCCGGGGCCTCAGTCCTTGTGTGGAGTCGGGGCCGGAACCTGAGGATTCCTCTCCAGTGTTGCCATGGATCTTGGGGTGCTTCTGAGTCTCCCCAGGGGAGTCAGGCCTCGTCTCGAGTGGGGGCATGCACGTGCGCTTTCCTCCCGAGCTGCAGCAGTAGTGTCACGCTTCCTGTCACGTGGATCAAGGGATCTGTGGCTTTCCCTCGAGGCTGTCCCTCGAGGCTTTCCCACGAGGCTTTCCCTCAGGGCTGTGCCACGTGCCACCTTGGTGTGAGTCGATCCTCGGCGTGAAAGACGAGCCGGTGAAGGGAAAAGAGGTTCCTCTGGAATGGACTGAGACATCTGGGGGACTCTTGGAATGGTGGCACGACCCTGGAGTTCCTCTCGCCGTTCCTGTAGAGAGGGCCTCCTCTTGAGATGCGACGGGAACGCCGGGAACTC
Source organism: Budorcas taxicolor (assembly GCF_023091745.1). NCBI lineage: Eukaryota > Metazoa > Chordata > Mammalia > Artiodactyla > Bovidae > Budorcas > Budorcas taxicolor. The sequence goes on from NW_026291582.1 coordinate 106,258, forward strand.
TTTCCCGACGAAGCAGGGAAAGGATCCCTCATCTCGAGCTACGAGGCGGAAACGGGGCTCCTCTGGATGTGGCCGGGACCCTCGTGATTCCTCTCGAGTGGAGACGGCTAGGTCGGGGAACTTCTTGATTTGCACCAAGGGTGTGAAGAACCCATTCGAAGTTCCAGAGGTGAGGTGTGATCAGCCTCGAGACGCCTCAGCGGAAATGGGCCTCATCTCGCCTGGAGGGGAGAACCTCCTGGATGTTCTCGAGTTGCGGCAGGTCTTCTCGAGTTACGACGGGGACCTCAGGGACCCGCTCTGGTGGCCTCAGGAAAGGCCAGTCCCCATGTGAGTTGCTAGGGGACCTCTCGGGATTCCTCTCCAGTCCATGCCGGGCCCTCAGTCCTTGTGTGGAGTCGGGGCCGGAACCTGAGGATTCCTCTCCAGTGTTGCCATGGATCTTGGGGTGCTTCTGAGTCTCCCCAGGGGAGTCAGGCCTCGTCTCGAGTGGGGGCATGCACGTGCGCTTTCCTCCCGAGCTGCAGCAGTAGGGTCACGCATCCTGTCACGTGGATCAAGGGATCTGTGGCTTTCCCTCGAGGCTGTCCTCGAGGCTTTCCCACGAGGCTTTCCCACAGGGCTGTGCCACGTGCCACCTTGGTGTGAGTCGATCCTCGGCGTGAAAGACGAGCCGGTGAAGGGAAAAGAGGTTCCTCTGGAATGGACTGAGATATCTGGGGGACTCTTGGAATGGTGGCACGACCCTGGAGTTCCTCTCGCCGTTCCTGTTGAGAGGGCCTCCTCTTGAGATGCGACAGGAACCCCGGGAACTCTTTCCCGAAGAAGCAGGGAAAGGATCCCTCATCTCGAGCTACGAGGCGGAAACGGGGCTCCTCTGGATGTGGCCGGGACCCTCGTTATTCCTCTCGAGTGGAGACGGCTAGGTCGGGGAACTTCTTGATTTGCACCAAGGGTGTGAAGGAGCCTTTCGAAGTTCCAGAGGTGAGGTGTGATCAGCCTCGAGACGCCTCAGCGGAAATGGGCCTCATCTCGCCTGGAGGGGAGAACCTCCTGGATTTTCTCGAGTTGCGGCAGGTCTTCTCGAGTTACGACGGGGACCTCAGGGACCCGCTCTGGTGGCCTCAGGAAAGGCCAGTCCCCATGCGAGTTGCTAGGGGACCTCTCGGGATTCCTCTCCCGTCCATGCCGGGGCCTCAGTCCTTGTGTGGAGTCGGGGCCGGAACCTGAGGATTCCTCTCCAGTGTTGCCATGGATCTTGGGGTGCTTCTGAGTCTCCCCAGGGGAGTCAGGCCTCGTCTCGAGTGGGGGCATGCACGTGCGCTTTCCTCCCGAGCTGCAGCAGTAGTGTCACGCTTCCTGTCACGTGGATCAAGGAATCTGTGGCTTTCCCTCGAGGCTGTCCCTCGAGGCTTTCCCACGAGGCTTTCCCACAGGGCTGTGCCACGTACCAACTTGGTGTGAGTCGATCCTTGGCGTGAAAGACGAGCCGGTGAAGGGAAAAGAGGTTCCTCTGGAATGGACTGAGACATCTGGGGGACTCTTGGAATGGTGGCACGACCCTGGAGTTCCTCTCGCCGTTCCTGTTGAGAGGGCCTCCTCTTGAGATGCGACGGGAACGCCGGGAACTCTTTCCCGACGAAGCAGGGAAAGGATCCCTCATCTCGAGCTACGAGGCGGAAACGGGGCTCCTCTGGATGTGGGCGGGGCCCTCGTGATTCCTCTCGAGTGGAGACGGCTAGGTCGGGGAACTTCTTGATTTGCACCAAGGGTGTGAAGGAGCCTTTCGAAGTTCCAGAGGTGAGGTGTGATCAGCCTCGAGACGCCTCAGCGGAAATGGGCCTCATCTCGCCTGGAGGGGAGAACCTCCTGGATGTTCTCGAGTTGCGGCAGGTCTTCTCGAGTTACGACGGGGACCTCAGGGACCCGCTCTGGTGGCCTCAGGAAAGGCCAGTCCCCATGCGAGTTGCTAGGGGACCTCTCGGGATTCCTCTCCCGTCCATGCCGGGGCCTCAGTCCTTGTGTGGAGTCGGGGCCGGAACCTGAGGATTCCTCTCCAGTGTTGCCATGGATCTTGGGGTGCTTCTGAGTCTCCCCAGGGGAGTCAGGCCTCGTCTCGAGTGGGGGCATGCACGTGCGCTTTCCTCCCGAGCTGCAGCAGTAGTGTCACGCATCCTGTCACGTGGATCAAGGGATCTGTGGCTTTCCCTCGAGGCTGTCCTCGAGGCTTTCCCACGAGGCTTTCCCACAGGGCTGTGCCACGTGCCACCTTGGTGTGAGTCGATCCTCGGCGTGAAAGACGAGCCGGTGAAGGGAAAAGAGGTTCCTCTGGAATGGACTGAGACATCTGGGGGACTCTTGGAATGGTGGCACGACCCTGGAGTTCCTCTCGCCGTTCCTGTTGAGAGGGCCTCCTCTTGAGATGCGACGGGAACGCCGGGAACCCTTTCCCGACGAAGCAGGGAAAGGATCCCTCATCTCGAGCTACGAGGCGGAAACGGGGCTCCTCTGGATGTGGGCGGGGCCCTCGTGATTCCTCTCGAGTGGAGACGGCTAGGTCGGTGAACTTCTTGATTTGCACCAAGGGTGTGAAGGAGCCTTTCGAAGTTCCAGAGGTGAGGTGTGATCAGCCTCGAGACGCCTCAGCGGAAATGGGCCTCATCTCGCCTGGAGGGGAGAACCTCCTGGATTTTCTCGAGCTGCGGCAGGTCTTCTCGAGTTACGACGGGGACCTCAGGGACCCGCTCTGGTGGCCTCAGGAAAGGCCAGTCCCCATGCGAGTTGCTAGGGGACCTCTCGGGATTCCTCTCCCGTCCATGCCGGGGCCTCAGTCCTTGTGTGGAGTCGGGGCCGGAACCTGAGGATTCCTCTCCAGTGTTGCCATGGATCTTGGGGTGCTTCTGAGTCTCCCCAGGGGAGTCAGGCCTCGTCTCGAGTGGGGGCATGCACGTGCGCTTTCCTCCCGTGCTGCAGCAGTAGTGTCACGCTTCCTGTCACGTGGATCAAGGGATCTGTGGCTTTCCCTCGAGGCTGTCCCTCGAGGCTTTCCCACGAGGCTTTCCCTCAGGGCTGTGCCACGTGCCACCTTGGTGTGAGTCGATCCTCGGCGTGAAAGACGAGCCGGTGAAGGGAAAAGAGGTTCCTCTGGAATGGACTGAGACATCTGGGGGACTCTTGGAATGGTGGCACGACCCTCGAGTTCCTCTCGCCGTTCCTGTTGAGAGGGCCTCCTCTTGAGATGCGACGGGAACGCCGGGAACTCTTTCCCGAAGAAGCAGGGAAAGGATCCCTCATCTCGAGCTACGAGGCGGAAACGGGGCTCCTCTGGATGTGGCCGGGACCCTCGTGATTCCTCTCGAGTGGAGACGGCTAGGTCGGGGAACTTCTTGATTTGCACCAAGGGTGTGAAGGAGCCTTTCGAAGTTCCAGAGGTGAGGTGTGATCAGCCTCGAGACGCCTCAGCGGAAATGGGCCTCATCTCGCCTGGAGGGGAGAACCTCCTGGATTTTCTCGAGTTGCGGCAGGTCTTCTCGAGTTACGACGGGGACCTCAGGGACCCGCTCTGGTGGCCTCAGGAAAGGCCAGTCCCCATGCGAGTTGCTAGGGGACCTCTCGGGATTCCTCTCCCGTCCATGCCGGGGCCTCAGTCCTTGTGTGGAGTCGAGGCCGGAACCTGAGGATTCCTCTCCAGTGTTGCCATCGATCTTGGGGTGCTTCTGAGTCTCCCCAGGGGAGTCAGGCCTCGTCTCGAGTGGGGGCATGCACGTGCGCTTTCCTCCCGTGCTGCAGCAGTAGTGTCACGCTTCCTGTCACGTGGATCAAGGGATCTGTGGCTTTCCCTCGAGGCTGTCCCTCGAGGCTTTCCCACGAGGCTTTCCCTCAGGGCTGTGCCACGTGCCACCTTGGTGTGAGTCGATCCTCGGCGTGAAAGACGAGCCGGTGAAGGGAAAAGAGGTTCCTCTGGAATGGACTGAGACATCTGGGGGACTCTTGGAATGGTGGCACGACCCTGGAGTTCCTCTCGCCGTTCCTGTAGAGAGGGCCTCCTCTTGAGATGCGACGGGAACGCCGGGAACTCTTTCCCGACGAAGCAGGGAAAGGATCCCTCATCTCGAGCTACGAGGCGGAAACGGGGCTCCTCTGGATGTGGCCGGGACCCTCGTGATTCCTCTCGAGTGGAGACGGCTAGGTCGGGGAACTTCTTGATTTGCACCAAGGGTGTGAAGGACCCATTCGAAGTTCCAGAGGTGAGGTGTGATCAGCCTCGAGACGCCTCAGCGGAAATGGGCCTCATCTCGCCTGGAGGGGAGAACCTCCTGGATGTTCTCGAGTTGCGGCAGGTCTTCTCGAGTTACGACGGGGACCTCAGGGACCCGCTCTGGTGGCCTCAGGAAAGGCCAGTCCCCATGCGAGTTGCTAGGGGACCTCTCGGGATTCCTCTCCCCTCCATGCCGGGGCCTCAGTCCTTGTGTGGAGTCGGGGCCGGAATCTGAGGATTCCTCTCCAGTGTTGCCATGGATCTTGGGGTGCTTCTGAGTCTCCCCAGGGGAGTCAGGCCTCGTCTCGAGTGGGGGCATGCACGTGCGCTTTCCTCCCGAGCTACAGCAGTAGTGTCACGCATCCTGTCACGTGGATCAAGGGATCTGTGGCTTTCCCTCGAGGCTGTCCTCGAGGCTTTCCCACGAGGCTTTCCCACAGGGCTGTGCCACGTGCCACCTTGGTGTGAGTCGATCCTCGGCGTGAAAGACGAGGCGGTGAAGGGAAAAGAGGTTCCTCTGGAATGGACTGAGACATCTGGGGGACTCTTGGAATGGTGGCAAGACCCTGGAGTTCCTCTCGCCGTTCCTGTAGAGAGGGCCTACTCTTGAGATGCGACGGGAACGCCGGGAACTCTTTCCCGACGAAGCAGGGAAAGGATCCCTCATCTCGAGCTACGAGGCGGAAACGGGGCTCCTCCGGATGTGGCCGGGACCATCGTGATTCCTCTCGAGTGGAGACGGCCAGGTCGGGGAACTTCTTGATTTGCACCAAGGGTGTGAAGGACCCATTCGAAGTTCCAGAGGTGAGGTGTGATCAGCCTCGAGACGCCTCAGCGGAAATGGGCCTCATCTCGCCTGGAGGGGAGAACCTCCTGGATGTTCTCGAGTTGCGGCAGGTCTTCTCGAGTTACGACGGGGACCTCAGGGACCCGCTCTGGTGGCCTCAGGAAAGGCCAGTCCCCATGCGAGTTGCTAGGGGACCTCTCGGGATTCCTCTCCCGTCCATGCCGGGGCCTCAGTCCTTGTGTGGAGTCGGGGCCGGAACCTGAGGATTCCTCTCCAGTGTTGCCATGGATCTTGGGGTGCTTCTGAGTCTCCCCAGGGGAGTCAGGCCTCGTCTCGAGTGGGGGCATGCACGTGCGCTTTCCTCCCGAGCTGCAGCAGTAGTGTCACGCATCCTGTCACGTGGATCAAGGGATCTGTGGCTTTCCCTCGAGGCTGTCCTCGAGGCTTTCCCACGAGGCTTTCCCACAGGGCTGTGCCACGTGCCACCTTGGTGTGAGTCGATCCTCGGCGTGAAAGACGAGCCGGTGAAGGGAAAAGAGGTTCCTCTGGAATGGACTGAGACATCTGGGGGACTCTTGGAATGGTGGCACGACCCTGGAGTTCCTCTCGCCATTCCTGTTGAGAGGGCCTCCTCTTGAGATGCGACGGGAAGGCCGGGAACCCTTGCCCGACGAAGCAGGGAAAGGATCCCTCATCTCGAGCTACGAGGCGGAAACGGGGCTCCTCTGGATGTGGGCGGGACCCTCGTGATTCCTCTCGAGTGGAGACGGCTAGGTCGGGGAACTTCTTGATTTGCACCAAGGGTGTGAAGGAGCCTTTCGAAGTTCCAGAGGTGAGGTGTGATCAGCCTCGAGACGCCTCAGCGGAAATGGGCCTCATCTCGCCTGGAGGGGAGAACCTCCTGGATTTTCTCGAGTTGCGGCAGGTCTTCTCGAGTTACGACGGGGACCTCAGGGACCCGCTCTGGTGGCCTCAGGAAAGGCCAGTCCCCATGCGAGTTGCTAGGGGACCTCTCGGGATTCCTCTCCCGTTCATGCCGGGGCCTCAGTCCTTGTGTGGAGTCGAGGCCGGAACCTGAGGATTCCTCTCCAGTGTTGCCATCGATCTTGGGGTGCTTCTGAGTCTCCCCAGGGGAGTCAGGCCTCGTCTCGAGTGGGGGCATGCACGTGCGCTTTCCTCCCGTGCTGTAGCAGTAGTGTCACGCTTCCTGTCACGTGGATCAAGGGATCTGTGGCTTTCCCTCGAGGCTGTCCCTCGAGGCTTTCCCACGAGGCTTTCCCTCAGGGCTGTGCCACGTGCCACCTTGGTGTGAGTCGATCCTCGGCGTGAAAGACGAGCCGGTGAAGGGAAAAGAGGTTCCTCTGGAATGGACTGAGACATCTGGGGGACTCTTGGAATGGTGGTACGACCCTGGAGTTCCTCTCGCCGTTCCTGTAGAGAGGGCCTCCTCTTGAGATGCGACGGGAACGCCGGGAACTCTTTCCCGACGAAGCAGGGAAAGGATCCCTCATCTCGAGCTACGAGGCGGAAACGGGGCTCCTCTGGATGTGGCCGGGACCCTCGTGATTCCTCTCGAGTGGAGACGGCTAGGTCGGGGAACTTCTTGATTTGCACCAAGGGTGTGAAGGACCCATTCGAAGTTCCAGAGGTGAGGTGTGATCAGGCTCGAGACGCCTCAGCGGAAATGGGCCTCATCTCGCCTGGAGGGGAGAACCTCCAGGATTATCTCGAGTTGCGGCAGGTCTTCTCGAGTTACGACGGGGACCTCAGGGACCCGCTCTGGTGGCCTCAGGAAAGGCCAGTCCCCATGCAAGTTGCTAGGGGACCTCTCGGGATTCCTCTCCCGTCCATGCCGGGGCCTCAGTCCTTGTTTGGAGTCGGGGCCGGAACCTGAGGATTCCTCTCCAGTGTTGCCATGGATCTTGGGGTGCTTCTGAGTCTCCCCAGGGGAGTCAGGCCTCGTCTCGAGTGGGGGCATGCACGTGCGCTTTCCTCCCGAGCTGCAGCAGTAGTGTCACGCTTCCTGTCACGTGGATCAAGGGATCTGTGGCTTTCCCTCGAGGCTGTCCCTCGAGGCTTTCCCACGAGGCTTTCCCACAGGGCTGTGCCACGTGCCACCTTGGTGTGAGTCGAAACTCGGGGTGAAAGACGAGCCGGTAAAGGGAAAAGAGGTTCCTCTGGAATGGACTGAGACATCTGGGGGACTCTTGGAATGGTGGCACGACCCTGGAGTTCCTCTCGCCGTTCCTGTTGAGAAGGCCTCCTCTTGAGATGCGAAGGGAACGCCGGGAACTCTTTCCCGACGAAGCAGGGAAAGGATCCCTCATCTCGAGCTACGAGGCGGAAACGGGGCTCCTCCGGATGTGGCCGGGACCATCGTGATTCCTCTCGAGTGGAGACGGCCAGGTCGGGGAACTTCTTGATTTGCACCAAGGGTGTGAAGGACCCATTCGAAGTTCCAGAGGTGAGGTGTGATCAGCCTCGAGACGCCTCAGCGGAAATGGGCCTCATCTCGCCTGGAGGGGAGAACCTCCTGGATGTTCTCGAGTTGCGGCAGGTCTTCTCGAGTTACGACGGGGACCTCAGGGACCCGCTCTGGTGGCCTCAGGAAAGGCCAGTCCCCATGCGAGTTGCTAGGGGACCTCTCGGGATTCCTCTCCCGTCCATGCCGGGGCCTCAGTCCTTGTGTGGAGTCGGGGCCGGAACCTGAGGATTCCTCTCCAGTGTTGCCATGGATCTTGGGGTGCTTCTGAGTCTCCCCAGGGGAGTCAGGCCTCGTCTCGAGTGGGGGCATGCACGTGCGCTTTCCTCCCGAGCTGCAGCAGTAGTGTCACGCATCCTGTCACGTGGATCAAGGGATCTGTGGCTTTCCCTCGAGGCTGTCCTCGAGGCTTTCCCACGAGGCTTTCCCACAGGGCTGTGCCACGTGCCACCTTGGTGTGAGTCGATCCTCGGCGTGAAAGACGAGCCGGTGAAGGGAAAAGAGGTTCCTCTGGAATGGACTGAGACATCTGGGGGACTCTTGGAATGGTGGCACGACCCTGGAGTTCCTCTCGCCATTCCTGTTGAGAGGGCCTCCTCTTGAGATGCGACGGGAAGGCCGGGAACCCTTGCCCGACGAAGCAGGGAAAGGATCCCTCATCTCGAGCTACGAGGCGGAAACGGGGCTCCTCTGGATGTGGGCGGGACCCTCGTGATTCCTCTCGAGTGGAGACGGCTAGGTCGGGGAACTTCTTGATTTGCACCAAGGGTGTGAAGGAGCCTTTCGAAGTTCCAGAGGTGAGGTGTGATCAGCCTCGAGACGCCTCAGCGGAAATGGGCCTCATCTCGCCTGGAGGGGAGAACCTCCTGGATTTTCTCGAGTTGCGGCAGGTCTTCTCGAGTTACGACGGGGACCTCAGGGACCCGCTCTGGTGGCCTCAGGAAAGGCCAGTCCCCATGCGAGTTGCTAGGGGACCTCTCGGGATTCCTCTCCCGTTCATGCCGGGGCCTCAGTCCTTGTGTGGAGTCGAGGCCGGAACCTGAGGATTCCTCTCCAGTGTTGCCATCGATCTTGGGGTGCTTCTGAGTCTCCCCAGGGGAGTCAGGCCTCGTCTCGAGTGGGGGCATGCACGTGCGCTTTCCTCCCGTGCTGTAGCAGTAGTGTCACGCTTCCTGTCACGTGGATCAAGGGATCTGTGGCTTTCCCTCGAGGCTGTCCCTCGAGGCTTTCCCACGAGGCTTTCCCTCAGGGCTGTGCCACGTGCCACCTTGGTGTGAGTCGATCCTCGGCGTGAAAGACGAGCCGGTGAAGGGAAAAGAGGTTCCTCTGGAATGGACTGAGACATCTGGGGGACTCTTGGAATGGTGGTACGACCCTGGAGTTCCTCTCGCCGTTCCTGTAGAGAGGGCCTCCTCTTGAGATGCGACGGGAACGCCGGGAACTCTTTCCCGACGAAGCAGGGAAAGGATCCCTCATCTCGAGCTACGAGGCGGAAACGGGGCTCCTCTGGATGTGGCCGGGACCCTCGTGATTCCTCTCGAGTGGAGACGGCTAGGTCGGGGAACTTCTTGATTTGCACCAAGGGTGTGAAGGACCCATTCGAAGTTCCAGAGGTGAGGTGTGATCAGGCTCGAGACGCCTCAGCGGAAATGGGCCTCATCTCGCCTGGAGGGGAGAACCTCCAGGATTATCTCGAGTTGCGGCAGGTCTTCTCGAGTTACGACGGGGACCTCAGGGACCCGCTCTGGTGGCCTCAGGAAAGGCCAGTCCCCATGCAAGTTGCTAGGGGACCTCTCGGGATTCCTCTCCCGTCCATGCCGGGGCCTCAGTCCTTGTTTGGAGTCGGGGCCGGAACCTGAGGATTCCTCTCCAGTGTTGCCATGGATCTTGGGGTGCTTCTGAGTCTCCCCAGGGGAGTCAGGCCTCGTCTCGAGTGGGGGCATGCACGTGCGCTTTCCTCCCGAGCTGCAGCAGTAGTGTCACGCTTCCTGTCACGTGGATCAAGGGATCTGTGGCTTTCCCTCGAGGCTGTCCCTCGAGGCTTTCCCACGAGGCTTTCCCACAGGGCTGTGCCACGTGCCACCTTGGTGTGAGTCGAAACTCGGGGTGAAAGACGAGCCGGTAAAGGGAAAAGAGGTTCCTCTGGAATGGACTGAGACATCTGGGGGACTCTTGGAATGGTGGCACGACCCTGGAGTTCCTCTCGCCGTTCCTGTTGAGAAGGCCTCCTCTTGAGATGCGAAGGGAACGCCGGGAACTCTTTCCCGACGAAGCAGGGAAAGGATCCCTCATCTCGAGCTACGAGGCGGAAACGGGGCTCCTCTGGATGTGGGCGGGACCCTCGTGATTCCTCTCGAGTGGAGACGGGTATGTCGGGGAACTTCTTGATTTGCACCAAGGGTGTGAAGGACCCTTTCGAAGTTCCAGAGGGGAGGTGTGATCAGCCTCGAGACGCCTCAGCGGAAATGGGCCTCATCTCGCCTGGAGGGTAGAACCTCCTGGATTTTCTCGAGTTGTGGCAGGTCTTCTCGAGTTACGAAGGGGACCTCAGGGACCCGCTCTGGTGGCCTCAGGAAAGGCCAGTCCCCATGCGAGTTGCTAGGGGACCTCTCGGGATTCCTCTCCCGTCCATGCCGGGGCCTCAGTCCTTGTGTGGAGTCGGGGCCGGAACCTGAGGATTCCTCTCCAGTGTTTCCATGGATCTTGGGGTGCTTCTGAGTCTCCCCAAGGGAGTCAGTCCTCGTCTCGAGTTGGGGCATGCACGTGCGCTTTCCTCCCGAGCTGCAGCAGTAGTGTCACGCTTCCTGTCACGTGGATCAAGGGATCTGTGGCTTTCCCTCGAGGCTGTCCCTCGAGGCTTTCCCACGAGGCTTTCCCACAGGGCTGTGCCACGTGCCACCTTGGTGTGAGTCGATCCTCGGCGTGAAAGACGAGCCGGTGAAGGGAAAAGAGGTTCCTCTGGAATGGACTGAGATATCTGGGGGTCTCTTGTAATGGTGGCACGACCCTGGAGTTCCTCTCGCCGTTCCTGTTGAGAGGGCCTCCTCTTGAGATGCGACGGGAACGCCGGGAACTCTTTCCCGACGAAGCAGGGAAAGGATCCCACATCTCGAGCTACGAGGCGGAAACGGGGCTCCTCTGGATGTGGGCGGGACCCTCGTGATTCCTCTCGAGAGGAGACGGGTATGTCGGGGAACTTCTTGATTTGCACCAATGGTGTGAAGGACCCTTTCGAAGTTCCAGAGGGGAGGTGTGATCAGCCTCGAGACGCCTCAGCGGAAATGGGCCTCATCTCGCCTGGAGGGGAGAACCTCCTGGATTTTATCGAGTTGCAGCAGGTCTTCTCGAGTTACGACGGGGACCTCAGTGACCCGCTCTGGTGGCCTCAGGAAAGGCCAGTCCCCATGCGAGTTGCTAGGGGACCTCTCGGGATTCCTCTCCCGTCCATGCCGGGGCCTCAGTCCTTGTGTGGAGTCGGGGCCGGAACCTGAGGATTCCTCTCCAGTGTTGCCATGGATCTTGGGGTGCTTCCGAGTCTCCCCAGGGGAGTCAGGCCTCGTCTCGAGTGGGGGCATGCACGTGCGCTTTCCTCCCGAGCTGCAGCAGTAGTGTCACGCTTCCTGTCACGTGGATCAAGGGATCTGTGGCTTTCCCTCGAGGCTGTCCCTCGAGGCTTTCCCACGAGGCTTTCCCACAGGGCTGTGCCACGTGCCACCTTGGTGTGAGTCGATCCTCGGCGTGAAAGACGAGCCGGTGAAGGGAAAAGAGGTTCCTCTGGAATGGACTGAGACATCTGGGGGACTCTTGGAATGGTGGCACGACCCTGGAGTTCCTCTCGCCGTTCCTGTTGAGAGGGCCTCCACTTGAGATGCAACGGGAACGCCCGGAACTCTTTCCCGACGAAGCAGGGAAAGGATCCCTCATCTCGAGCTACGAGGCCGAAACGGGGCTCCTCTGGATGTGGGCGGGACCCTCGTGATTCCTCTCGAGTGGAGACGGGTATGTCGGGGAACTTCTTGATTTGCACCAAGGGTGTGAAGGACCCTTTCGAAGTTCCAGAGGGGAGGTGTGATCAGCCTCGAGACGCCTCAGCGGAAATGGGCCTCATCTCGCCTGGAGGGTAGAACCTCCTGGATTTTCTCGAGTTGTGGCAAGTCTTCTCGAGTTACGACGGGGACCTCAGGGACCCGCTCTGGTGGCCTCAGGAAAGGCCAGTCCCCATGCGAGTTGCTAGGGGACCTCTCGGGATTCCTCTCCCGTCCATGCCGGGGCCTCAGTCCTTGTGTGGAGTCGGGGCCGGAACCTGAGGATTCCTCTCCAGTGTTGCCATGGATCTTGGGGTGCTTCTGAGTCTCCCCAGGGGAGTCAGGCCTCGTCTCGAGTGGGGGCATGCACGTGCGCTTTCCTCCCGAGCTGCAGCAGTAGTGTCACGCTTCCTGTCACGTGGATCAAGGGATCTGTGGCTTTCCCTCGAGGCTGTCCCTCGAGGCTTTCCCACGAGGCTTTCCCACAGGGCTGTGCCACGTGCCACCTTGGTGTGAGTCGATCCTCGGCGTGAAAGACGAGCCGGTGAAGGGAAAAGAGGTTCCTCTGGAATGGACTGAGACATCTGGGTTACTCTTGGAATGGTGGCACGACCCTGGAGTTCCTCTCGCCGTTCCTGTTGAGAGGGCCTCCTCTTGAGATGCGACGGGAACGCCGGGAACTCTTTCCCGACGAAGCAGGGAAAGGATCCCTCATCTCGAGCTACGAGGCGGAAACGGGGCTCCTCTGGATGTGGGCGGGACCCTCGTGATTCCTCTCGAGTGGAGACGGCTAGGTCGGGGAACTTCTTGATTTGCACCAAGGGTGTGAAGGACCCTTTCGAAGTTCCAGAGTTGAGGTGTGATCAGCCTCGAGACGCCTCAGCGGAAATGGGCCTCATCTCGCCTGGAGGGGAGAACCTCCAGGATTATCTCGAGTTGCGGCAGGTCTTCTCGAGTTACGACGGGGACCTCAGGGACCCGCACTGGTGGCCTCAGGAAAGGCCAAGCCCCATGCAAGTTGCTAGGGGACCTCTCGGGATTCCTCTCCCGTCCATGCCGGGGCCTCAGTCCTTGTTTGGAGTCGGGGCCGGAACCTGAGGATTCCTCTTCAGTGTTGCCATGGATCTTGGGGTGCTTCTGAGTCTCCCCAGGGGACTCAGGCCTCGTCTCGAATGGGGGCATGCACGTGCGCTTTCCTCCCGAGCTGCAGCAGTAGTGTCACGCTTCCTGTCACGTGGATCAAGGGATCTGTGGCTTTCCCTCGAGGCTGTCCCTCGAGGCTTTCCCACGAGGCTTTCCCACAGGGCTGTGCCACGTGCCACCTTGGTGTGAGTCGATCCTCGGCGTGAAAGACGAGCCGGTGAAGGGAAAAGAGGTTCCTCTGGAATGGACTGAGACATCTGGGGGACTCTTGGAATGGTGGCACGACCCTGGAGTTCCTCTCGCCGTTCCTGTTGAGAAGGCCTCCTCTTGAGATGCGACGGGAACGCCGGGAACTCTTTCCCGACGAAGCAGGGAAAGGATCCCTCATCTCGAGCTACGAGGCGGAAACGGGGCTCTTCTGGATGTGGGCGGGACCCTCGTGATTCCTCTCGAGTGGAGACGGGTATGTCGGGGAACTTCTTGATTTGCACCAAGGGTGTGAAGGACCCTTTCGAAATTCCAGAGGGGAGGTGTGATCAGCCTCGAGACGCCTCAGCGGAAATGGGCCTCATCTCGCCTGGAGGGGAGAACCTCCTGGATTTTCTCGAGCTGCGGCAGGTCTTCTCGAGTTACGACTGGGACCTCAGGGACCCGCTCTGGTGGCCTCAGGAAAGGCCAGTCCCCATGCGAGTTGCTAGGGGACCTCTCGGGATTCCTCTCCCGTCCATGCCGGGGCCTCAGTCCTTGTGTGGAGTCGGGTCCGGAACCTGAGGATTCCTCTCCAGTGTTGCCGTGGATCTTGGGGTGCTTCTGATTCTCCCCAGGGGAGTCAGGCCTCGTCTCGAGTGGGGGCATGCACGTGCGCTTTCCTCCCGAGCTGCAGCAGTAGTGTCATGCTTCCTGTCACGTGGATCAAAGGATCTGTGGCTTTCCCTCGAGGCTGTCCCTCGAGGCTTTCCCACGAGGATTTCCCACAGGGCTGTGCCACGTGCCACCTTAGTGTGAGTCGATCCTCGGCGTGAAAGACGAGCCGGTGAAGGGAAAAGAGGTTCCTCTGGAATGGACTGAGACATCTGGGGGACTCTTGGAATGGTGGCACGACCCTGGAGTTCCTCTCGCCGTTCCTGTTGAGAGGGCCTCCTCTTGAGATGCGACGGGAAGGCCGGGAACTCTTTCCCGACGAAGCAGGGAAAGGATCCCTCATCTCGAGCTACGAGGCGGAAACGGGGCTCCTCTGGATGTGGGCGGGACCCTCGTGATTCCTCTCGAGTGGAGACGGGTATGTCGGGGAACTTCTTGATTTGCACCAAAGGTGTGAAGGACCCTTTCGAAGTTCCAGAGGGGAGGTGTGATCAGCCTCGAGACGCCTCAGCGGAAATGGGCCTCATCTCGCCTGGAGGGGAGAACCTCCTGGATTTTCTCGAGTTGCGGCAGGTCTTCTCGAGTTACGACGGGTACCTCAGGAACCCGCTCTGGTGGCCTCAGGAAAGGCCAGTCCCCATGCGAGTTGCTAGGGGACCACTCGGGATTCCTCTCCCGTCCATGCCGGGCCTCAGTCCTTGTGTGGAGTCGGGGCCGGAACCTGAGGATTCCTCTCCAGTGTTGCCATGGATCTTGGGGTGCTTCTGAGTCTCCCCAAGGGAGTCAGGCCTCGTCTCGAGTGGGGGCATGCACGTGCATTTTCCTCCCGAGCTGCAGCAGTAGTGTCACGCTTCCTGTCACGTGGATCAAGGGATCTGTGGCTTTCCCTCGAGGCTGTCCCTCGAGGCTTTCCCACGAGGCTTTCCCACAGGGCTGTGCCACGTGCCACCTTGGTGTGAGTCGATCCTCGGCGTGAAAGACGAGCCGGTGAAGGGAATAAGAGGTTCCTCTGGAATGGACTGAGACATCTGGGGGACTCTTGGAATGGTGGCACGACCCTGGAGTTCCTCTCGCCGTTCCTGTTGAGAGGGCCTCCACTTGAGATGCAACGGGAACGCCCGGAACTCTTTCCCGACGAAGCAGGGAAAGGATTCATCATCTCGAGCTACGAGGCGGAAACGGGGCTCCTCTGGATGTGGGCGGGACCCTCGTGATTCCTCTCGAGTGGAGACGGGTATGTCGGGGAACTTCTTGATTTGCACCAAGGGTGTGAAGGACCCTTTCGAAGTTCCAGAGGGGAGGTGTGATCAGCCTCGAGACGCCTCAGCGGAAATGGGCCTCATCTCGCCTGGAGGGTAGAACCTCCTGGATTTTCTCGAGTTGTGGCAAGTCTTCTCGAGTTACGACGGGGACCTCAGGGACCCGCTCTGGTGGCCTCAGGAAAGGCCAGTCCCCATGCGAGTTGCTAGGGGACCTCTCGGGATTCCTCTCCCGTCCATGCCGGGGCCTCAGTCCTTGTGTGGAGTCGGGGCCGGAACCTGAGGATTCCTCTCCAGTGTTGCCATGGATCTTGGGGTGCTTCTGAGTCTCCCCAAGGGAGTCAGGCCTCGTCTCGAGTTGGGGCATGCACGTGCGCTTTCCTCCCGAGCTGCAGCAGTAGTGTCACGCTTCCTGTCACGTGGATCAAGGGATCTGTGGCTTTCCCTCGAGGCTGTCCCTCGAGGCTTTCCCACGAGGCTTTCCCACAGGGCTGTGCCACGTGCCACCTTGGTGTGAGTCGATCCTCGGCGTGAAAGACGAGCCGGTGAAGGGAAACGAGGTTCCTCTGGAATGGACTGAGACATCTGGGGGACTCTTGGAATGGTGGCACGACCCTGGAGTTCCTCTCGCCGTTCCTGTTGAGAGGGCCTCCTCTAGAGATGCGACGGGAACTCCGGGAACTCTTTCCCGACGAAGCAGGGAAAGGATTCATCATCTCGAGCTACGAGGCGGAAACGGGGCTCCTCTGGATGTGGGCGGGACCCTCGCGTTTCCTCTCGAGTGGAGACGGGTATGTCGGGGAACTTCTTGATTTGCACCAAGGGTGTGAAGGACCCTTTCGAAGTTCCAGAGGTGAGGTGTGATCAGCCTCGAGACGCCTCAGCGAAAATGGGCCTCATCTCGCCTGGAAGGGAAAACCTCCTGGATTTTCGCCAGTTGCGGCAGGTCTTCTCGAGTTACGACGGGGACCTCAGGGACCCGCTATGGTGGCCTCAGGAAAGGCCAGTCCCCATGCGAGTTGCCAGGGGCCATCTCGGGATTCCTCTCCCGTCCATACCGGGGCCTAAGTCCTTGTGTGGAGGCGGGGCCGGAACCTGAGGATTCCTCTCCAGTGTTGCCATGGATCTTGGGGTGCTTCTGAGTCTCCCCAGGATAGTCAGGCCTCGTCTCGAGTGGGGGCATGCACGTGTGCTTTCCTCCCGAGCTGCAGCAATAGTGTCACGCTTCCTGTCACGTGGATCAACGGATCTGCGGCTTTCCCTCGAGGCTGTCCCTCGAGGCTTTCCCACGAGGCTTTCCCACAGGGCTGTGCCACGTGCCACCTTGGTGTGAGTTGATCCTCGGCGTGAAAGACGAGCCGGTGAAGGGAAACGAGGTTCCTCTGGAATGGACTGAGACATCTGGGGGACTCTTGGAATGGTGGCACGACCCTGGAGTTCCTCTCGCCGTTCCTGTTGAGAGGGCCTCCTCTTGAGATGCGACGGGAACGCCGGGAACACTTTCCCGACAAAGCAGGGAAAGGATCCCTCATCTCGAGCTACGAGGCGGAAACGGGGCTCCTCTGGATGTGGGCGGGACCCTCGCGTTTCCTCTCGAGTGGAGACGGGTATGTCGGGGAACTTCTTGATTTGCACCAAGGGTGTGAAGGACCCTTTCGAAGTTCCAGAGGTGAGGTGTGATCAGCCTCGAGACGCCTCAGCGAAAATGGGCCTCATCTCGCCTGGAGGGGAAAACCTCCTGGATTTTCTCGAGTTGCGGCAGGTCTTCTCGAGTTACGACGGGGACCTCAGGGACCCGCTATGGTGGCCTCAGGAAAGGCCAGTCCCCATGCGAGTTGCTAGGGGCCATCTCGGGATTCCTCTCCCGTCCATACCGGGGCCTAAGACCTTGTGTGGAGGCGGGGCCGGAACCTGAGGATTCCTCTCCAGTGTTGCCATGGATCTTGGGGTGCTTCTGAGTCTCCCCAGGATAGTCAGGCCTCGTCTCGAGTGGGGGCATGCACGTGTGCTTTCCTCCCGAGCTGCAGCAATAGTGTCACGCTTCCTGTCACGTGGATCAACGGATCTGTGGCTTTCCCTCCAGGATTTCACACGAGGCATTCCCACAGGGCTGTGCCATGTTCCACCTTGGTGTGAGTCGATCCTCGGCGTGAAAGACGACCAGTGAAGGGAAAAGTGGTTCCTCTGGAATGGACTGAGACATCTGGGTTACTCTTGGAATGGTGGCACGACCCTGGAGTTCCTCTCGCCATTCCTGTTGAGAGGGCCTCCTCTTGAGATGCGACGGAAACGCCGGGAACTCTTTCCCGACGAAGCAGGGAAAGGATCCCTCATCTCGAGCTACGAGGCGGAAACGGGGCTCCTCTGGATGTGGGCGGGACCCTCGTGACTCCTCTCGAGTGGAGACGGGTATGTCGGGGAACTTCTTGATTTGCACCAAGGGTGTGAAGGACCCTTTCGAAGTTCCAGAGGTGAGGTGTGATCAGCCTCGAGACGCCTCAGCGGAAATGGGCCTCATCTCGCCTGGAGGGGAGAACCTCCTGGATTTTCTCGAGTTGCGGCAGGTCTTCTCGAGTTACGACGGGGACCTCAGGGACCCGCTCTGGTGGCCTCAGGAAAGGCCAGTCCCCATGCGAGATGCTAGGGGACCTCTCGGGATTCCTCTCCCGTCCATGCCGGGGCCTCAGTCCTTGTGTGGAGTCGGGGCCGGAACCTGAGGATTCCTCTCCAGTGTTGCCATGGATCTTGGGGTGCTTCTGAGTCTCCCCAGGGGAGTCAGGCCTCGTGTCGAGTGGGGGCATGCACGTGCGCTTTCCTCCCGAGCTGCAGCAGTAGTGTCACGCTTCCTGTCACGTGGATCAAGGGATCTGCAGCTTTCCCTCGAGGCTGTCCCTCGAGGCTTTCCCACGAGGCTTTCCCACAGGGCTGTGCCACGTGCCACCTTGGTGTGAGTCGATCCTCGGCGTGAAAGACGTGCCGGTGAAGGGAAACGAGGTTCCTCTGGAATGGACTGAGACATCTGGGGGACTCTTGGAATGGTGGCACGACCCTGGAGTTCCTCTCGCCGTTGCTGTTGAGAGGGCCTCCTCTTGAGATGCGAGGGAACGCCGGGAACTCTTTCCCGACAAAGCAGGGAAAGGATCCCTCATCTCGAGCTACGAGGCGGAAACGGGGCTCCTCTGGATGTGGGCGGGACCCTCGCGTTTCCTCTCGAGTGGAGACGGGTATGTCGGGGAACTTCTTGATTTGCACCAAGGGTGTGAAGGACCTTTTCGAAGTTCCAGAGGTGAGGTGTGATCAGCCTCGAGACGCCTCAGCGAAAATGGGCCTCATCTCGCCTGGAGGGGAAAACCTCCTGGGTTTTCTCGAGTTGCGGCAGGTCTTCTCGAGTTACGACGGGGACCTCAGGGACCCGCTATGGTGGCCTCAGGAAAGGCCAGTCCCCATGCGAGTTGCTAGGGGCCATCTCGGGATTCCTCTCCCGTCCATACCGGGGCCTAAGACCTTGTGTGGAGGCGGGGCCGGAACCTGAGGATTCCTCTCCAGTGTTGCCATGGATCTTGGGGTGCTTCTGAGTCTCCCCAGGATAGTCAGGCCTCGTCTCGAGTGGGGGCATGCACGTGTGCTTTCCTCCCGAGCTGCAGCAATAGTGTCACGCTTCCTGTCACGTGGATCAAGGGATCTGTGGCTTTCCCTCGAGGCTGTCCCTGGAGGCTTTCCCACGAGGCTTTCCCACAGGGCTCTGCCACGTGCCACCTTGGTGTGAGTCGATCCTCGGCGTGAAAGACGAGCCGGTGAAGGGAAAAGAGGTTCCTCTGGAATGGACTGAGACATCCGGGGGAATCTTGGAATGGTGGCACGACCCTGGAGTTCCTCTCGCCGTTCCTGTTGAGAGGGCCTCCTCTTGAGATGCGACGGGAACGCCGGGAACTCTTTCCCGATGAAGCAGGGAAAGGATCCCTCATCTCGAGCTACGAGGTGGTAACGGGGCTCCTCTGGATGTGGGCGGGACCCTCGTGATAACACTCGAGTGGACACGGCTAGGTCGGGGAACTTCTTGATTTGCACCAAGGGTGTGAAGGACCCTTTCGAAGTTCCAGAGATGAGGTGTGATCAGCCTCGAGACGCCTCAGCGGAAATGGGCCTCATCTCGCCTGGAGGGGAGAACCTCCTGGATGTCCTCGAGTTGCGGCAGGTCTTCTCGAGTTACGACGGGGACCTCAGGGACCCGCTCTGGTGGCCTCAGGAAAGGCCAGTCCCCATGCGAGTTGCTAGGGGACCTCTCGGGATTCCTCTCCCGTCCATGCCGGGGCCTCAGTCCTTGTGTGGAGTCGGGGCCGGAACCTGATGATTCCTCTCCAGTGTTGCCATGGATCTTGGGGTGCTTCTGAGTCTCCCCAGGGGAGTCAGGCCTCGTGTCGAGTGGGGTATGCACGTGCGCTTTCCTCCCGAGCTGCAGCAGTAGTGTCATGCTTCCTGTCACGTGGATCAAGGGATCTGCGGCTTTCCCTCGAGGCTGTCCCTCGAGGCTTTCCCCCGAGGCTTTCCCACAGGGCTGTGCCACGTGCCACCTTGGTGTGAGTCGATCCTCGGCGTGAAAGACGAGCCGGTGAAGGGAAAAGAGGTTCCTCTGAAATGGACTGAGACATCTGGGGGACTCTTGGAATGGTGGCACGACCCTGGAGTTCCTCTCGCCGTTCCTGTTGAGAGGGCCTCCTCTTGAGATGCGACGGGAACGCCGGGAACTCTTTCCCGATGAAGCAGGGAAAGGATCCCTCATCTCGAGCTACGAGGCGGAAACGGGGCTCCTCTGGATGTGGGCGGGACCCTCGTGATTCCTCTCGAGTGGAGACGGGTATGTCGGGGAACTTCTTGATTTGCACCAAGGGTGTGAAGGAGCCTTTCGAAGTTCCAGAGGTGAGGTGTGATCAGCCTCGAGACGCCTCAGCAGAAATGGGCCTCATCTCGCCTGGAGGGGAGAACCTCCTGGATTTTCTCGAGTTGCGGCAGGTCTTCTCGAGTTACGACGGGGACCTCAGGGACCCGCTCTGGTGGCCTCAGGAAAGGCCAGTCCCCATGCGAGTTGCTAGGGGACCTCTCGGGATTCCTCTCCCGTCCATGCCGGGGCCTCAGTCCTTGTGTGGAGTCGGGGCCGGAACCTGAGGATTCCTCTCCAGTGTTGCCATGGATCTTGGGGTGCTTCTGAGTCTCCCCAGGGGAGTCAGGCCTCGTCTCGAGTGGGGCCATGCACGTGTGCTTTCCTGCCGAGCTGCAGCAGTAGTGTCACGCTTCCTGTCACGTGGATCAAGGGATCTGTGGCTTTCCCTCGAGGCTGTCCCTCGAGGCTTTCCCACGAGGCTTTCCCACAGGGCTGTGCCACGTGCCACCTTGGTGTGAGTCGATCCTCGGCGTGAAAGACGAGCCGGTGAAGGGAAAAGAGGTTCCTCTGGAATGGACTGAGACATCTGGGGGACTCTTGGAATGGTGGCACGACCCTGGAGTTCCTCTCGCCGTTCCTGTTGAGAGGGCCTCCTCTTGAGATGTGACGGGAACGCCGGGAACTCTTTCCCGACGAAGCAGGGAAAGGATCCCTCATCTCGAGCTACGAGGCGGAAACGGGGCTCCTCTGGATGTGGGCCGGACCCTCGTGATTCCTCTCGAGTGCAGACGGGTATGTCGGGGAACTTCTTGATTTGCACCAAGGGTGTGAAGGAGCCTTTCGAAGTTCCAGAGGTGAGGTGTGATCAGCCTCGAGACGCCTCAGCAGAAATGGGCCTCATCTCGCCTGGAGGGGAGAACCTCCTGGATTTTCTCGAGTTGCGGCAGGTCTTCTCGAGTTACGGCAGGTCTTCTCGAGTTACGACGGGGACCTCAGGGACCCGCTCTGGTGGCCTCAGGAAAGGCCAGTCCCCATGCGAGTTGCTAGGGGACCTCTCGGGATTCCTCTCCCGTCCATGCCGGGGCCTCAGTCCTTGTGTGGAGTCGGGGCCGGAACCTGAGGATTCCTCTCCAGTGTTGCCATGGATCTTGGGGTGCTTCTGAGTCTCCCCAGGGGAGTCAGGCCTCGTCTCGAGTGGGGCCATGCACGTGTGCTTTCCTGCCGAGCTGCAGCAGTAGTGTCACGCTTCCTGTCACGTGGATCAAGGGATCTGTGGCTTTCCCTCGAGGCTGTCCCTCGAGGCTTTCCCACGAGGCTTTCCCACAGGGCTGTGCCACGTGCCACCTTGGTGTGAGTCGATCCTCGGCGTGAAAGACGAGCCGGTGAAGGGAAAAGAGGTTCCTCTGGAATGGACTGAGACATCTGGGGGACTCTTGGAATGGTGGCACGACCCTGGAGTTCCTCTCGCCGTTCCTGTTGAGAGGGCCTCCTCTTGAGATGCGACGGGAACGCCGGGAACTCTTTCCCGACGAAGCAGGGAAAGGATCCCTCATCTCGAGCTACGAGGCGGAAACGGGGCTCCTCTGGATGTGGGCGGGACCCTCGTGATTCCTCTCGAGTGGAGACGGGTATGTCGGGGAACTTCTTGATTTGCACCAAGGGTGTGAAGGACCCTTTCGAAGTTCCAGAGGTGAGGTGTGATCAGCCTCGAGACGCCTCAGCGGAAATGGGCCTCATCTCGCCTGGAGGGGAGAACCTCCTGGATTTTCTCCAGTTGCGGCAGGTCTTCTCGAGTTACGACGGGTACCTCAGGAACCCGCTCTGGTGGCCTCAGGAAAGGCCAGTCCCCATGCGAGTTGCTAGGGGACCACTCGGGATTCCTCTCCCGTCCATGCCGGGCCTCAGTCCTTGTGTGGAGTCGGGGCCGGAACCTGAGGATTCCTCTCCAGTGTTGCCATGGATCTTGGGGTGCTTCTGAGTCTCCCCAAGGGAGTCAGGCCTCGTCTCGAGTGGGGGCATGCACGTGCATTTTCCTCCCGAGCTGCAGCAGTAGTGTCACGCTTCCTGTCACGTGGATCAAGGGATCTGTGGCTTTCCCTCGAGGCTGTCCCTCGAGGCTTTCCCACGAGGCTTTCCCACAGGGCTGTGCCACGTGCCACCTTGGTGTGAGTCGATCCTCGGCGTGAAAGACGAGCCGGTGAAGGGAATAAGAGGTTCCTCTGGAATGGACTGAGACATCTGGGTTACTCTTGGAATGGTGGCACGACCCTGGAGTTCCTCTCGCCATTCCTGTTGAGAGGGCCTCCTCTTGAGATGCGACGGAAACGCCAGGAACTCTTTCCCGACGAAGCAGGGAAAGGATCCCTCATCTCGAGCTACGAGGCGGAAACGGGGCTCCTCTTGATGTGGGCGGGACCCTCGTGACTCCTCTCGAGTGGAGACGGGTATGTCGGGGAACTTCTTGATTTGCTCCAAGGGTGTGAAGGACCCTTTCGAAGTTCCAGAGGTGAGGTGTGATCAGCCTCGAGACGCCTCAGCGGAAATGGGCCTCATCTCGCCTGGAGGGGAGAACCTCCTGGATTTTCTCGAGTTGCGGCAGGTCTTCTCGAGTTACGACGGGGACCTCAGGGACCCGCTCTGGTGGCCTCAGGAAAGGCCAGTCCCCATGCGAGATGCTAGGGGCCATCTCGGGATTCCTCTCCCGTCCATACCGGGGCCTAAGACCTTGTGTGGAGGCGGGGCCGGAACCTGAGGATTCCTCTCCAGTGTTGCCATGGATCTTGGGGTGCTTCTGAGTCTCCCCAGGATAGTCAGGCCTCGTCTCGAGTGGGGGCATGCACGTGTGCTTTCCTCCCGAGCTGCAGCAATAGTGTCACGCTTCCTGTCACGTGGATCAACGGATCTGCGGCTTTCCCTCCAGGATTTCACACGAGGCATTCCCACAGGGCTGTGCCATGTTCCACCTTGGTGTGAGTCGATCCTCGGCGTGAATGACGAGCCAGTGAAGGGAAAAGAGGTTCCTCTGGAATGGACTGAGACATCTGGGTTACTCTTGGAATGGTGGCACGACCCTGGAGTTCCTCTCGCCGTTCCTGTTGAGAGGGCCTCCTCTTGAGATGCGACGGAAACGCCGGGAACTCTTTCCCGACGAAGCAGGGAAAGGATCCCTCATCTCGAGCTACGAGGCGGAAACGGGGCTCCTCTGGATGTGGGCGGGACCCTCGTGATTCCTCTCGAGTGGAGACGGGTATGTCGGGGAACTTCTTGATTTGCAGCAAGGGTGTGAAGGAGCCTTTCGAAGTTCCAGAGGTGAGGTGTGATCAGCCTCGAGACGCCTCAGCGGAAATGGGCCTCATCTCGCCTGGAGGGGAGAACCTCCTGGATTTTCTCCAGTTGCGGCAGGTCTTCTCGAGTTACGACTGGGACCTCAGGGACCCGCTCTGGTGGCCTCAGGAAAGGCCAGTCCCCATGCGAGTTGCTAGGGTACCTCTCGGGATTCCTCTCCCGTCCATGCCGGGGCCTCAGTCCTTGTGTGGATTCGGGGCCGGAACCTGAGGATTCCTCTCCAGTGTTGCCATGGATCTTGGGGTGCTTCTGAGTCTCCCCAGGGGAGTCAGGCCTGATCTCGAGTGGGGGCATGCACGTGCGCTTTCCTCCCGAGCTGCAGCAGGAGTGTCACGCTTCCTGTCACGTGGATCAAGGGATCTGTGGCTTTCCCTCGAGGCTGTCCCTGGAGGCTTTCCCACGAGGCTTTCCCACAGGGCTCTGCCACGTGCCACCTTGGTGTGAGTCGATCCTCGGCGTGAAAGACGAGCCGGTGAAGGGAAAAGAGGTTCCTCTGGAATGGACTGAGACATCCGGGGGAATCTTGGAATGGTGGCACGACCCTGGAGTTCCTCTCGCCGTTCCTGTTGAGAGGGCCTCCTCTTGAGATGCGACGGGAACGCCGGGAACTCTTTCCCGATGAAGCAGGGAAAGGATCAATCATCTCGAGCTACGAGGTGGTAACGGGGCTCCTCTGGATGTGGGCGGGACCCTCGTGATAACACTCGAGTGGACACGGCTAGGTCGGGGAACTTCTTGATTTGCACCAAGGGTGTGAAGGACCCTTTCGAAGTTCCAGAGATGAGGTGTGATCAGCCTCGAGACGCCTCAGCGGAAATGGGCCTCATCTCGCCTGGAGGGGAGAACCTCCTGGATGTTCTCGAGTTGCAGCAGGTCTTCTCGAGTTACGACGGGGACCTCAGGGACCCGCTCTGGTGGCCTCAGGAAAGGCCAGTCCCCATGCGAGTTGCTAGGGGACCTCTCGGGATTCCTCTCCCGTCCATGCCGGGGCCTCAGTCCTTGTGTGGAGTCGGGGCCGGAACCTGATGATTCCTCTCCAGTGTTGCCATGGATCTTGGGGTGCTTCTGAGTCTCCCCAGGGGAGTCAGGCCTCGTGTCGAGTGGGGTATGCACGTGCGCTTTCCTCCCGAGCTGCAGCAGTAGTGTCATGCTTCCTGTCACGTGGATCAAGGGATCTGCGGCTTTCCCTCGAGGCTGTCCCTCGAGGCTTTCCCCCGAGGCTTTCCCACAGGGCTGTGCCACGTGCCACCTTGGTGTGAGTCGATCCTCGGCGTGAAAGACGAGCCGGTGAAGGGAAAAGAGGTTCCTCTGGAATGGACTGAGACATCTGGGGGACTCTTGGAATGGTGGCACGACCCTGGAGTTCCTCTCGCCGTTCCTGTTGAGAGGGCCTCCTCTTGAGATGCGACGGGAACGCCGGGAACTCTTTCCCGACGAAGCAGGGAAAGGATCCCTCATCTCGAGCTACGAGGCGGAAACGGGGCTCCTCTGGATGTGGGCGGGACCCTCGTGATTCCTCTCGAGTGCAGACGGGTATGTCGGGGAACTTCTTGATTTGCACCAAGGGTGTGAAGGACCCTTTCGAAGTTCCAGAGGTGAGGTGTGATCAGCCTCGAGACGCCTCAGCGGAAATGGGCCTCATCTCGCCTGGAGGGGAGAACCTCCTGGATTTTCTCGAGTTGCGGCAGGTCTTCTCGAGTTACGACGGGTACCTCAGGAACCCGCTCTGGTGGCCTCAGGAAAGGCCAGTCCCCATGCGAGTTGCTAGGGGACCACTCGGGATTCCTCTCCCGTCCATGCCGGGCCTCAGTCCTTGTGTGGAGTCGGGGCCGGAACCTGAGGATTCCTCTCCAGTGTTGCCATGGATCTTGGGGTGCTTCTGAGTCTCCCCAAGGGAGTCAGGCCTCGTCTCGAGTGGGGGCATGCACGTGCATTTTCCTCCCGAGCTGCAGCAGTAGTGTCACGCTTCCTGTCACGTGGATCAAGGGATCTGTGGCTTTCCCTCGAGGCTTTCCCTCGAGGCTTTCCCACGAGGCTTTCCCACAGGGCTGTGCCACGTGCCACCTTGGTGTGAGTCGATCCTCGGCGTGAAAGACGAGCCGGTGAAGGGAAACGAGGTTCCTCTGGAATGGACTGAGACATCTGGGGGACTCTTGGAATGGTGGCACGACCCTGGAGTTCCTCTCGCCGTTCCTGTTGAGAGGGCCTCCTCTAGAGATGCGACGGGAACTCCGGGAACTCTTTCCCGACGAAGCAGGGAAAGGATTCATCATCTCGAGCTACGAGGCGGAAACGGGGCTCCTCTGGATGTGGGCGGGACCCTCGCGTTTCCTCTCGAGTGGAGACGGGTATGTCGGGGAACTTCTTGATTTGCACCAAGGGTGTGAAGGACCCTTTCGAAGTTCCAGAGGTGAGGTGTGATCAGCCTCGAGACGCCTCAGCGAAAATGGGCCTCATCTCGCCTGGAAGGGAAAACCTCCTGGATTTTCGCCAGTTGCGGCAGGTCTTCTCGAGTTACGACGGGGACCTCAGGGACCCGCTATGGTGGCCTCAGGAAAGGCCAGTCCCCATGCGAGTTGCCAGGGGCCATCTCGGGATTCCTCTCCCGTCCATACCGGGGCCTAAGTCCTTGTGTGGAGGCGGGGCCGGAACCTGAGGATTCCTCTCCAGTGTTGCCATGGATCTTGGGGTGCTTCTGAGTCTCCCCAGGATAGTCAGGCCTCGTCTCGAGTGGGGGCATGCACGTGTGCTTTCCTCCCGAGCTGCAGCAATAGTGTCACGCTTCCTGTCACGTGGATCAACGGATCTGCGGCTTTCCCTCGAGGCTGTCCCTCGAGGCTTTCCCACGAGGCTTTCCCACAGGGCTGTGCCACGTGCCACCTTGGTGTGAGTTGATCCTCGGCGTGAAAGACGAGCCGGTGAAGGGAAACGAGGTTCCTCTGGAATGGACTGAGACATCTGGGGGACTCTTGGAATGGTGGCACGACCCTGGAGTTCCTCTCGCCGTTCCTGTTGAGAGGGCCTCCTCTTGAGATGCGACGGGAACGCCGGGAACACTTTCCCGACAAAGCAGGGAAAGGATCCCTCATCTCGAGCTACGAGGCGGAAACGGGGCTCCTCTGGATGTGGGCGGGACCCTCGCGTTTCCTCTCGAGTGGAGACGGGTATGTCGGGGAACTTCTTGATTTGCACCAAGGGTGTGAAGGACCCTTTCGAAGTTCCAGAGGTGAGGTGTGATCAGCCTCGAGACGCCTCAGCGAAAATGGGCCTCATCTCGCCTGGAGGGGAAAACCTCCTGGATTTTCTCGAGTTGCGGCAGGTCTTCTCGAGTTACGACGGGGACCTCAGGGACCCGCTATGTTGGCCTCAGGAAAGGCCAGTCCCCATGCGAGTTGCTAGGGGCCATCTCGGGATTCCTCTCCCGTCCATACCGGGGCCTAAGACCTTGTGTGGAGGCGGGGCCGGAACCTGAGGATTCCTCTCCAGTGTTGCCATGGATCTTGGGGTGCTTCTGAGTCTCCCCAGGATAGTCAGGCCTCGTCTCGAGTGGGGGCATGCACGTGTGCTTTCCTCCCGAGCTGCAGCAATAGTGTCACGCTTCCTGTCACGTGGATCAACGGATCTGTGGCTTTCCCTCCAGGATTTCACACGAGGCATTCCCACAGGGCTGTGCCATGTTCCACCTTGGTGTGAGTCGATCCTCGGCGTGAAAGACGACCAGTGAAGGGAAAAGTGGTTCCTCTGGAATGGACTGAGACATCTGGGTTACTCTTGGAATGGTGGCACGACCCTGGAGTTCCTCTCGCCATTCCTGTTGAGAGGGCCTCCTCTTGAGATGCGACGGAAACGCCGGGAACTCTTTCCCGACGAAGCAGGGAAAGGATCCCTCATCTCGAGCTACGAGGCGGAAACGGGGCTCCTCTGGATGTGGGCGGGACCCTCGTGACTCCTCTCGAGTGGAGACGGGTATGTCGGGGAACTTCTTGATTTGCACCAAGGGTGTGAAGGACCCTTTCGAAGTTCCAGAGGTGAGGTGTGATCAGCCTCGAGACGCCTCAGCGGAAATGGGCCTCATCTCGCCTGGAGGGGAGAACCTCCTGGATTTTCTCGAGTTGCGGCAGGTCTTCTCGAGTTACGACGGGGACCTCAGGGACCCGCTCTGGTGGCCTCAGGAAAGGCCAGTCCCCATGCGAGATGCTAGGGGACCTCTCGGGATTCCTCTCCCGTCCATGCCGGGGCCTCAGTCCTTGTGTGGAGTCGGGGCCGGAACCTGAGGATTCCTCTCCAGTGTTGCCATGGATCTTGGGGTGCTTCTGAGTCTCCCCAGGGGAGTCAGGCCTCGTGTCGAGTGGGGGCATGCACGTGCGCTTTCCTCCCGAGCTGCAGCAGTAGTGTCACGCTTCCTGTCACGTGGATCAAGGGATCTGCAGCTTTCCCTCGAGGCTGTCCCTCGAGGCTTTCCCACGAGGCTTTCCCACAGGGCTGTGCCACGTGCCACCTTGGTGTGAGTCGATCCTCGGCGTGAAAGACGTGCCGGTGAAGGGAAACGAGGTTCCTCTGGAATGGACTTAGACATCTGGGGGACTCTTGGAATGGTGGCACGACCCTGGAGTTCCTCTCGCCGTTGCTGTTGAGAGGGCCTCCTCTTGAGATGCGAGGGAACGCCGGGAACTCTTTCCCGACAAAGCAGGGAAAGGATCCCTCATCTCGAGCTACGAGGCGGAAACGGGGCTCCTCTGGATGTGGGCGGGACCCTCGCGTTTCCTCTCGAGTGGAGACGGGTATGTCGGGGAACTTCTTGATTTGCACCAAGGGTGTGAAGGACCTTTTCGAAGTTCCAGAGGTGAGGTGTGATCAGCCTCGAGACGCCTCAGCGAAAATGGGCCTCATCTCGCCTGGAGGGGAAAACCTCCTGGGTTTTCTCGAGTTGCGGCAGGTCTTCTCGAGTTACGACGGGGACCTCAGGGACCCGCTATGGTGGCCTCAGGAAAGGCCAGTCCCCATGCGAGTTGCTAGGGGCCATCTCGGGATTCCTCTCCCGTCCATACCGGGGCCTAAGACCTTGTGTGGAGGCGGGGCCGGAACCTGAGGATTCCTCTCCAGTGTTGCCATGGATCTTGGGGTGCTTCTGAGTCTCCCCAGGATAGTCAGGCCTCGTCTCGAGTGGGGGCATGCACGTGTGCTTTCCTCCCGAGCTGCAGCAATAGTGTCACGCTTCCTGTCACGTGGATCAACGGATCTGCGGCTTTCCCTCCAGGATTTCACACGAGGCATTCCCACAGGGCTGTGCCATGTTCCACCTTGGTGTGAGTCGATCCTCGGCGTGAAAGACGAGCCAGTGAAGGGAAAAGAGGTTCCTCTGGAATGGACTGAGACATCTGGGTTACTCTTGGAATGGTGGCACGACCCTGGAGTTCCTCTCGCCGTTCCTGTTGAGAGGGCCTCCTCTTGAGATGCGACGGAAACGCCGGGAACTCTTTCCCGACGAAGCAGGGAAAGGATCCCTCATCTCGAGCTACGAGGCGGAAACGGGGCTCCTCTGGATGTGGGCGGGACCCTCGTGATTCCTCTCGAGTGGAGACGGGTATGTCGGGGAACTTCTTGATTTGCAGCAAGGGTGTGAAGGAGCCTTTCGAAGTTCCAGAGGTGAGGTGTGATCAGCCTCGAGACGCCTCAGCGGAAATGGGCCTCATCTCGCCTGGAGGGGAGAACCTCCTGGATTTTCTCCAGTTGCGGCAGGTCTTCTCGAGTTACGACTGGGACCTCAGGGACCCGCTCTGGTGGCCTCAGGAAAGGCCAGTCCCCATGCGAGTTGCTAGGGTACCTCTCGGGATTCCTCTCCCGTCCATGCCGGGGCCTCAGTCCTTGTGTGGATTCGGGGCCGGAACCTGAGGATTCCTCTCCAGTGTTGCCATGGATCTTGGGGTGCTTCTGAGTCTCCCCAGGGGAGTCAGGCCTGATCTCGAGTGGGGGCATGCACGTGCGCTTTCCTCCCGAGCTGCAGCAGGAGTGTCACGCTTCCTGTCACGTGGATCAAGGGATCTGTGGCTTTCCCTCGAGGCTGTCCCTGGAGGCTTTCCCACGAGGCTTTCCCACAGGGCTCTGCCACGTGCCACCTTGGTGTGAGTCGATCCTCGGCGTGAAAGACGAGCCGGTGAAGGGAAAAGAGGTTCCTCTGGAATGGACTGAGACATCCGGGGGAATCTTGGAATGGTGGCACGACCCTGGAGTTCCTCTCGCCGTTCCTGTTGAGAGGGCCTCCTCTTGAGATGCGACGGGAACGCCGGGAACTCTTTCCCGATGAAGCAGGGAAAGGATCCCTCATCTCGAGCTACGAGGTGGTAACGGGGCTCCTCTGGATGTGGGCGGGACCCTCGTGATAACACTCGAGTGGACACGGCTAGGTCGGGGAACTTCTTGATTTGCACCAAGGGTGTGAAGGACCCTTTCGAAGTTCCAGAGATGAGGTGTGATCAGCCTCGAGACGCCTCAGCGGAAATGGGCCTCATCTCGCCTGGAGGGGAGAACCTCCTGGATGTTCTCGAGTTGCGGCAGGTCTTCTCGAGTTACGACGGGGACCTCAAGGACCCGCTCTGGTGGCCTCAGGAAAGGCCAGTCCCCATGCGAGTTGCTAGGGGACCTCTCGGGATTCCTCTCCCGTCCATGCCGGGGCCTCAGTCCTTGTGTGGAGTCGGGGCCGGAACCTGATGATTCCTCTCCAGTGTTGCCGTGGATCTTGGGGTGCTTCTGAGTCTCCCCAGGGGAGTCAGGCCTCGTGTCGAGTGGGGTATGCACGTGCGCTTTCCTCCCGAGCTGCAGCAGTAGTGTCATGCTTCCTGTCACGTGGATCAAGGGATCTGCGGCTTTCCCTCGAGGCTGTCCCTCGAGGCTTTCCCCCGAGGCTTTCCCACAGGGCTGTGCCACGTGCCACCTTGGTGTGAGTCGATCCTCGGCGTGAAAGACGAGCCGGTGAAGGGAAAAGAGGTTCCTCTGAAATGGACTGAGACATCTGGGGGACTCTTGGAATGGTGGCACGACCCTGGAGTTCCTCTCGCCGTTCCTGTTGAGAGGGCCTCCTCTTGAGATGCGACGGGAACGCCGGGAACTCTTTCCCGATGAAGCAGGGAAAGGATCCCTCATCTCGAGCTACGAGGCGGAAACGGGGCTCCTCTGGATGTGGGCGGGACCCTCGTGATTCCTCTCGAGTGGAGACGGGTATGTCGGGGAACTTCTTGATTTGCACCAAGGGTGTGAAGGAGCCTTTCGAAGTTCCAGAGGTGAGGTGTGATCAGCCTCGAGACGCCTCAGCAGAAATGGGCCTCATCTCGCCTGGAGGGGAGAACCTCCTGGATTTTCTCGAGTTGCGGCAGGTCTTCTCGAGTTACGACGGGGACCTCAGGGACCCGCTCTGGTGGCCTCAGGAAAGGCCAGTCCCCATGCGAGTTGCTAGGGGACCTCTCGGGATTCCTCTCCCGTCCATGCCGGGGCCTCAGTCCTTGTGTGGAGTCGGGGCCGGAACCTGAGGATTCCTCTCCAGTGTTGCCATGGATCTTGGGGTGCTTCTGAGTCTCCCCAGGGGAGTCAGGCCTCGTCTCGAGTGGGGCCATGCACGTGTGCTTTCCTGCCGAGCTGCAGCAGTAGTGTCACTCTTCCTGTCACGTGGATCAAGGGATCTGTGGCTTTCCCTCGAGGCTGTCCCTCGAGGCTTTCCCACGAGGCTTTCCCACAGGGCTGTGCCACGTGCCACCTTGGTGTGAGTCGATCCTCGGCGTGAAAGACGAGCCGGTGAAGGGAAAAGAGGTTCCTCTGGAATGGACTGAGACATCTGGGGGACTCTTGGAATGGTGGCACGACCCTGGAGTTCCTCTCGCCGTTCCTGTTGAGAGGGCCTCCTCTTGAGATGCGACGGGAACGCCGGGAACTCTTTCCCGACGAAGCAGGGAAAGGATCCCTCATCTCGAGCTACGAGGCGGAAACGGGGCTCCTCTGGATGTGGGCGGGACCCTCGTGATTCCTCTCGAGTGCAGACGGGTATGTCGGGGAACTTCTTGATTTGCACCAAGGGTGTGAAGGACCCTTTCGAAGTTCCAGAGGTGAGGTGTGATCAGCCTCGAGACGCCTCAGCGGAAATGGGCCTCATCTCGCCTGGAGGGGAGAACCTCCTGGATTTTCTCGAGTTGTGGCAGGTCTTCTCGAGTTACGATGTGGACCTTAGGGACCCGCTCTGGTGGCCTCAGGAAAGGCCAGTCCCCATGCGAGTTGCTAGGGGACCTCTCGGGATTCCTCTCCCGTCCATGCCGGGGCCTCAGTCCTTGTGTGGAGTCGGGGCCGGAACCTGAGGATTCCTCTCCAGTGTTGCCATGGATCTTGGGGTGCTTCTGAGTCTCCCCAGGGGAGTCAGGCCTCGTCTCGAGTGGGGGCATGCACGTGCGCTTTCCTCCCGAGCTGCAGCAGTAGTGTCACGCTTCCTGTCACGTGGATCAAGGGATCTGTGGCTTTCCCTCGAGGCTGTCCCTCGAGGCTTTCCCACGAGGCTTTCCCACAGGGCTGTGCCACGTGCCACCTTGGTGTGAGTCGATCCTCGGCGTGAAAGACGAGCCGGTGAAGGGATAAGAGGTTCCTCTGGAATGGACTGAGACATGTGGGGGACTCTTGGAATGGTGGCACGACCCTGGAGTTCCTCTCGCCGTTCCTGTTGAGAGGGCCTCCTCTTGAGATGCGATGGGAACGCCGGGAACTCTTTCCCGACGAAGCAGGGAAAGGATCCCTCATCTCGAGCTACGAGGCGGAAACGGGGCTCCTCTGGATGTGGGCGGGACCCTCGTGATTCCTCTCGAGTGGAGACGGGTATGTGGGGGAACTTCTTGATTTGCACCAAGGGTGTGAAGGACCCTTTCGAAGTTCCAGAGGTGAGGTGTGATCAGCCTCGAGACGCCTCAGCAGAAATGGGCCTCATCTCGCCTGGAGGGGAGAACCTCCTGGATGTTCTCGAGTTGCGGCAGGTCTTCTCGAGTTACGACGGGGACCTCAGGGACCCGCTCTGGTGGCCTCAGGAAAGGCCAGTCCCCATGCGAGTTGCTAGGGGACCTCTCGGGATTCCTCTCCCGTCCATGCCGGGGCCTCAGTCCTTGTGTGGAGTCGGGGCCGGAACCTGAGGATTCCTCTCCAGTGTTGCCATGGATCTTGGGGTGCTTCTGAGTCTCCCCAGGGGAGTCAGGCCTCGTCTCGAGTGGGGCCATGCACGTGTGCTTTCCTGCCGGGCTGCAGCAGTAGTGTCACGCTTCCTGTCACGTGGATCAAGGGATCTGTGGCTTTCCCTCGAGGCTGTCCCTCGAGGCTTTCCCACGAGGCTTTCCCACAGGGCTGTGCCACGTGCCACCTTGGTGTGAGTCGATCCTCGGCGTGAAAGACGAGCCGGTGAAGGGAAAAGAGGTTCCTCTGGAATGGACTGAGACATCTGGGGGACTCTTGGAATGGTGGCACGACCCTGGAGTTCCTCTCGCCGTTCCTGTTGAGAGGGCCTCCTCTTGAGATGCGACGGGAAGGCCGGGAACTCTTTCCCGACGAAGCAGGGAAAGGATCCCTCATCTCGAGCTACGAGGCGGAAACGGGGCTCCTCTGGATGTGGGCGGGACCCTCGTGATTCCTCTCGAGTGGAGACGGGTATGTCGGGGAACTTCTTGATTTGCACCAAGGGTGTGAAGGACCCTTTCGAAGTTCCAGATGGGAGGTGTGATCAGCCTCGAGACCCCACAGCGGAAATGGGCCTCGTCTCGCCTGGAGGGGAGAACCTCCTGGATTTTCTCGAGTTGCAGCAGGTCTTCTCGAGTTATGACGGGGACCTCAGGGACCCGCTCTGGTGGCCTCAGGAAAGGCCAGTCCCCATGCGAGTTGCTAGGGGACCTCTCGGGATTTCTCTCCCGTCCATGCCAGGGCCTCAGTCCTTGTGTGGAGTCGGGGCCGGAACCTGAGGATTCCTCTCCAGTGTTGCCATGGATCTTGGGGTGCTTCTGAGTCTCCCCAGGGGAGTCAGGCCTCGTCTCGAGTGGGGGCATGCACGTGCGCTTTCCTCCCGAGCTGCAGCAGTAGTGTCACGCTTCCTGTCACGTGGATCAAGGGATCTGTGGCTTTCCCTCGAGGCTGTCCCTCGAGGCTTTCCCACGAGGCTTTCCCACAGGGCTGTGCCACGTGCCACCTTGGTGTGAGTCGATCCTCGGCGTGAAAGACGAGCCGGTGAAGGGAAAAGAGGTTCCTCTGGAATGGACTGAGACATCTGGGGGACTCTTGGAATGGTGGCACGACCCTGGAGTTCCTCTCGCCGTTCCTGTTGAGAGGGCCTCCTCTTGAGATGCGACGGGAAGGCCGGGAACTCTTTCACGACGAAGCAGGGAACGGATCCCTCATCTCGAGGTACGAGGCAGAAACGGGGCTCCTCTGGATGTGGGCGGGACCCTCGTGATTCCTCTCGAGTGGAGACGGGTATGTCGGGGAACTTCTTGATTTGCACCAAGGGTGTGAAGGACCCTTTCGAAGTTCCAGAGGGGAGGTGTGATCAGCCTCGAGACCCCTCAGCGGAAATGGGCCTCATCTCGCCTGGAGGGGAGAACCTCCTGGATTTTCTCGAGTTGCGGCAGGTCTTCTCGAGTTACGACGGGGACCTCAGGGACCCGCTCTGGTGGCCTCAGGAAAGGCCAGTCCCCATGCGAGCTGCTAGGTGACCTCTCTGGATTCCTCTCCCGTCCATGCCGGGGCCTCAGTCCTTGTGTGGAGTCGGGGCCGGAACCTGAGGATACCTTTCCAGTGTTGCCATGGATCTTGGGGTGCTTCTGAGTCTCCCCAGGGGAGTCAGGCCTCGTCTCGAGTGGGGGCATGCACGTGCGCTTTCCTCCCGAGCTGCAGCAGGAGTGTCACGCTTCCTGTCACGTGGATCAAGGGATCTGTGGCTTTCCCTCGAGGCTGTCCCTCGAGGCTTTCCCACGAGGCTTTCCCACAGGGCTGTGCCACGTGCCACCTTGGTGTGAGTCGATCCTCGGCGTGAAAGACGAGCCGGTGAAGGGAAAAGAGGTTCCTCTGGAATGGACTGAGACATCTGGGGGACTCTTGGAATGGTGGCACGACCCTGGAGTTCCTCTCGCCGTTCCTGTTGAGAGGGCCTCCTCTTGAGATGCGACGGGAACGCCGGGAACTCTTTCCCGACGAAGCAGGGAAAGGATCCCTCATCTCGAGCTACGAGGCGGAAACGGGGCTCCTCTGGATGTGGGCGGGACCCTCGTGATTCCTCTCGAGTGGAGACGGGTATGTCGGGGAACTTCTTGATTTGCACCAAGGGTGTGAAGGACCCTTTCGAAGTTCCAGAGGGGAGGTGTGATCAGCCTCGAGACGCCTCAGCGGAAATGGGCCTCATCTCGCCTGGAGGGGAGAACCTCCTGGATTTTCTCGAGTTGCGGCAGGTCTTCTCGAGTTACGACGGGGACCTCAGGGACCCGCTCTGGTGGCCTCAGGAAAGGCCAGTCCCCATGCGAGCTGCTAGGTGACTTCTCTGGATTCCTCTCCCGTCCATGCCGGGGCCTCAGTCCTTGTGTGGAGTCGGGGCCGGAACCTGAGGATTCCTCTCCAGTGTTGCCATGGATATTGGGGTGCTTCTGAGTCTCCCCAGGGGAGTCAGGCCTCGTCTCGAGTGGGGGCATGCACGTGCGCTTTCCTCCCGAGCTGCAGCAGGAGTGTCACGCTTCCTGTCACGTGGATCAAGGGATCTGTGGCTTTCCCTCGAGGCTGTCCCTCGAGGCTTTCCCACGAGGCTTTCCCACAGGGCTGTGCCACGTGCCACCTTGGTGTGAGTCGATCCTCGGCGTGAAAGACGAGCCGGTGAAGGGAAAAGAGGTTCCTCTGGAATGGACTGAGACATCTGGGGGACTCTTGGAATGGTGGCACGACCCTGGAGTTCCTCTCGCCGTTCCTGTTGAGAGGGCCTCCTCTTGAGATGCGACGGGAACGCCGGGAACTCTTTCCCGACGAAGCAGGGAAAGGATCCCTCATCTCTAGCTACGAGGCCGAAACGGGGCTCCTCTGGATGTGGGCGGGACCCTCGTGATTCCTCTCGAGTGGAGACGGGTATGTCGGGGAACTTCTTGATTTGCACCAAGGGTGTGAAGGACCCTTTCGAAGTTCCAGAGGGGAGGTGTGATCAGCCTCGAGACGCCTCAGCGGAAATGGGCCTCATCTCGCCTGGAGGGGAGAACCTCCTGGATTTTCTCGAGTTGCGGCAGGTCTTCTCGAGTTACGATGGGGACCTTAGGGACCCGATCTGGTGGCCTCAGGAAAGGCCAGTCCTCATGCGAGTTGCTAGGGGACCTCTCGGGATTCCTCTCCCGTCCATGCCGGGGCCTCAGTCCTTGTGTGGAGGCGGGGCCGGACCTGAGGATTCCTCTCCAGTGTTGCCTTGGATCTTGGGGTGCTTCTGAGTCTCCCCCGGGGAGTCAGGCCTCGTCTCGAGTGGGGGCATGCACGTGCGCTTTTCTCCCGAGCTGCAGCAGTAGTGTCACGCTTCCTGTCACGTGGATCAAGGGATCTGTGGCTTTCCCTCGAGGCTGTCCCTCGAGGCTTTCCCACGAGGCTTTCCCACAGGGCTGTGCCACGTGCCACCTTGGTGTGAGTCGATCCTTGGCGTGAAAGACGAGCCGGTGAAGGGAAAAGAGGTTCCTCTGGAATGGACTGAGACATCTGGGGGACTCTTGGAATGGTGGCACGACCCTGGAGTTCCTCTCGCCGTTCCTGTTGAGAGGGCCTCCTCTTGAGATGCGACGGGAAGGCCGAGAACTCTTTCCCGACGAAGCAGGGAAAGGATCCCTCATATCGAGCTACGAGGCGGAAACGGGGCTCCTCTGGATGTGGGCGGGACCCTCGTGATTCCTCTCGAGTGGAGACGGGTATGTCAGGGAACTTCTTGATTTGCACCAAGGGTGTGAAGGACCCTTTCGAAGTTCCAGAGGTGAGGTGTGATCAGCCTCGAGACGCCTCAGCGGAAATGGGCCTCATCTCGCCTGGAGGGGAGAACCTCCTGGATTTTCTCGAGTTGCGGCAGGTCTTCTCAAGTTACGACGGGGACCTCATGGACCCGCTCTGGTGGCCTCAGGAAAGGCCAGTCCCCATGCGAGTTGCTAGGTGACCTCTCTGGATTCCTCTCCCGTCCATGCCGGGGCCTCAGTCCTTGTGTGGAGTCGGGGCAGGAACCTGAGGATACCTTTCCAGTGTTGCCATGGATCTTGGGGTGCTTCTGAGTCTCCCCAGGGGAGTCAGGCCTCGTCTCGAGTGGGGGCATGCACGTGCGCTTTGTTCCCGAGCTGCAGCAGTAGTGTCACGCTTCCTGTCACGTGGATCAAGGGATCTGTGGCTTTCCCTCGAGGCTGTCCCTCGAGGCTTTCCCACGAGGCTTTCCCACAGGGCTGTGCCACGTGCCACCTTGGTGTGAGTCGATCCTCGGCATGAAAGACGAGCCGGTGAAGGGAAAAGAGGTTCCTCTGGAATGGACTGAGACATCTGGGGGACTCTTGGAATGGTGGTACGACCCTGGAGTTCCTCTCGCCGTTCCTGTTGAGAGGGCCTCCTCTTGAGATGCGACGGGAACGCCGGGAACTCTTTCCCGACGAAGCAGGGAAAGGATCCCTCATCTCGAGGTACGAGGCGGAAACGGGGCTCCTCTGGATGTGGGCGGGACCCTCGTGATTCCTCTCCAGTGGAGACGGGTATGTCGGGGAACTTCTTGATTTGCACCAAGGGTGTGAAGGACCCTTTCAAAGTTACAGAGGTGAGGTGTGATCAGGCTCGAGACGCCTCAGCGGAAATGGGCCTCATCTCGCCTGGAGGGGAGAACCTCCTGGATTTTCTCGAGTTGCGGCAGGTCTTCTCGAGTTACGACGGGGACCTCAGGGACCCGCTCTGGTGGCCTCAGGAAAGGCCAGTCCTCATGCGAGTTGCTAGGGGACCTCTCGGGATTCCTCTCCCGTCCATGCCGGGGCCTCTGTCCTTGTGTGGAGTCAGGGCCGGAACCTGAGGATTCCTCTCCAGTGTTGCCATGGATCTTGGGGTGCTTCTGAGTCTCCCCAGGGGAGTCAGGCCTCGTCCCGAGTGGGGGCATGCACGTGCGCTTTCCTCCCGAGCTGCAGCAGTAGTGTCACGCTTCCTGTCACGTGGATCAAGGGATCTGTGGCTTTCCCTCGAGGCTGTCCCTCGAGGCTTTCCCACGAGGCTTTCCACAGGGCTGTGCCAGGTGCCACCTTGGTGTGAGTCGATCCTCGGCGTGAAAGACGAGCCGGTGAATGGAAAAGAGGTTCCTCTGGAATGGACTGAGACATCTGGGGGACTCTTGGAATGGTGGCACGACCCTGGAGTTCCTCTCGCCGTTCCTGTTGAGAGGGCCTCCTCTTGAGATGCGACGGGAACGCCGGGAACTCTTTCCCGACGAAGCAGGGAAAGGATCCCTCATCTCGAGCTACGAGGCGGAAACGGGACTCCTCTGGATGTGGGCGGGACCCTCGTGATTCCTCTCGAGTGGAGACGGGTATGTCGGGGAACTTCTTGATTTGCACCAAGGGTGTGAAGGACCCTTTCGAAGTTCCAGAGGTGAGGTGTGATCAGCCTCGAGACGCCTCAGCGGAAATGGGCCTCATCTCGCCTGGAAGGGAGAACCTCCTGGATTTTCTCGAGTTGCGGCAGGTCTTCTCGAGTTACGACGGGGACCTCATGGACCCGCTCTGGTGGCCTCAGGAAAGGCCAGTCCCCATGCGAGTTTCTAGGTGACCTCTCTGGATTCCTCTCCCGTCCATGCCGGGGCCTCAGTCCTTGTGTGGAGTCGGGGCCGGAACCTGAGAATACCTTTCCAGTGTTGCCATGGATCTTGGGGTGCTTCTGAGTCTCCCCAGGGGAGTCAGGCCTCGTCTCGAGTGGGGGCATGCACGTGCGCTTTCTTCCCGAGCTGCAGCAGTAGTGTCACGCTTCCTGTCACGTGGATCAAGGGATCTGTGGCTTTCCCTCGAGGCTGTCCCTCGAGGCTTTCCCACGAGGCTTTCCCACAGGGCTGTGCCACGTGCCACCTTGGTGTGAGTCGATCCTCGGCATGAAAGACGAGCCGGTGAAGGGAAAAGAGGTTCCTCTGGAATGGACTGAGACATCTGGGGGACTCTTGGAATGGTGGCACGACCCTGGAGTACCTCTCGCCGTTCCTGTTGAGAGGGCCTCCTCTTGAGATGCGACGGGAACGCCGGGAACTCTTTCCCGACGAAGCAGGGAAAGGATCCCTCATCTCGAGGTACGAGGCGGAAACGGGGCTCCTCTGGATGTGGGCGGGACCCTCGTGATTCCTCTCGAGTGGAGACGGGTATGTCGGGGAACTTCTTGATTTGCACCAAGGGTGTGAAGGACCCTTTCAAAGTTACAGAGGTGAGGTGTGATCAGGCTCGAGACGCCTCAGCGGAAATGGGCCTCATCTCGCCTGGAGGGGAGAACCTCCTGGATTTTCTCGAGTTGCGGCAGGTCTTCTCGAGTTACGACGGGGACCTCATGGACCCGCTCTGGTGGCCTCAGGAAAGGCCAGTCCTCATGCGAGTTGCTAGGGGACCTCTCGGGATTCCTCTCCCGTCCATGCCGGGGCCTCAGTCCTTGTGTGGAGTCAGGGCCGGAACCTGAGGATTCCTCTCCAGTGTTGCCATGGATCTTGGGGTGCTTCTGAGTCTCCCCAGGGGAGTCAGGCCTCGTCCCGAGTGGGGGCATGCACGTGCGCTTTCCTCCCGAGCTGCAGCAGTAGTGTCACGCTTCCTGTCACGTGGATCAAGGGATCTGTGGCTTTCCCTCGAGGCTGTCCCTCGAGGCTTTCCCACGTGGCTTTCCCACAGGGCTGTGCCACGTGCCACCTTGGTGTGAGTCGATCCTCGGCGTGAAAGACGAGCCGGTGAAGGGAAAAGAGGTTCCTCTGGAATGGACTGAGACATCTGCGGGACTCTTGGAATGGTGGCACGACCCTGGAGTTCCTCTCGCCGTTCCTGTTGAGAGGGCCTCCTCTTGAGATGCGACGGGAACGCCGGGAACTCTTTCCCGACGAAGCAGGGAAAGGATCCCTCATCTCGAGCTACGAGGCGGAAACGGGGCTCCTCTGGATGTGGGCGGGACCCTCGTGATTCCTCTCGAGTGGAGACGGGTATGTCGGGGAACTTCTTGATTTGCACCAAGGGTGTGAAGGACCCTTTCGAAGTTCCAGAGGGGAGGTGTGATCAGCCTCGAGACGCCTCAGTGGAAATGGGCCTCATCTCGCCTGGAGGGGAGAACCTCCTGGATTTTCTCGAGTTGCGGCAGGTCTTCTCGAGTTACGACGGGGACCTCAGGGACCCGCTCTGGTGGCCTCAGGAAAGGCCAGTCCCCATGCGAGTTGCTAGGGGACCTCTCGGGATTCCTCTCCCGTCCATGCCGGGGCCTCAGTCCTTGTGTGGAGTCGGGGCCGGAACCTGAGGATTCCTCTCCAGTGTTGCCATGGATCTTGGGGTGCTTCTGAGTCTCCCCAGGGGAGTCAGGCCTCGTCTCGAGTGGGGGCATGCACGTGCGCTTTCCTCCCGAGCTGCAGCAGTAGTGTCACGCTTCCTGTCACGTGGATCAAGGGATCTGTGGCTTTCCCTCGAGGCTGTCCCTCGAGGCTTTCCCACGAGGCTTTCCCACAGGGCTGTGCCACGTGCCACCTTGGTGTGAGTCGATCCTCGGCGTGAAAGACGAGCCGGTGAAGGGAAAAGAGGTTCCTCTGGAATGGACTGAGACATCTGGGGGACTCTTGGAATGGTGGCACGACCCTGGAGTTCCTCTCGCCGTTCCTGTTGAGAGGGCCTCCTCTTGAGATGCGACGGGAAGGCCGGGAACTCTTTCCCGACGAAGCAGGGAAAGGATCCCTCATCTCGAGCTACGAGGCGGAAACGGGGCTCCTCTGGATGTGGGCGGGACCCTCGTGATTCCTCTCGAGTGGAGACGGGTATGTCGGGGAACTTCTTGATTTGCACCAAGGGTGTGAAGGACCCTTTCGAAGTTCCAGAGGGGAGGTGTGATCAGCCTCGAGACGCCTCAGCGGAAATGGGCCTCATCTCGCCTGGAGGGGAGAACCTCCTGGATTTTCTCGAGTTGCGGCAGGTCTTCTCGAGTTACGACGGGGACCTCAGGGACCCGCTCTGGTGGCCTCAGGAAAGGCCAGTCCCCATGCGAGTTGCTAGGGGACCTCTCGGGATTCCTCTCCCGTCCATGCCGGGGCCTCAGTCCTTGTGTGGAGTCGGGGCCGGAACCTGAGGATTCCTCTCCAGTGTTGCCATGGATCTTGGGGTGCTTCTGAGTCTCCCCAGGGGAGTCAGGCCTCGTCTCGAGTGGGGGCATGCACGTGCGCTTTCCTCCCGAGCTGCAGCAGTAGTGTCACGCTTCCTGTCACGTGGATCAAGGGATCTGTGGCTTTCCCTCGAGGCTGTCCCTCGAGGCTTTCCCACGAGGCTTTCCCACAGGGCTCTGCCACGTGCCACCTTGGTGTGAGTCGATCCTCGGCGTGAAAGACGAGCCGGTGAAGGGAAAAGAGGTTCCTCTGGAATGGACTGAGACATCTGGGGGACTCTTGGAATGGTGGCACGACCCTGGAGTTCCTCTCGCCGTTGCTGTTGAGAGGGCCTCCTCTTGAGATGCGAAGGGAACGCCGGGAACTCTTTCCCGAAGAAGCCGGGAAAGGATCCCTCATCTCGAGCTACGAGGCGGAAACGGGGCTCCTCTGAATGTGGGCGGGACCCTCGTGATTCCTCTCGAGTGGAGACGGGTATGTCGTGGAACTTCTTGATTTGCACCAAGGGTGTGAAGGACCCTTTCGAAGTTCCAGAGGTGAGGTGTGATCAGCCTCGAGACGCCTCAGCGGAAATGGGCCTCATCTCGCCTGGAGGGGAGAACCTCCTGGATTTTCTCGAGTTGCGGCAGGTCTTCTCGAGTTACGACGAGGACCTCAGGGACCCGCTCTGGTGGCCTCAGGAAAGGCCAGTCCCCATGCGAGTTGCTAGGGGACCTCTCGGGATTCCTCTCCCGTCCATGCCGGGGCCTCAGTCCTTGTGTGGAGTCGGGGCCGGAACCTGAGGATTCCTCTCCAATGTTGCCATGGATCTTGGGGTGCTTCTGAGTCTCCCCAGGGGAGTCAGGCCTCGTCTCGAGTGGGGGCATGCACGTGCGCTTTCCTCCCGAGCTGCAGCAGTAGTGTCACGCTTCCTGTCACGTGGATCAAGGGATCTGTGGCTTTCCCTCGAGGCTGTCCCTCGAGGCTTTCCCACGAGGCTTTCCCACAGGGCTGTGCCACGTGCCACCTTGGTGTGAGTCGATCCTCGGCGTGAAAGACGAGCCGGTGAAGGGAAAAGAGGTTCCTCTGGAATGGACTGAGACATCTGGGGGACTCTTGGAATGGTGGCACGACCCTGGAGTTCCTCTCGCCGTTCCTGTTGAGAGGGCCTCCTCTTGAGATGCGACGGGAAGGCCGGGAACTCTTTCCCGACGAAGCAGGGAAAGGATCCCTCATCTCGAGCTACGAGGCGGAAACGGGGCTCCTCTGGATGTGGGCGGGACCCTCGTGATTCCTCTCGAGTGGAGACGGGTATGTCGGGGAACTTCTTGATTTGCACCAAGGGTGTGAAGGACCCTTTCGAAGTTCCAGAGGTGAGGTGTGATCAGCCTCGAGACGCCTCAGCGGAAATGGGCCTCATCTCGCCTGGAGGGGAGAACCTCCTGGATTTTCTCGAGTTGCGGCAGGTCTTCTCGAGTTACGACGGGGACCTCAGGGACCCGCTCTGGTGGCCTCAGGAAAGGCCAGTCCCCATGCGAGTTGCTAGGGGACCTCTCGGGATTCCTCTCCCGTCCATGCCGGGGCCTCAGTCCTTGTGTGGAGTCGGGGCCGGAACCTGAGGATTCCTCTCCAGTGTTGCCATGGATCTTGGGGTGCTTCTGAGTCTCCCCAGGGGAGTCAGGCCTCGTCTCGAGTGGGGGAATGCACGTGCGCTTTCCTCCCGAGCTGCAGCAGTAGTGTCACGCTTCCTGTCACGTGGATCAAGGGATCTGTGGCTTTCCCTCGAGGCTGTCCCTCGAGGCTTTCCCACGAGGCTTTCCCACAGGGCTGTGCCACGTGCCACCTTGGTGTGAGTCGATCCTCGGCGTGAAAGACGAGCCGGTGAAGGGAAAAGAGGTTCCTCTGGAATGGACTGAGACATCTGGGGGACTCTTGGAATGGTGGCACGACCCTGGAGTTCCTCTCGCCATTCCTGTTGAGAGGGCCTCCTCTTGAGATGCGACGGGAAGGCCGGGAACTCTTTCCCGACGAAGCAGGGAAAGGATCCCTCATCTCGAGCTACGAGGCGGAAACGGGGCTCCTCTGGATGTGGGCGGGACCCTCGTGATTCCTCTCGAGTGGAGACGGGTATGTCGGGGAACTTCTTGATTTGCACCAAGGGTGTGAAGGACCCTTTCGAAGTTCCAGAGGGGAGGTGTGATCAGCCTCGAGACGCCTCAGCGGAAATGGGCCTCATCTCGCCTGGAGGGGAGAACCTCCTGGATTTTCTCGAGTTGCGGCAGGTCTTCTCGAGTTACGACGGGGACCTCAGGGACCCGCTCTGGTGGCCTCAGGAAAGGCCAGTCCCCATGCGAGTTGCTAGGGGACCTCTCGGGATTCCTCTCCCGTCCATGCCGGGGCCTCAGTCCTTGTGTGGAGTCGGGGCCGGAACCTGAGGATTCCTCTCCAGTGTTGCCATGGATCTTGGGGTGCTTCTGAGTCTCCCCAGGGGAGTCAGGCCTCGTCTCGAGTGGGGGCATGCACGTGCGCTTTCCTCCCGAGCTGCAGCAGTAGTGTCACGCTTCCTGTCACGTGGATCAAGGGATCTGTGGCTTTCCCTCGAGGCTGTCCCTCGAGGCTTTCCCACGAGGCTTTCCCACAGGGCTGTGCCACGTGCCACCTTGGTGTGAGTCGATCCTCGGCGTGAAAGACGAGCCGGTGAAGGGAAAAGAGGTTCCTCTGGAATGGACTGAGACATCTGGGGGACTCTTGGAATGGTGGCACGACCCTGGAGTTCCTCTCGCCGTTGCTGTTGAGAGGGCCTCCTCTTGAGATGCGAAGGGAACGCCGGGAACTCTTTCCCGAAGAAGCCGGGAAAGGATCCCTCATCTCGAGCTACGAGGCGGAAACGGGGCTCCTCTGAATGTGGGCGGGGACCCTCGTGATTCCTCTCGAGTGGAGACGGGTATGTCGTGGAACTTCTTGATTTGCACCAAGGGTGTGAAGGACCCTTTCGAAGTTCCAGAGGTGAGGTGTGATCAGCCTCGAGACGCCTCAGCGGAAATGGGCCTCATCTCGCCTGGAGGGGAGAACCTCCTGGATTTTCTCGAGTTGCGGCAGGTCTTCTCGAGTTACGACGAGGACCTCAGGGACCCGCTCTGGTGGCCTCAGGAAAGGCCAGTCCCCATGCGAGTTGCTAGGGGACCTCTCGGGATTCCTCTCCCGTCCATGCCGGGGCCTCAGTCCTTGTGTGGAGTCGGGGCCGGAACCTGAGGATTCCTCTCCAATGTTGCCATGGATCTTGGGGTGCTTCTGAGTCTCCCCAGGGGAGTCAGGCCTCGTCTCGAGTGGGGGCATGCACGTGCGCTTTCCTCCCGAGCTGCAGCAGTAGTGTCACGCTTCCTGTCACGTGGATCAAGGGATCTGTGGCTTTCCCTCGAGGCTGTCCCTCGAGGCTTTCCCACGAGGCTTTCCCACAGGGCTGTGCCACGTGCCACCTTGGTGTGAGTCGATCCTCGGCGTGAAAGACGAGCCGGTGAAGGGAAAAGAGGTTCCTCTGGAATGGACTGAGACATCTGGGGGACTCTTGGAATGGTGGCACGACCCTGGAGTTCCTCTCGCCGTTCCTGTTGAGAGGGCCTCCTCTTGAGATGCGACGGGAAGGCCGGGAACTCTTTCCCGACGAAGCAGGGAAAGGATCCCTCATCTCGAGCTACGAGGCGGAAACGGGGCTCCTCTGGATGTGGGCGGGACCCTCGTGATTCCTCTCGAGTGGAGACGGGTATGTCGGGGAACTTCTTGATTTGCACCAAGGGTGTGAAGGACCCTTTCGAAGTTCCAGAGGGGAGGTGTGATCAGCCTCGAGACGCCTCAGCGGAAATGGGCCTCATCTCGCCTGGAGGGGAGAACCTCCTGGATTTTCTCGAGTTGCGGCAGGTCTTCTCGAGTTACGACGGGGACCTCAGGGACCCGCTCTGGTGGCCTCAGGAAAGGCCAGTCCCCATCCGAGTTGCTAGGGGACCTCTCGGGATTCCTCTCCCGTCCATGCCGGGGCCTCAGTCCTTGTGTGGAGTCGGGGCCGGAACCTGAGGATTCCTCTCCAGTGTTGCCATGGATCTTGGGGTGCTTCTGAGTCTCCCCAGGGGAGTCAGGCCTCGTCTCGAGTGGGGGCATGCACGTGCGATTTCCTCCCGAGCTGCAGCAGTAGTGTCACGCTTCCTGTCACGTGGATCAAGGGATCTGTGGCTTTCCCTCGAGGCTGTCCCTCGAGGCTTTCCCACGAGGCTTTCCCACAGGGCTCTGCCACGTGCCACCTTGGTGTGAGTCGATCCTCGGTGTGAAAGACGAGCCGGTGAAGGGAAAACAGGTTCCTCTGGAATGGACTGAGACATCTGGGGGACTCTTGGAATGGTGGCACGACCCTGGAGTTCCTCTCGCCGTTCCTGTTGAGAGGGCCTCCTCTTGAGATGCGACGGGAACGCCGGGAACTATTTCCCGACGAAGCCGGGAAAGGATCCCTCATCTCGAGCTACGAGGCGGAAACGGGTCTCCTCTGG
Source organism: Budorcas taxicolor (assembly GCF_023091745.1). Lineage (NCBI taxonomy): Eukaryota > Metazoa > Chordata > Mammalia > Artiodactyla > Bovidae > Budorcas > Budorcas taxicolor. The sequence continues at coordinate 151,158 of NW_026291582.1, forward strand.
ATGTGGGCGGGACCCTCGTGATTCCTCTCGAGTGGAGACGGGTATGTCGGGGAACTTCTTGATTTGCACCAAGGGTGTGAAGGACCCTTTCGAAGTTCCAGAGGTGAGGTGTGATCAGCCTCGAGACGCCTCAGCGGAAATGGGCCTCATCTCGCCTGCAGGGGAGAACCTCCTGGATTTTCTCGAGTTGCGGCAGGTCTTCTCGAGTTACGACGGGGACCTCAGGGACCCGCTCTGGTGGCCTCAGGAAAGGCCAGTCCCCATGCGAGTTGCTAGGGGACCTCTCGGGATTCCTCTCCCGTCCATGCCGGGGCCTCAGTCCTTGTGTGGAGTCGGGGCCGGAACCTGAGGATTCCTCTCCAGTGTTGCCATGGATCTTGGGGTGCTTCTGAGTCTCCCCAGGGGAGTCAGGCCTCGTCTCGAGTGGGGGCATGCACGTGCGCTTTCCTCCCGAGCTGCAGCAGTAGTGTCACGCTTCCTGTCACGTGGATCAAGGGATCTGTGGCTTTCCCTCGAGGCTGTCCCTCGAGGCTTTCCCACGAGGCTTTCCCACAGGGCTGTGCCACGTGCCACCTTGGTGTGAGTCGATCCTCGGCGTGAAAGACGAGCCGGTGAAGGGAAAAGAGGTTCCTCTGGAATGGACTGAGACATCTGGGGGACTCTTGGAATGGTGGCACGACCCTGGAGTTCCTCTCGCCGTTGCTGTTGAGAGGGCCTCCTCTTGAGATGCGAAGGGAACGCCGGGAACTCTTTCCCGAAGAAGCCGGGAAAGGATCCCTCATCTCGAGGTACGAGGCGGAAACGGGGCTCCTCTGAATGTGGGCGGGACCCTCGTGATTCCTCTCGAGTGGAGACGGGTATGTCGGGGAACTTCTTGATTTGCACCAAGGGTGTGAAGGACCCTTTCGAAGTTCCAGAGGTGAGGTGTGATCAGCCTCGAGACGCCTCAGCGGAAATGGGCCTCATCTCGCCTGGAGGGGAGAACCTCCTGGATTTTCTCGAGTTGCGGCAGGTCTTCTCGAGTTACGACGAGGACCTCAGGGACCCGCTCTGGTGGCCTCAGGAAAGGCCAGTCCCCATGCGAGTTGCTAGGGGACCTCTCGGGATTCCTCTCCCGTCCATGCCGGGGCCTCAGTCCTTGTGTGGAGTCGGGGCCGGAACCTGAGGATTCCTCTCCAGTGTTGCCATGGATCTTGGGGTGCTTCTGAGTCTCCCCAGGGGAGTCAGGCCTCGTCTCGAGTGGGGGCATGCACGTGCGCTTTCCTCCCGAGCTGCAGCAGTAGTGTCACGCTTCCTGTCACGTGGATCAAGGGATCTGTGGCTTTCCCTCGAGGCTGTCCCTCGAGGCTTTCCCACGAGGCTTTCCCACAGGGCTGTGCCACGTGCCACCTTGGTGTGAGTCGATCCTCGGCGTGAAAGACGAGCCGGTGAAGGGAAAAGAGGTTCCTCTGGAATGGACTGAGACATCTGGGGGACTCTTGGAATGGTGGCACGACCCTGGAGTTCCTCTCGCCGTTCCTGTTGAGAGGGCCTCCTCTTGAGATGCGACGGGAACGCCGGGAACTCTTTCCCGACGAAGCAGGGAAAGGATCCCTCATCTCGAGCTACGAGGCGGAAACGGGTCTCCTCTGGATGTGGGCGGGACCCTCGTGATTCCTCTCGAGTGGAGACGGGTATGTCGGGGAACTTCTTGATTTGCACCAAGGGTGTGAAGGACCCTTTCGAAGTTCCAGAGGGGAGGTGTGATCAGCCTCGAGACGCCTCAGCGGAAATGGGCCTCATCTCGCCTGGAGGGGAGAACCTCCTGGATTTTCTCGAGTTGCGGCAGGTCTTCTCGAGTTACGACGGGGACCTCAGGGACCCGCTCTGGTGGCCTCAGGAAAGGCCAGTCCCCATGCGAGTTGCTAGGGGACCTCTCGGGATTCCTCTCCCGTCCATGCCGGGGCCTCAGTCCTTGTGGGGAGTCGGGGCCGGAACCTGAGGATTCCTCTCCAGTGTTGCCATGGATCTTGGGGTGCTTCTGAGTCTCCCCAGGGGAGTCAGGCCTCGTCTCGAGTGGGGGCATGCACGTGCGCTTTCCTCCCGAGCTGCAGCAGTAGTGTCACGCTTCCTGTCACGTGGATCAAGGGATCTGTGGCTTTCCCTCGAGGCTGTCCCTCGAGGCTTTCCCACGAGGCTTTCCCACAGGGCTCTGCCACGTGCCACCTTGGTGTGAGTCGATCCTCGGTGTGAAAGACGAGCCGGTGAAGGGAAAACAGGTTCCTCTGGAATGGACTGAGACATCTGGGGGACTCTTGGAATGGTGGCACGACCCTGGAGTTCCTCTCGCCGTTCCTGTTGAGAGGGCCTCCTCTTGAGATGCGACGGGAACGCCGGGAACTATTTCCCGACGAAGCCGGGAAAGGATCCCTCATCTCGAGCTACGAGGCGGAAACGGGTCTCCTCTGGATGTGGGCGGGACCCTCGTGATTCCTCTCGAGTGGAGACAGGTATGTCGGGGAACTTCTTGATTTGCACCAAGGGTGTGAAGGACCCTTTCGAAGTTCCAGAGGTGAGGTGTGATCAGCCTCGAGACGCCTCAGCGGAAATGGGCCTCATCTCGCCTGGAGGGGAGAACCTCCTGGATTTTCTCGAGTTGCGGCAGGTCTTCTCGAGTTACGACGGGGACCTCAGGGACCCGCTCTGGTGGCCTCAGGAAAGGCCAGTCCCCATGCGAGTTGCTAGGGGACCTCTCGGGATTCCTCTCCCGTCCATGCCGGGGCCTCAGTCCTTGTGTGGAGTCGGGGCCGGAACCTGAGGATTCCTCTCCAGTGTTGCCATGGATCTTGGGGTGCTTCTGAGTCTCCCCAGGGGAGTCAGGCCTCGTCTCGAGTGGGGGCATGCACGTGCGCTTTCCTCCCGAGCTGCAGCAGTAGTGTCACGCTTCCTGTCACGTGGATCAAGGGATCTGTGGCTTTCCCTCGAGGCTGTCCCTCGAGGCTTTCCCACGAGGCTTTCCCACAGGGCTGTGCCACGTGCCACCTTGGTGTGAGTCGATCCTCGGCGTGAAAGACGAGCCGGTGAAGGGAAAAGAGGTTCCTCTGGAATGGACTGAGACATCTGGGGGACTCTTGGAATGGTGGCACGACCCTGGAGTTCCTCTCGCCGTTGCTGTTGAGAGGGCCTCCTCTTGAGATGCGACGGGAACGCCGGGAACTCTTTCCCGAAGAAGCCGGGAAAGGATCCCTCATCTCGAGCTGCGAGGCGGAAACGGGGCTCCTCTGAATGTGGGCGGGACCCTCGTGATTCCTCTCGAGTGGAGACGGGTATGTCGGGGAACTTCTTGATTTGCACCAAGGGTGTGAAGGACCCTTTCGAAGTTCCAGAGGTGAGGTGTGATCAGCCTCGAGATGCCTCAGCGGAAATGGGCCTCATCTCGCCTGGAGGGGAGAACCTCCTGGATTTTCTCGAGTTGCGGCAGGTCTTCTCGAGTTACGACGAGGACCTCAGGGACCCGCTCTGGTGGCCTCAGGAAAGGCCAGTCCCCATGCGAGTTGCTAGGGGACCTCTCGGGATTCCTCTCCCGTCCATGCCGGGGCCTCAGTCCTTGTGTGGAGTCGGGGCCGGAACCTGAGGATTCCTCTCCAGTGTTGTCATGGATCTTGGGGTGCTTCTGAGTCTCCCCAGGGGAGTCAGGCCTCGTCTCGAGTGGGGGCATGCACGTGCGCTTTCCTCCCGAGTTGCAGCAGTAGTGTCACGCTTCCTGTCACGTGGATCAAGGGATCTGTGGCTTTCCCTCGAGGCTGTCCCTCGAGGCTTTCCCACGAGGCTTTCCCACAGGGCTGTGCCACGTGCCACCTTGGTGTGAGTCGATCCTCGGCGTGAAAGACGAGCCGGTGAAGGGAAAAGAGGTTCCTCTGGAATGGACTGAGACATCTGGGGGACTCTTGGAATGGTGGCACGACCCTGGAGTTCCTCTCGCCGTTCCTGTTGAGAGGGCCTCCTCTTGAGATGCGACGGGAACGCCGGGAACTCTTTCCCGACGAAGCAGGGAAAGGATCCCTCATCTCGAGCTACGAGGCGGAAACGGGGCTCCTCTGGATGTGGGCGGGACCCTCGTGATTCCTCTCGAGTGGAGACGGGTATGTCGGGGAACTTCTTGATTTGCACCAAGGGTGTGAAGGACCCTTTCGAAGTTCCAGAGGGGAGGTGTGATCAGCCTCGAGACGCCTCAGCGGAAATGGGCCTCATCTCGCCTGGAGGGGAGAACCTCCTGGATTTTCTCGAGTTGCGGCAGGTCTTCTCGAGTTACGACGGGGACCTCAGGGACCCGCTCTGGTGGCCTCAGGGAAGGCCAGTCCCCATGCGAGTTGCTAGGGGACCTCTCGGGATTCCTCTCCCGTCCATGCCGGGGCCTCAGTCCTTGTGTGGAGTCGGGGCCGGAACCTGAGGATTCCTCTCCAGTGTTGCCATGGATCTTGGGGTGCTTCTGAGTCTCCCCAGGGGAGTCAGGCCTCGTCTCGAGTGGGGGCATGCACGTGCGCTTTCCTCCCGAGCTGCAGCAGTAGTGTCACGCTTCCTGTCACGTGGATCAAGGGATCTGTGGCTTTCCCTCGAGCCTGTCCCTCGAGGCTTTCCCACGAGGCTTTCCCACAGGGCTCTGCCACGTGCCACCTTGGTGTGAGTCGATCCTCGGTGTGAAAGACGAGCCGGTGAAGGGAAAACAGGTTCCTCTGGAATGGACTGAGACATCTGGGGGACTCTTGGAATGGTGGCACGACCCTGGAGTTCCTCTCGCCGTTCCTGTTGAGAGGGCCTCCTCTTGAGATGCGACGGGAACGCCGGGAACTATTTCCCGACGAAGCAGGGAAAGGATCCCTCATCTCGAGCTACGAGGCGGAAACGGGGCTCCTCTGGATGTGGGCGGGACCCTCGTGATTCCTCTCGAGTGGAGACGGGTATGTCGGGGAACTTCTTGATTTGCACCAAGGGTGTGAAGGACCCTTTCGAAGTTCCAGAGGTGAGGTGTGATCAGCCTCGAGACGCCTCAGCGGAAATGGGCCTCATCTCGCCTGGAGGGGAGAACCTCCTGGATTTTCTCGAGTTGCGGCAGGTCTTCTCGAGTTACGACGGGGACCTCAGGGACCCGCTCTGGTGGCCTCAGGAAAGGCCAGTCCTCATGCGAGTTGCTAGGGGACCTCTCGGGATTCCTCTCCCGTCCATGCCGGGGCCTCAGTCCTTGTGTGGAGTCGGGGCCGGAACCTGAGGTTTCCTCTCCAGTGTTGCCATGGATCTTGGGGTGCTTCTGAGTCTCCCCAGGGGAGTCAGGCCTCGTCTCGAGTGGGGGCATGCACGTGCGCTTTCCTCCCGAGCTGCAGCAGTAGTGTCACGCTTCCTGTCACGTGGATCAAGGGATCTGTGGCTTTCCCTCGAGGCTGTCCCTCGAGGCTTTCCCACGAGGCTTTCCCACAGGGCTGTGCCACGTGCCACCTTGGTGTGAGTCGATCCTCGGCGTGAAAGACGAGCCGGTGAAGGGAAAAGAGGTTCCTCTGGAATGGACTGAGACATCTGGGGGACTCTTGGAATGGTGGCACGACCCTGGAGTTCCTCTCGCCGTTGCTGTTGAGAGGGCCTCCTCTGGAGATGCGACGGGAACGCCGGGAACTCTTTGCCGACGAAGCCGGGAAAGGATCCCTCATCTCGAGCTACGAGGCGGAAACGGGGCTCCTCTGAATGTGGGCGGGACCCTCGTGATTCCTCTCGAGTGGAGACGGGTATGTCGGGGAACTTCTTGATTTGCACCAAGGGTGTGAAGGACCCTTTCGAAGTTCCAGAGGTGAGGTGTGATCAGCCTCGAGACGCCTCAGCGGAAATGGGCCTCATCTCGCCTGGAGGGGAGAACCTCCTGGATTTTCTCGAGTTGCGGCAGGTCTTCTCGAGTTACGACGAGGACCTCAGGGACCCGCTCTGGTGGCCTCAGGAAAGGCCAGTCCCCATGCGAGTTGCTAGGGGACCTCTCGGGATTCCTCTCCCGTCCATGCCGGGGCCTCAGTCCTTGTGTGGAGTCGGGGCCGGAACCTGAGGATTCCTCTCCAGTGTTGCCATGGATCTTGGGGTGCTTCTGAGTCTCCCCAGGGGAGTCAGGCCTCGTCTCGAGTGGGGGCATGCACGTGCGCTTTCCTCCCGAGCTGCAGCAGTAGTGTCACGCTTCCTGTCACGTGGATCAAGGGATCTGTGGCTTTCCCTCGAGGCTGTCCCTCGAGGCTTTCCCACGAGGCTTTCCCACAGGGCTGTGCCACGTGCCACCTTGGTGGGAGTCGATCCTCGGCGTGAAAGACGAGCCGGTGAAGGGAAAAGAGGTTCCTCTGGAATGGACTGAGACATCTGGGGGACTCTTGGAATGGTGGCACGACCCTGGAGTTCCTCTCGCCGTTCCTGTTGAGAGGGCCTCCTCTTGAGATGCGACGGGAACGCCGGGAACTCTTTCCCGACGAAGCAGGGAAAGGATCCCTCATCTCGAGCTACGAGGCGGAAACGGGGCTCCTCTGGATGTGGGCGGGACCCTCGTGATTCCTCTCGAGTGGAGACGGGTATGTCGGGGAACTTCTTGATTTGCACCAAGGGTGTGAAGGACCCTTTCGAAGTTCCAGAGGTGAGGTGTGATCAGCCTCGAGACGCCTCAGCGGAAATGGGCCTCATCTCGCCTGGAGGGGAGAACCTCCTGGATTTTCTCGAGTTGCGGCAGGTCTTCTCGAGTTACGACGGGGACCTCAGGGACCCGCTCTGGTGGCCTCAGGAAAGGCCAGTCCCCATGCGAGTTGCTAGGGGACCTCTCGGGATTCCTCTCCCGTCCATGCCGGGGCCTCAGTCCTTGTGTGGAGTCGGGGCCGGAACCTGAGGTTTCCTCTCCAGTGTTGCCATGGATCTTGGGGTGCTTCTGAGTCTCCCCAGGGGAGTCAGGCCTCGTCTCGAGTGGGGGCATGCACGTGCGCTTTCCTCCCGAGCTGCAGCAGTAGTGTCACGCTTCCTGTCACGTGGATCAAGGGATCTGTGGCTTTCCCTCGAGGCTGTCCCTCGAGGCTTTCCCACGAGGCTTTCCCACAGGGCTGTGCCACGTGCCACCTTGGTGTGAGTCGATCCTCGGCGTGAAAGACGAGCCGGTGAAGGGAAAAGAGGTTCCTCTGGAATGGACTGAGACATCTGGGGGACTCTTGGAATGGTGGCACGACCCTGGAGTTCCTCTCGCCGTTGCTGTTGAGAGGGCCTCCTCTGGAGATGCGACGGGAATGCCGGGAACTCTTTCCCGACGAAGCCGGGAAAGGATCCCTCATCTCGAGCTACGAGGCGGAAACGGGGCTCCTCTGAATGTGTGCGGGACCCTCCTGATTCCTCTCGAGTGGAGACGGGTATGTCGGGGAACTTCTTGATTTGCACCAAGGGTGTGAAGGACCCTTTCGAAGTTCCAGAGGTGAGGTGTGATCAGCCTCGAGACGCCTCAGCGGAAATGGGCCTCATCTCGCCTGGAGGGGAGAACCTCCTGGATTTTCTCGAGTTGCGGCAGGTCTTCTCGAGTTACGACGAGGACCTCAGTGACCCGCTCTGGTGGCCTCAGGAAAGGCCAGTCCCCATGCGAGTTGCTAGGGGACCTCTCGGGATTCCTCTCCCGTCCATGCCGGGGCCTCAGTCCTTGTGTGGAGTCGGGGCCGGAACCTGAGGATTCCTCTCCAGTGTTGCCATGGATCTTGGGGTGCTTCGGAGTCTCCCCAGGGGAGTCAGGCCTCGTCTCGAGTGGGGGCATGCACGTGCGCTTTCCTCCCGAGCTGCAGCAGTAGTGTCACGCTTCCTGTCACGTGGATCAAGGGATCTGTGGCTTTCCCTCGAGGCTGTCCCTCGAGGCTTTCCCACGAGGCTTTCCCACAGGGCTGTGCCACGTGCCACCTTGGTGTGAGTCGATCCTCGGCGTGAAAGACGAGCCGGTGAAGGGAAAAGAGGTTCCTCTGGAATGGACTGAGACATCTGGGGGACTCTTGGAATGGTGGCACGACCCTGGAGTTCCTCTCGCCGTTCCTGTTGAGAGGGCCTCCTCTTGAGATGCGACGGGAACGCCGGGAACTCTTTCCCGACGAAGCAGGGAAAGGATCCCTCATCTCGAGCTACGAGGCGGAAACGGGGCTCCTCTGGATGTGGGCGGGACCCTCGTGATTCCTCTCGAGTGGAGACGGGTATGTCGGGGAACTTCTTGATTTGCACCAAGGGTGTGAAGGACCCTTTCGAAGTTCCAGAGGTGAGGTGTGATCAGCCTCGAGACGCCTCAGCGGAAATGGGCCTCATCTCGCCTGGAGGGGAGAACCTCCTGGATTTTCTCGAGTTGCGGCAGGTCTTCTCGAGTTACGACGGGGACCTCAGGGACCCGCTCTGGTGGCCTCAGGAAAGGCCAGTCCCCATGCGAGTTGCTAGGGGACCTCTCGGGATTCCTCTCCCGTCCATGCCGGGGCCTCAGTCCTTGTGTGGAGTCGGGGCCGGAACCTGAGGATTCCTCTCCAGTGTTGCCATGGATCTTGGGGTGCTTCTGAGTCTCCCCAGGGGAGTCAGGCCTCGTCTCGAGTGGGGGCATGCACTTGCGCTTTCCTCCCGAGCTGCAGCAGTAGTGTCACGCTTCCTGTCACGTGGATCAAGGGATCTGTGGCTTTCCCTCGAGGCTGTCCCTCGAGGCTTTCCCACGAGGCTTTCCCACAGGGCTGTGCCACGTGCCACCTTGGTGTGAGTCGATCCTCGGCGTGAAAGACGAGCCGGTGAAGGGAAAAGAGGTTCCTCTGGAATGGACTGAGACATCTGGGGGACTCTTGGAATGGTGGCACGACCCTGGAGTTCCTCTCGCCGTTGCTGTTGAGAGGGCCTCCTCTTGAGATGCGACGGGAACGCCGGGAACTCTTTCCCGAAGAAGCCGGGAAAGGATCCCTCATCTCGAGCTACGAGGCGGAAACGGGGCTCCTCTGAATGTGGGCGGGACCCTCGTGATTCCTCTCGAGTGGAGACGGGTATGTCGGGGAACTTCTTGATTTGCACCAAGGGTGTGAAGGACCCTTTCGAAGTTCCAGAGGTGAGGTGTGATCAGCCTCGAGACGCCTCAGCGGAAATGGGCCTCATCTCGCCTGGAGGGGAGAACCTCCTGGATTTTCTCGAGTTGCGGCAGGTCTTCTCGAGTTACGACGAGGACCTCAGGGACCCGCTCTGGTGGCCTCAGGAAAGGCCAGTCCCCATGCGAGTTGCTAGGGGACCTCTCGGGATTCCTCTCCCGTCCATGCCGGGGCCTCAGTCCTTGTGTGGAGTCGGGGCCGGAACCTGAGGATTCCTCTCCAGTGTTGCCATGGATCTTGGGGTGCTTCTGAGTCTCCCCAGGGGAGTCAGGCCTCGTCTCGAGTGGGGGCATGCACGTGCGCTTTCCTCCCGAGCTGCAGCAGTAGTGTCACGCTTCCTGTCACGTGGATCAAGGGATCTGTGGCTTTCCCTCGAGGCTGTCCCTCGAGGCTTTCCCACGAGGCTTTCCCACAGGGCTGTGCCACGTGCCACCTTGGTGTGAGTCGATCCTCGGCGTGAAAGACGAGCCGGTGAAGGGAAAAGAGGTTCCTCTGGAATGGACTGAGACATCTGGGGGACTCTTGGAATGGTGGCACGACCCTGGAGTTCCTCTCGCCGTTCCTGTTGAGAGGGCCTCCTCTTGAGATGCGACGGGAACGCCGGGAACTCTTTCCCGACGAAGCAGGGAAAGGATCCCTCATCTCGAGCTACGAGGCGGAAACGGGGCTCCTCTGGATGTGGGCGGGACCCTCGTGATTCCTCTCGAGTGGAGACGGGTATGTCGGGGAACTTCTTGATTTGCACCAAGGGTGTGAAGGACCCTTTCGAAGTTCCAGAGGGGAGGTGTGATCAGCCTCGAGACGCCTCAGCGGAAATGGGCCTCATCTCGCCTGGAGGGGAGAACCTCCTGGATTTTCTCGAGTTGCGGCAGGTCTTCTCGAGTTACGGCGGGGACCTCAGGGACCCGCTCTGGTGGCCTCAGGAAAGGCCAGTCCCCATGCGAGTTGCTAGGGGACCTCTCGGGATTCCTCTCCCGTCCATGCCGGGGCCTCAGTCCTTGTGTGGAGTCGGGGCCGGAACCTGAGGATTCCTCTCCAGTGTTGCCATGGATCTTGGGGTGCTTCTGAGTCTCCCCAGGGGAGTCAGGCCTCGTCTCGAGTGGGGGCATGCACGTGCGCTTTCCTCCCGAGCTGCAGCAGTAGTGTCACGCTTCCTGTCACGTGGATCAAGGGATCTGTGGCTTTCCCTCGAGGCTGTCCCTCGAGGCTTTCCCACGAGGCTTTCCCACAGGGCTCTGCCACGTGCCACCTTGGTGTGAGTCGATCCTCGGTGTGAAAGACGAGCCGGTGAAGGGAAAACAGGTTCCTCTGGAATGGACTGAGACATCTGGGGGACTCTTGGAATGGTGGCACGACCCTGGAGTTCCTCTCGCCGTTCCTGTTGAGAGGGCCTCCTCTTGAGATGCGACGGGAACGCCGGGAACTATTTCCCGACGAAGCCGGGAAAGGATCCCTCATCTCGAGCTACGAGGCGGAAACGGGTCTCCTCTGGATGTGGGCGGGACCCTCGTGATTCCTCTCGAGTGGAGACGGGTATGTCGGGGAACTTCTTGATTTGCACCAAGGGTGTGAAGGACCCTTTCGAAGTTCCAGAGGTGAGGTGTGATCAGCCTCGAGACGCCTCAGCGGAAATGGGCCTCATCTCGCCTGGAGGGGAGAACCTCCTGGATTTTCTCGAGTTGCGGCAGGTCTTCTCGAGTTACGACGGGGACCTCAGGGACCCGCTCTGGTGGCCTCAGGAAAGGCCAGTCCCCATGCGAGTTGCTAGGGGACCTCTCGGGATTCCTCTCCCGTCCATGCCGGGGCCTCAGTCCTTGTGCGGAGTCGGGGCCGGAACCTGAGGATTCCTCTCCAGTGTTGCCATGGATCTTGGGGTGCTTCTGAGTCTCCCCAGGGGAGTCAGGCCTCGTCTCGAGTGGGGGCATGCACGTGCGCTTTCCTCCCGAGCTGCAGCAGTAGTGTCACGCTTCCTGTCACGTGGATCAAGGGATCTGTGGCTTTCCCTCGAGGCTGTCCCTCGAGGCTTTCCCACGAGGCTTTCCCACAGGGCTGTGCCACGTGCCACCTTGGTGTGAGTCGATCCTCGGCGTGAAAGACGAGCCGGTGAAGGGAAAAGAGGTTCCTCTGGAATGGACTGAGACATCTGGGGGACTCTTGGAATGGTGGCACGACCCTGGAGTTCCTCTCGCCGTTGCTGTTGAGAGGGCCTCCTCTGGAGATGCGACGGGAACGCCGGGAACTCTTTCCCGACGAAGCAGGGAAAGGATCCCTCATCTCGAGCTACGAGGCGGAAACGGGGCTCCTCTGGATGTGGGCGGGACCCTCGTGATTCCTCTCGAGTGGAGACGGGTATGTCGGGGAACTTCTTGATTTGCACCAAGGGTGTGAAGGACCCTTTCGAAGTTCCAGAGGGGAGGTGTGATCAGCCTCGAGACGCCTCAGCGGAAATGGGCCTCATCTCGCCTGGAGGGGAGAACCTCCTGGATTTTCTCGAGTTGCGGCAGGTCTTCTCGAGTTACGGCGGGGACCTCAGGGACCCGCTCTGGTGGCCTCAGGAAAGGCCAGTCCCCATGCGAGTTGCTAGGGGACCTCTCGGGATTCCTCTCCCGTCCATGCCGGGGCCTCAGTCCTTGTGTGGAGTCGGGGCCGGAACCTGAGGATTCCTCTCCAGTGTTGCCATGGATCTTGGGGTGCTTCTGAGTCTCCCCAGGGGAGTCAGGCCTCGTCTCGAGTGGGGGCATGCACGTGCGCTTTCCTCCCGAGCTGCAGCAGTAGTGTCACGCTTCCTGTCACGTGGATCAAGGGATCTGTGGCTTTCCCTCGAGGCTGTCCCTCGAGGCTTTCCCACGAGGCTTTCCCACAGGGCTCTGCCACGTGCCACCTTGGTGTGAGTCGATCCTCGGTGTGAAAGACGAGCCGGTGAAGGGAAAACAGGTTCCTCTGGAATGGACTGAGACATCTGGGGGACTCTTGGAATGGTGGCACGACCCTGGAGTTCCTCTCGCCGTTCCTGTTGAGAGGGCCTCCTCTTGAGATGCGACGGGAACGCCGGGAACTATTTCCCGACGAAGCCGGGAAAGGATCCCTCATCTCGAGCTACGAGGCGGAAACGGGTCTCCTCTGGATGTGGGCGGGACCCTCGTGATTCCTCTCGAGTGGAGACGGGTATGTCGGGGAACTTCTTGATTTGCACCAAGGGTGTGAAGGACCCTTTCGAAGTTCCAGAGGTGAGGTGTGATCAGCCTCGAGACGCCTCAGCGGAAATGGGCCTCATCTCGCCTGGAGGGGAGAACCTCCTGGATTTTCTCGAGTTGCGGCAGGTCTTCTCGAGTTACGACGGGGACCTCAGGGACCCGCTCTGGTGGCCTCAGGAAAGGCCAGTCCCCATGCGAGTTGCTAGGGGACCTCTCGGGATTCCTCTCCCGTCCATGCCGGGGCCTCAGTCCTTGTGTGGAGTCGGGGCCGGAACCTGAGGATTCCTCTCCAGTGTTGCCATGGATCTTGGGGTGCTTCTGAGTCTCCCCAGGGGAGTCAGGCCTCGTCTCGAGTGGGGGCATGCACGTGCGCTTTCCTCCCGAGCTGCAGCAGTAGTGTCACGCTTCCTGTCACGTGGATCAAGGGATCTGTGGCTTTCCCTCGAGGCTGTCCCTCGAGGCTTTCCCACGAGGCTTTCCCACAGGGCTGTGCCACGTGCCACCTTGGTGTGAGTCGATCCTCGGCGTGAAAGACGAGCCGGTGAAGGGAAAAGAGGTTCCTCTGGAATGGACTGAGACATCTGGGGGACTCTTGGAATGGTGGCACGACCCTGGAGTTCCTCTCGCCGTTGCTGTTGAGAGGGCCTCCTCTGGAGATGCGACGGGAACGCCGGGAACTCTTTCCCGACGAAGCCGGGAAAGGATCCCTCATCTCGAGCTACGAGGCGGAAACGGGGCTCCTCTGGATGTGGGCGGGACCCTCGTGATTCCTCTCGAGTGGAGACGGGTATGTCGGGGATCTTCTTGATTTGCACCAAGGGTGTGAAGGACCCTTTCGAAGTTCCAGAGGTGAGGTGTGATCAGCCTCGAGACGCCTCAGCGGAAATGGGCCTCATCTCGCCTGGAGGGGAGAACCTCCTGGATTTTCTCGAGTTGCGGCAGGTATTCTCGAGTTACGACGAGGACCTCAGGGACCCGCTCTGGTGGCCTCAGGAAAGGCCAGTCCCCATGCGAGTTGCTAGGGGACCTCTCGGGATTCCTCTCCCGTCCATGCCGGGGCCTCAGTCCTTGTGTGGAGTCGGGGCCGGAACCTGAGGATTCCTCTCCAGTGTTGCCATGGATCTTGGGGTGCTTCTGAGTCTCCCCAGGGGAGTCAGGCCTCGTCTCGAGTGGGGGCATGCACGTGCGCTTTCCTCCCGAGCTGCAGCAGTAGTGTCACGCTTCCTGTCACGTGGATCAAGGGATCTGTGGCTTTCCCTCGAGGCTGTACCTCGAGGCTTTCCCACGAGGCTTTCCCACAGGGCTCTGCCACGTGCCACCTTGGTGTGAGTCGATCCTCGGCGTGAAAGACGAGCCGGTGAAGGGAAAAGAGGTTCCTCTGGAATGGACTGAGACATCTGGGGGACTCTTGGAATGGTGGCACGACCCTGGAGTTCCTCTCGCCGTTCCTGTTGAGAGGGCCTCCTCTTGAGATGCGACGGGAACGCCGGGAACTCTTTCCCGACGAAGCAGGGAAAGGATCCCTCATCTCGAGCTACGAGGCGGAAACGGGGCTCCTCTGGATGTGGGCGGGACCCTCGTGATTCCTCTCGAGTGGAGACGGGTATGTCGGGGAACTTCTTGATTTGCACCAAGGGTGTGAAGGACCCTTTCGAAGTTCCAGAGGGGAGGTGTGATCAGCCTCGAGACGCCTCAGCGGAAATATGCCTCATCTCGCCTGGAGGGGAGAACCTCCTGGATTTTCTCGAGTTGCGGCAGGTCTTCTCGAGTTACGACGGGGACCTCAGGGACCCGCTCTGGTGGCCTCAGGAAAGGCCAGTCCCCATGCGAGTTGCTAGGGGACCTCTCGGGATTCCTCTCCCGTCCATGCCGGGGCCTCAGTCCTTGTGTGGAGTCGGGGCCGGAACCTGAGGATTCCTCTCCAGTGTTGCCATGGATCTTGGGGTGCTTCTGAGTCTCCCCAGGGGAGTCAGGCCTCGTCTCGAGTGGGGGCATGCACGTGCGCTTTCCTCCCGAGCTGCAGCAGTAGTGTCACGCTTCCTGTCACGTGGATCGAGGGATCTGTGGCTTTCCCTCGAGGCTGTCCCTCGAGGCTTTCCCACGAGGCTTTCCCACAGGGCTCTGCCACGTGCCACCTTGGTGTGAGTCGATCCTCGGCGTGAAAGACGAGCCGGTGAAGGGAAAAGAGGTTCCTCTGGAATGGACTGAGACATCTGGGGGACTCTTGGAATGGTGGCACGACCCTGGAGTTCCTCTCGCCGTTCCTGTTGAGAGGGCCTCCTCTTGAGATGCGACGGGAACGCCGGGAACTCTTTCCCGACGAAGCAGGGAAAGGATCCCTCATCTCGAGCTACGAGGCGGAAACGGGGCTCCTCTGGATGTGGGCGGGACCCTCGTGATTCCTCTCGAGTGGAGACGGGTATGTCGGGGAACTTCTTGATTTGCACCAAGGGTGTGAAGGAGCCTTTCGAAGTTCCAGAGGGGAGGTGTGATCAGCGTCGAGACGCCTCAGCGGAAATGGGCCTCATCTCGCCTGGAGGGGAGAACCTCCTGGATTTTCTCGAGTTGCGGCAGGTCTTCTCGAGTTACGACGGGGACCTCAGGGACCCGCTCTGGTGGCCTCAGGAAAGGCCAGTACCATGCGAGTTGCTAGGGGACCTCTCGGGATTCCTCTCCCGTCCATGCCGGGGCCTCAGTCCTTGTGTGGAGTCGGGGCCGGAACCTGAGGATTCCTCTCCAGTGTTGCCATGGATCTTGGGGTGCTTCTGAGTCTCCCCAGGGGAGTCAGGCCTCGTCCCGAGTGGGGGCATGCACGTGCGCTTTCCTCCCGAGCTGCAGCAGTAGTGTCGCGCTTCCTGTCACGTGGATCAAGGGATCTGTGGCTTTCCCTCGAGGCTGTCCCTCGAGGCTTTCCCACGAGGCTTTCCCACAGGGCTGTGCCACGTGCCACCTTGGTGTGAGTCGATCCTCGTTGTGAAAGACGAGCCGGTGAAGGGAAAAGAGGTTCCTCTGGAATGGACTGAGACATCTGGGGGACTCTTGGAATGGTGGCACGACCCTGGAGTTCCTCTCGCCGTTCCTGTTGAGAGGGCCTCCTCTTGAGATGCGACGGGAACGCCGGGAACTCTTTCCCGACGAAGCAGGGAAAGGATCCCTCATCTCGAGCTACGAGGCGGAAACGGGGCTCCTCTGGATGTGGGCGGGACCCTCGTGATTCCTCTCGAGTGGAGACGGGTATGTCGGGGAAGTTCTTGATTTGCACCAAGGGTGTGAAGGACCCTTTCGAAGTTCCAGAGGGGAGGTGTGATCAGCCTCGAGACGCCTCAGCGGAAATGGGCCTCATCTCGCCTGGAGGGGAGAACCTCCTGGATTTTCTCGAATTGCGGCAGGTCTTCTCGAGTTACGACGGGGACCTCAGGGACCCGCTCTGGTGGCCTCAGGAAAGGCCAGTCCCCATGCGAGTTGCTAGGGGACCTCTCGGGATTCCTCTCCCGTCCATGCCGGGGCCTCAGTCCTTGTGTGGAGTCGGGGCCGGAACCTGAGGATTCCTCTCCAGTGTTGCCATGGATCTTGGGGTGCTTCTGAGTCTCCCCAGCGGAGTCAGGCCTCGTCTCGAGTGGGGGCATGCACGTGCGCTTTCCTCCCGAGCTGCAGCAGTAGTGTCACGCTTCCTGTCACGTGGATCAAGGGATCTGTGGCTTTCCCTCGAGGCTGTCCCTCGAGGCTTTCCCACGAGGCTTTCCCACAGGGCTGTGCCACGTGCCACCTTGGTGTGAGTCGATCCTCGGCGTGAAAGACGAGCCGGTGAAGGGAAAAGAGGTTCCTCTGGAATGGACTGAGACATCTGGGGGACTCTTGGAATGGTGGCACGACCCTGGAGTTCCTCTCGCCGTTGCTGTTGAGAGGGCCTCCTCTGGAGATGCGACGGGAACGCCGGGAACTCTTTCCCGACGAAGCCGGGAAAGGATCCCTCATCTCGAGCTACGAGGCGGAAACGGGGCTCCTCTGAATGTGGGCGGGACCCTCGTGATTCCTCTCGAGTGGAGACGGGTATGTCGGGGATCTTCTTGATTTGCACCAAGGGTGTGAAGGACCCTTTCGAAGTTCCAGAGGTGAGGTGTGATCAGCCTCGAGACGCCTCAGCGGAAATGGGCCTCATCTCGCCTGGAGGGGAGAACCTCCTGGATTTTCTCGAGTTGCGGCAGGTATTCTCGAGTTACGACGAGGACCTCAGGGACCCGCTCTGGTGGCCTCAGGAAAGGCCAGTCCCCATGCGAGTTGCTAGGGGACCTCTCGGGATTCCTCTCCCGTCCATGCCGGGGCCTCAGTCCTTGTGTGGAGTCGGGGCCGGAACCTGAGGATTCCTCTCCAGTGTTGCCATGGATCTTGGGGTGCTTCTGAGTCTCCCCAGGGGAGTCAGGCCTCGTCTCGAGTGGGGGCATGCACGTGCGCTTTCCTCCCGAGCTGCAGCAGTAGTGTCACGCTTCCTGTCACGTGGATCAAGGGATCTGTGGCTTTCCCTCGAGGCTGTACCTCGAGGCTTTCCCACGAGGCTTTCCCACAGGGCTCTGCCACGTGCCACCTTGGTGTGAGTCGATCCTCGGCGTGAAAGACGAGCCGGTGAAGGGAAAAGAGGTTCCTCTGGAATGGACTGAGACATCTGGGGGACTCTTGGAATGGTGGCACGACCCTGGAGTTCCTCTCGCCGTTCCTGTTGAGAGGGCCTCCTCTTGAGATGCGACGGGAACGCCGGGAACTCTTTCCCGACGAAGCAGGGAAAGGATCCCTCATCTCGAGCTACGAGGCGGAAACGGGGCTCCTCTGGATGTGGGCGGGACCCTCGTGATTCCTCTCGAGTGGAGACGGGTATGTCGGGGAACTTCTTGATTTGCACCAAGGGTGTGAAGGACCCTTTCGAAGTTCCAGAGGGGAGGTGTGATCAGCCTCGAGACGCCTCAGCGGAAATATGCCTCATCTCGCCTGGAGGGGAGAACCTCCTGGATTTTCTCGAGTTGCGGCAGGTCTTCTCGAGTTACGACGGGGACCTCAGGGACCCGCTCTGGTGGCCTCAGGAAAGGCCAGTCCCCATGCGAGTTGCTAGGGGACCTCTCGGGATTCCTCTCCCGTCCATGCCGGGGCCTCAGTCCTTGTGTGGAGTCGGGGCCGGAACCTGAGGATTCCTCTCCAGTGTTGCCATGGATCTTGGGGTGCTTCTGAGTCTCCCCAGGGGAGTCAGGCCTCGTCTCGAGTGGGGGCATGCACGTGCGCTTTCCTCCCGAGCTGCAGCAGTAGTGTCACGCTTCCTGTCACGTGGATCGAGGGATCTGTGGCTTTCCCTCGAGGCTGTCCCTCGAGGCTTTCCCACGAGGCTTTCCCACAGGGCTCTGCCACGTGCCACCTTGGTGTGAGTCGATCCTCGGCGTGAAAGACGAGCCGGTGAAGGGAAAAGAGGTTCCTCTGGAATGGACTGAGACATCTGGGGGACTCTTGGAATGGTGGCACGACCCTGGAGTTCCTCTCGCCGTTCCTGTTGAGAGGGCCTCCTCTTGAGATGCGACGGGAACGCCGGGAACTCTTTCCCGACGAAGCAGGGAAAGGATCCCTCATCTCGAGCTACGAGGCGGAAACGGGGCTCCTCTGGATGTGGGCGGGACCCTCGTGATTCCTCTCGAGTGGAGACGGGTATGTCGGGGAACTTCTTGATTTGCACCAAGGGTGTGAAGGAGCCTTTCGAAGTTCCAGAGGGGAGGTGTGATCAGCGTCGAGACGCCTCAGCGGAAATGGGCCTCATCTCGCCTGGAGGGGAGAACCTCCTGGATTTTCTCGAGTTGCGGCAGGTCTTCTCGAGTTACGACGGGGACCTCAGGGACCCGCTCTGGTGGCCTCAGGAAAGGCCAGTCCCATGCGAGTTGCTAGGGGACCTCTCGGGATTCCTCTCCCGTCCATGCCGGGGCCTCAGTCCTTGTGTGGAGTCGGGGCCGGAACCTGAGGATTCCTCTCCAGTGTTGCCATGGATCTTGGGGTGCTTCTGAGTCTCCCCAGGGGAGTCAGGCCTCGTCCCGAGTGGGGGCATGCACGTGCGCTTTCCTCCCGAGCTGCAGCAGTAGTGTCACGCTTCCTGTCACGTGGATCAAGGGATCTGTGGCTTTCCCTCGAGGCTGTCCCTCGAGGCTTTCCCACGAGGCTTTCCCACAGGGCTGTGCCACGTGCCACCTTGGTGTGAGTCGATCCTCGGCGTGAAAGACGAGCCGGTGAAGGGAAAAGAGGTTCCTCTGGAATGGACTGAGACATCTGGGGGACTCTTGGAATGGTGGCACGACCCTGGAGTTCCTCTCGCCGTTCCTGTTGAGAGGGCCTCCTCTTGAGATGCGACGGGAACGCCGGGAACTCTTTCCCGACGAAGCAGGGAAAGGATCCCTCATCTCGAGCTACGAGGCGGAAACGGGGCTCCTCTGGATGTGGGCGGGACCCTCGTGATTCCTCTCGAGTGGAGACGGGTATGTCGGGGAACTTCTTGATTTGCACCAAGGGTGTGAAGGACCCTTTCGAAGTTCCAGAGGGGAGGTGTGATCAGCCTCGAGACGCCTCAGCGGAAATGGGCCTCATCTCGCCTGGAGGGGAGAACCTCCTGGATTTTCTCGAGTTGCGGCAGGTCTTCTCGAGTTACGACGGGGACCTCAGGGACCCGCTCTGGTGGCCTCAGGAAAGGCCAGTCCCCATGCGAGTTGCTAGGGGACCTCTCGGGATTCCTCTCCCGTCCATGCCGGGGCCTCAGTCCTTGTGTGGAGTCGGGGCCGGAACCTGAGGATTCCTCTCCAGTGTTGCCATGGATCTTGGGGTGCTTCTGAGTCTCCCCAGCGGAGTCAGGCCTCGTCTCGAGTGGGGGCATGCACGTGCGCTTTCCTCCCGAGCTGCAGCAGTAGTGTCACGCTTCCTGTCACGTGGATCAAGGGATCTGTGGCTTTCCCTCGAGGCTGTCCCTCGAGGCTTTCCCACGAGGCTTTCCCACAGGGCTCTGCCACGTGCCACCTTGGTGTGAGTCGATCCTCGGCGTGAAAGACGAGCCGGTGAAGGGAAAAGAGGTTCCTCTGGAATGGACTGAGACATCTGGGGGACTCTTGGAATGGTGGCACGACCCTGGAGTTCCTCTCGCCGTTCCTGTTGAGAGGGCCTCCTCTTGAGATGCGACGGGAACGCCGGGAACTCTTTCCCGACGAAGCAGGGAAAGGATCCCTCATCTCGAGCTACGAGGCGGAAACGGGGCTCCTCTGGATGTGGGCGGGACCCTCGTGATTCCTCTCGAGTGGAGACGGGTATGTCGGGGAACTTCTTGATTTGCACCAAGGGTGTGAAGGACCCTTTCGAAGTTCCAGAGGGGAGGTGTGATCAGCCTCGAGACGCCTCAGCGGAAATGGGCCTCATCTCGCCTGGAGGGGAGAACCTCCTGGATTTTCTCGAGTTGCGGCAAGTCTTCTCGAGTTACGACGGGGACCTCAGGGACCCGCTCTGGTGGCCTCAGGAAAGGCCAGTCCCCATGCGAGTTGCTAGGGGACCTCTCGGGATTCCTCTCCCGTCCATGCCGGGGCCTCAGTCCTTGTGTGGAGTCGGGGCCGGAACCTGAGGATTCCTCTCCAGTGTTGCCATGGATCTTGGGGTGCTTCTGAGTCTCCCCAGGGGAGTCAGGCCTCGTCCCGAGTGGGGGCATGCACGTGCGCTTTCCTCCCGAGCTGCAGCAGTAGTGTCACGCTTCCTGTCACGTGGATCAAGGGATCTGTGGCTTTCCCTCGAGCCTGTCCCTCGAGGCTTTCCCACGAGGCTTTCCCACAGGGCTGTGCCACGTGCCACCTTGGTGGGAGTCGATCCTCGGCGTGAAAGGCGAGCCGGTGAAGGGAAAAGAGGTTCCTCTGGAATGGACTGAGACATCTGGGGGACTCTTGGAATGGTGGCACGACCCTGGAGTTCCTCTCGCCGTTCCTGTTGAGAGGGCCTCCTCTTGAGATGCGACGGGAACGCCGGGAACTCTTTCCCGACGAAGCCGGGAAAGGATCCCTCATCTCGAGCTACGAGGCGGAAACGGGGCTCCTCTGGATGTGGGCGGGACCCTCGTGATTCCTCTCGAGTGGAGACGGGTATGTCGGGGAACTTCTTGATTTGCACCAAGGGTGTGAAGGACCCTTTCGAAGTTCCAGAGGGGAGGTGTGATCAGCCTCGAGACGCCTCAGCGGAAATGGGCCTCATCTCGCCTGGAGGGGAGAACCTCCTGGATTTTCTCGAGTTGCGGCAGGTCTTCTCGAGTTACGACGGGGACCTCAGGGACCCGCTCTGGTGGCCTCAGGAAAGGCCAGTCCCCATGCGAGTTGCTAGGGGACCTCTCGGGATTCCTCTCCCGTCCATGCCGGGGCCTCAGTCCTTGTGTGGAGTCGGGGCCGGAACCTGAGGATTCCTCTCCAGTGTTGCCATGGATCTTGGGGTGCTTCTGACTCTCCCCAGGGGAGTCAGGCCTCGTCTCGAGTGGGGGCATGCACGTGCGCTTTCCTCCCGAGCTGCAGCAGTAGTGTCACGCTTCCTGTCACGTGGATCAAGGGATCTGTGGCTTTCCCTCGAGGCTGTCCCTCGAGGCTTTCCCACGAGGCTTTCCCACAGGGCTCTGCCACGTGCCACCTTGGTGTGAGTCGATTCTCGGTGTAAAAGACGAGCCGGTGAAGGGAAAAGAGGTTCCTCTGGAATGGACTGAGACATCTGGGGGACTCTTGGAATGGTGGCACGACCCTGGAGTTCCTCTCGCCGATGTGTTGAGAGGGCCTCCTCTTGAGATGCGACGGGAACGCCGGGAACTCTTTCCCGACGAAGCAGGGAAAGGATCCCTCATCTCGAGCTACGAGGCGGAAACGGGGCTCCTCTGGATGTGGGCGGGACCCTCGTGATTCCTCTCGAGTGGAGACGGGTATGTCGGGGAACTTCTTGATTTGCACCAAGGGTGTGAAGGACCCTTTCGAAGTTCCAGAGGTGAGGTGTGATCAGCCTCGAGACGCCTCAGCGGAAATGGGCCTCATCTCGCCTAGAGGGGAGAACCTCCTGGATTTTCTCGAGTTGCGGCAGGTCTTCTCGAGTTACGACGAGGACCTCAGGGACCTGCTCTGGTGGCCTCAGGAAAGGCCAGTCCCCATGCGAGTTGCTAGGGGACCTCTCGGGATTCCTCTCCCGTCCATGCCGGGGCCTCAGTCCTTGTGTGGAGTCGGGGCCGGAACCTGAGGATTCCTCTCCAGTGTTGCCATGGATCTTGGGGTGCTTCTGAGTCTCCCCAGGGGAGTCAGGCCTCGTCTCGAGTGGGGGCATGCACGTACGCTTTCCGCCCGAGCTGCAGCAGTAGTGTCACGCTTCCTGTCACGTGGATCAAGGGATCTGTGGCTTTCCCTCGAGGCTGTCCCTCGAGGCTTTCCCACGAGGCTTTCCCACAGGGCTCTGCCACGTGCCACCTTGGTGTGAGTCGATCCTCGGCGTGAAAGACGAGCCGGTGAAGGGAAAAGAGGTTCCTCTGGAATGGACTGAGACATCTGGGGGACTCTTGGAATGGTGGCACGACCCTGGAGTTCCTCTCGCCGTTCCTGTTGAGAGGGCCTCCTCTTGAGATGCGACGGGAACGCCGGGAACTCTTTCCCGACGAAGCAGGGAAAGGATCCCTCATCTCGAGCTACGAGGCGGAAACGGGGCTCCTCTGGATGTGGGCGGGACCCTCGTGATTCCTCTCGAGTGGAGACGGGTATGTCGGGGAACTTCTTGATTTGCACCAAGGGTGTGAAGGACCCTTTCGAAGTTCCAGAGGTGAGGTGTGATCAGCCTCGAGACGCCTCAGCGGAAATGGGCCTCATCTCGCCTGGAGGGGAGAACCTCCTGGATTTTCTCGAGTTGCGGCAAGTCTTCTCGAGTTACGACGGGGACCTCAGGGACCCGCTCTGGTGGCCTCAGGAAAGGCCAGTCCCCATGCGAGTTGCTAGGGGACCTCTCGGGATTCCTCTCCCGTCCATGCCGGGGCCTCAGTCCTTGTGTGGAGTCGGGGCCGGAACCTGAGGATTCCTCTCCAGTGTTTCCATGGATCTTGGGGTGCTTCTGAGTCTCCCCAGGGGAGTCAGGCCTCATCTCGAGTGGGAGCATGCACGTGCGCTTTCCTCCCGAGCTGCAGCAGTAGTGTCACGCTTCCTGTCACGTGGATCAAGGGATCTGTGGCTTTCCCTCGAGGCTGTCCCTCGAGGCTTTCCCACGAGGCTTTCCCACAGGGCTGTGCCACGTGCCACCTTGGTGTGAGTCGATCCTCGGCGTGAAAGACGAGCCGGTGAAGGGAAAAGAGGTTCCTCTGGAATGGACTGAGACATCTGGGGGACTCTTGGAATGGTGGCACGACCCTGGAGTTCCTCTCGCCGTTCCTGTTGAGAGGGCCTCCTCTTGAGATGCGACGGGAACGCCGGGAACTCTTTCCCGACGAAGCAGGGAAAGGATCCCTCATCTCGAGCTACGAGGCGGAAACGGGGCTCCTCTGGATGTGGGCGGGACCCTCGTGATTCCTCTCGAGTGGAGACGGGTATGTCGGGGAACTTCTTGATTTGCACCAAGGGTGTGAAGGACCCTTTCGAAGTTCCAGAGGGGAGGTGTGATCAGCCTCGAGACGCCTCAGCGGAAATGGGCCTCATCTCGCCTGGAGGGGAGAACCTCCTGGATTTTCTCGAGTTGCGGCAAGTCTTCTCGAGTTACGACGGGGACCTCAGGGACCCGCTCTGGTGGCCTCAGGAAAGGCCAGTCCCCATGCGAGTTGCTAGGGGACCTCTCGGGATTCCTCTCCCGTCCATGCCGGGGCCTCAGTCCTTGTGTGGAGTCGGGGCCGGAACCTGAGGATTCCTCTCCAGTGTTGCCATGGATCTTGGGGTGCTTCTGAGTCTCCCCAGGGGAGTCAGGCCTCGTCCCGAGTGGGGGCATGCACGTGCGCTTTCCTCCCGAGCTGCAGCAGTAGTGTCACGCTTCCTGTCACGTGGATCAAGGGATCTGTGGCTTTCCCTCGAGCCTGTCCCTCGAGGCTTTCCCACGAGGCTTTCCCACAGGGCTGTGCCACGTGCCACCTTGGTGGGAGTCGATCCTCGGCGTGAAAGGCGAGCCGGTGAAGGGAAAAGAGGTTCCTCTGGAATGGACTGAGACATCTGGGGGACTCTTGGAATGGTGGCACGACCCTGGAGTTCCTCTCGCCGTTCCTGTTGAGAGGGCCTCCTCTTGAGATGCGACGGGAACGCCGGGAACTCTTTCCCGACGAAGCAGGGAAAGGATCCCTCATCTCGAGCTACGAGGCGGAAACGGGGCTCCTCTGGATGTGGGCGGGACCCTCGTGATTCCTCTCGAGTGGAGACGGGTATGTCGGGGAACTTCTTGATTTGCACCAAGGGTGTGAAGGACCCTTTCGAAGTTCCAGAGGGGAGGTGTGATCAGCCTCGAGACGCCTCAGCGGAAATGGGCCTCATCTCGCCTGGAGGGGAGAACCTCCTGGATTTTCTCGAGTTGCGGCAAGTCTTCTCGAGTTACGACGGGGACCTCAGGGACCCGCTCTGGTGGCCTCAGGAAAGGCCAGTCCCCATGCGAGTTGCTAGGGGACCTCTCGGGATTCCTCTCCCGTCCATGCCGGGGCCTCAGTCCTTGTGTGGAGTCGGGGCCGGAACCTGAGGATTCCTCTCCAGTGTTGCCATGGATCTTGGGGTGCTTCTGAGTCTCCCCAGGGGAGTCAGGCCTCGTCCCGAGTGGGGGCATGCACGTGCGCTTTCCTCCCGAGCTGCAGCAGTAGTGTCACGCTTCCTGTCACGTGGATCAAGGGATCTGTGGCTTTCCCTCGAGCCTGTCCCTCGAGGCTTTCCCACGAGGCTTTCCCACAGGGCTGTGCCACGTGCCACCTTGGTGGGAGTCGATCCTCGGCGTGAAAGGCGAGCCGGTGAAGGGAAAAGAGGTTCCTCTGGAATGGACTGAGACATCTGGGGGACTCTTGGAATGGTGGCACGACCCTGGAGTTCCTCTCGCCGTTCCTGTTGAGAGGGCCTCCTCTTGAGATGCGACGGGAACGCCGGGAACTCTTTCCCGACGAAGCCGGGAAAGGATCCCTCATCTCGAGCTACGAGGCGGAAACGGGGCTCCTCTGGATGTGGGCGGGACCCTCGTGATTCCTCTCGAGTGGAGACGGGTATGTCGGGGAACTTCTTGATTTGCACCAAGGGTGTGAAGGACCCTTTCGAAGTTCCAGAGGGGAGGTGTGATCAGCCTCGAGACGCCTCAGCGGAAATGGGCCTCATCTCGCCTGGAGGGGAGAACCTCCTGGATTTTCTCGAGTTGCGGCAGGTCTTCTCGAGTTACGACGGGGACCTCAGGGACCCGCTCTGGTGGCCTCAGGAAAGGCCAGTCCCCATGCGAGTTGCTAGGGGACCTCTCGGGATTCCTCTCCCGTCCATGCCGGGGCCTCAGTCCTTGTGTGGAGTCGGGGCCGGAACCTGAGGATTCCTCTCCAGTGTTGCCATGGATCTTGGGGTGCTTCTGACTCTCCCCAGGGGAGTCAGGCCTCGTCTCGAGTGGGGGCATGCACGTGCGCTTTCCTCCCGAGCTGCAGCAGTAGTGTCACGCTTCCTGTCACGTGGATCAAGGGATCTGTGGCTTTCCCTCGAGGCTGTCCCTCGAGGCTTTCCCACGAGGCTTTCCCACAGGGCTCTGCCACGTGCCACCTTGGTGTGAGTCGATTCTCGGTGTAAAAGACGAGCCGGTGAAGGGAAAAGAGGTTCCTCTGGAATGGACTGAGACATCTGGGGGACTCTTGGAATGGTGGCACGACCCTGGAGTTCCTCTCGCCGATGTGTTGAGAGGGCCTCCTCTTGAGATGCGACGGGAACGCCGGGAACTCTTTCCCGACGAAGCAGGGAAAGGATCCCTCATCTCGAGCTATGAGGCGGAAACGGGGCTCCTCTGGATGTGGGCGGGACCCTCGTGATTCCTCTCGGGTGGAGACGGGTATGTCGGGGAACTTCTTGATTTGCACCAAGGGTGTGAAGGACCCTTTCGAAGTTCCAGAGGTGAGGTGTGATCAGCCTCGAGACGCCTCAGCGGAAATGGGCCTCATCTCGCCTAGAGGGGAGAACCTCCTGGATTTTCTCGAGTTGCGGCAGGTCTTCTCGAGTTACGACGAGGACCTCACGGACCTGCTCTGGTGGCCTCAGGAAAGGCCAGTCCCCATGCGAGTTGCTAGGGGACCTCTCGGGATTCCTCTCCCGTCCATGCCGGGGCCTCAGTCCTTGTGTGGAGTCGGGGCCGGAACCTGAGGATTCCTCTCCAGTGTTGCCATGGATCTTGGGGTGCTTCTGAGTCTCCCCAGGGGAGTCAGGCCTCGTCTCGAGTGGGGGCATGCACGTACGCTTTCCGCCCGAGCTGCAGCAGTAGTGTCACGCTTCCTGTCACGTGGATCAAGGGATCTGTGGCTTTCCCTCGAGGCTGTCCCTCGAGGCTTTCCCACGAGGCTTTCCCACAGGGCTCTGCCACGTGCCACCTTGGTGTGAGTCGATCCTCGGCGTGAAAGACGAGCCGGTGAAGGGAAAAGAGGTTCCTCTGGAATGGACTGAGACATCTGGGGGACTCTTGGAATGGTGGCACGACCCTGGAGTTCCTCTCGCCGTTCCTGTTGAGAGGGCCTCCTCTTGAGATGCGACGGGAACGCCGGGAACTCTTTCCCGACGAAGCAGGGAAAGGATCCCTCATCTCGAGCTACGAGGCGGAAACGGGGCTCCTCTGGATGTGGGCGGGACCCTCGTGATTCCTCTCGAGTGGAGACGGGTATGTCGGGGAACTTCTTGATTTGCACCAAGGGTGTGAAGGACCCTTTCGAAGTTCCAGAGGTGAGGTGTGATCAGCCTCGAGACGCCTCAGCGGAAATGGGCCTCATCTCGCCTGGAGGGGAGAACCTCCTGGATTTTCTCGAGTTGCGGCAAGTCTTCTCGAGTTACGACGGGGACCTCAGGGACCCGCTCTGGTGGCCTCAGGAAAGGCCAGTCCCCATGCGAGTTGCTAGGGGACCTCTCGGGATTCCTCTCCCGTCCATGCCGGGGCCTCAGTCCTTGTGTGGAGTCGGGGCCGGAACCTGAGGATTCCTCTCCAGTGTTTCCATGGATCTTGGGGTGCTTCTGAGTCTCCCCAGGGGAGTCAGGCCTCATCTCGAGTGGGAGCATGCACGTGCGCTTTCCTCCCGAGCTGCAGCAGTAGTGTCACGCTTCCTGTCACGTGGATCAAGGGATCTGTGGCTTTCCCTCGAGGCTGTCCCTCGAGGCTTTCCCACGAGGCTTTCCCACAGGGCTGTGCCACGTGCCACCTTGGTGTGAGTCGATCCTCGGCGTGAAAGACGAGCCGGTGAAGGGAAAAGAGGTTCCTCTGGAATGGACTGAGACATCTGGGGGACTCTTGGAATGGTGGCACGACCCTGGAGTTCCTCTCGCCGTTCCTGTTGAGAGGGCCTCCTCTTGAGATGCGACGGGAACGCCGGGAACTCTTTCCCGACGAAGCAGGGAAAGGATCCCTCATCTCGAGCTACGAGGCGGAAACGGGGCTCCTCTGGATGTGGGCGGGACCCTCGTGATTCCTCTCGAGTGGAGACGGGTATGTCGGGGAACTTCTTGATTTGCACCAAGGGTGTGAAGGACCCTTTCGAAGTTCCAGAGGTGAGGTGTGATCAGCCTCGAGACGCCTCAGCGGAAATGGGCCTCATCTCGCCTGGAGGGGAGAACCTCCTGGATTTTCTCGAGTTGCGGCAAGTCTTCTCGAGTTACGACGGGGACCTCAGGGACCCGCTCTGGTGGCCTCAGGAAAGGCCAGTCCCCATGCGAGTTGCTAGGGGACCTCTCGGGATTCCTCTCCCGTCCATGCCGGGGCCTCAGTCCTTGTGTGGAGTCGGGGCCGGAACCTGAGGATTCCTCTCCAGTGTTGCCATCGATCTTGGGGTGCTTCTGAGTCTCCCCAGGGGAGTCAGGCCTCATCTCGAGTGGGAGCATGCACGTGCGCTTTCCTCCCGAGCTGCAGCAGTAGTGTCACGCTTCCTGTCACGTGGATCAAGGGATCGGTGGCTTTCCCTCGAGGCTGTCCCTCGAGGCTTTCCCACGAGGCTTTCCCACAGGGCTGTGCCACGTGCCACCTTGGTGTGAGTCGATCCTCGGCGTGAAAGACGAGCCGGTGAAGGGAAAAGAGGTTCCTCTGGAATGGACTGAGACATCTGGGGGACTCTTGGAATGGTGGCACGACCCTGGAGTTCCTCTCGCCGTTCCTGTTGAGAGGGCCTCCTCTTGAGATGCGACGGGAACGCCGGGAACTCTTTCCCGACGAAGCAGGGAAAGGATCCCTCATCTCGAGCTACGAGGCGGAAACGGGGCTCCTCTGGATGTGGGCGGGACCCTCGTGATTCCTCTCGAGTGGAGACGGGTATGTCGGGGAACTTCTTGATTTGCACCAAGGGTGTGAAGGACCCTTTCGAAGTTCCAGAGGTGAGGTGTGATCAGCCTCGAGACGCCTCAGCGGAAATGGGCCTCATCTCGCCTGGAGGGGAGAACCTCCTGGATTTTCTCGAGTTGCGGCAAGTCTTCTCGAGTTACGACGGGGACCTCAGGGACCCGCTCTGGTGGCCTCAGGAAAGGCCAGTCCCCATGCGAGTTGCTAGGGGACCTCTCGGGATTCCTCTCCCGTCCATGCCGGGGCCTCAGTCCTTGTGTGGAGTCGGGGCCGGAACCTGAGGATTCCTCTCCAGTGTTGCCATCGATCTTGGGGTGCTTCTGAGTCTCCCCAGGGGAGTCAGGCCTCATCTCGAGTGGGAGCATGCACGTGCGCTTTCCTCCCGAGCTGCAGCAGTAGTGTCACGCTTCCTGTCACGTGGATCAAGGGATCAGTGGCTTTCCCTCGAGGCTGTCCCTCGAGGCTTTCCCACGAGGCTTTCCCACAGGGCTGTGCCACGTGCCACCTTGGTGTGAGTCGATCCTCGGCGTGAAAGACGAGCCGGTGAAGGGAAAAGAGTTTCCTCTGGAATGGACTGAGACATCTGGGGGACTCTTGGAATGGTGGCACGACCCTGGAGTTCCTCTCGCCGTTCCTGTTGAGACGGCCTCCTCTTGAGATGCGACGGGAACACCGGGAACTCTTTCCCGACGAAGCCGGGAAAGGATCCCTCATCTCGAGCTACGAGGCGGAAACGGGGCTCCTCTGGATGTGGGCGGGACCCTCGTGATTCCTCTCGAGTTGAGACGGGTATGTCGGGGAACTTCTTGATTTGCACCAAGGGTGTGAAGGACCCTTTCGAAGTTCCAGAGGTGAGGTGTGATCAGCCTCGAGACGCCTCAGCGGAAATGGGCCTCATCTCGCCTAGAGGGGAGAACCTCCTGGATTTTCTCGAGTTGCGGCAGGTCTTCTCGAGTTACGACGAGGACCTCAGGGACCCGCTCTGGTGGCCTCAGGAAAGGCCAGTCCCATGCGAGTTGCTAGGGGACCTCTCGGGATTCCTCTCCCGTCCATGCCGGGGCCTCAGTCCTTGTGTGGAGTCGGGGCCGGAACCTGAGGATTCCTCTCCAGTGTTGCCATGGATCTTGGGGTGCTTCTGAGTCTCCCCAGGGGAGTCAGGCCTCGTCCCGAGTGGGGGCATGCACGTGCGCTTTCCTCCCGAGCTGCAGCACTAGTGTCACGCTTCCTGTCACGTGGATCAAGGGATCTGTGGCTTTCCCTCGAGGCTGTCCCTCGAGGCTTTCCCACGAGGCTTTCCCACAGGGCTGTGCCACGTGCCACCTTGGTGTGAGTCGATCCTCGGCGTGAAAGGCGAGCCGGTGAAGGGAAAAGAGGTTCCTCTGGAATGGACTGAGACATCTGGGGGACTCTTGGAATGGTGGCACGACCCTCGAGTTCCTCTCGCCGTTCCTGTTGAGAGGGCCTCCTCTTGAGATGCGACGGGAACGCCGGGAACTCTTTCCCGACGAAGCAGGGAAAGGATCCCTCATCTCGAGCTACGAGGCGGAAACGGGGCTCCTCTGGATGTGGGCGGGACCCTCGTGATTCCTCTCGAGTGGAGACGGGTATGTCGGGGAACTTCTTGATTTGCACCAAGGGTGTGAAGGACCCTTTCGAAGTTCCAGAGGGGAGGTGTGATCAGCCTCGAGACGCCTCAGCGGAAATGGGCCTCATCTCGCCTGGAGGGGAGAACCTCCTGGATTTTCTCGAGTTGCGGCAGGTCTTCTCGAGTTACGACGGGGACCTCAGGGACCCGCTCTGGTGGCCTCAGGAAAGGCCAGTACCCATGCGAGTTGCTAGGGGACCTCTCGGGATTCCTCTCCCGTCCATGCCGGGGCCTCAGTCCTTGTGTGGAGTCGGGGCCGGAACCTGAGGATTCCTCTCCAGTGTTGCCATGGATCTTGGGGTGCTTCTGAGTCTCCCCAGGGGAGTCAGGCCTCGTCTCGAGTGGGGGCATGCACGTGCGCTTTCCTCCCGAGCTGCAGCAGTAGTGTCACGCTTCCTGTCACGTGGATCAAGGGATCTGTGGCTTTCCCTCGAGGCTGTCCCTCGAGGCTTTCCCACGAGGCTTTCCCACAGGGCTCTGCCACGTGCCACCTTGGTGTGAGTCGATTCTCGTTGTGAAAGACGAGCCGGTGAAGGGAAAAGAGGTTCCTCTGGAATGGACTGAGACATCTGGGGCACTCTTGGAATGGTGGCACGACCCTGGAGTTCCTCTCGCCGTTCCTGTGGAGAGGGCCTCCTCTTGAGATGCGACGGGAACGCCGGGAACTCTTTCCCGACGAAGCCGGGAAAGGATCCCTCATCTCGAGCTACGAGGCCGAAACGGGGCTCCTCTGGATGTGGGCGGGACCCTCGTGAATCCTCTCGAGTGGAGACGGGTATGTCGGGGAACTTCTTGATTTGCACCAAGGGTGTGAAGGACCCTTTCGAAGTTCCAGAGGTGAGGTGTGATCAGCCTCGAGACGCCTCAGCGGAAATGGGCCTCATCTCGCCTGGAGGGGAGAACCTCCTGGATTTTCTCGAGTTGCGGCAGGTCTTCTCGAGTTACGACGGGGACCTCAGGGACCCGCTCTGGTGGCCTCAGGAAAGGCCAGTCCCCATGCGAGTTGCTAGGGGACCTCTCGGGATTCCTCTCCCGTCCATGCCGGGGCCTCAGTCCTTGTGTGGAGTCGGGGCCGGAACCTGAGGATTCCTCTCCAGTGTTGCCATGGATCTTGGGGGTGCTTCTGAGTCTCCCCAGGGGAGTCAGGCCTCGTCTCGAGTGGGGGCATGCACGTGCGCTTTCCTCCCGAGCTGCAGCAGTAGTGTCACGCTTCCTGTCACGTGGATCAAGGGATCTGTGGCTTTCCCTCTAGGCTGTCCCTCGAGGCTTTCCCACGAGGCTTTCCCACAGGGCTCTGCCACGTGCCACCTTGGTGTGAGTCGATTCTCGGTGTGAAAGACGAGCCGGTGAAGGGAAAAGAGGTTCCTCTGGAATGGACTGAGACATCTGGGGGACTCTTGGAATGGTGGCACGACCCTGGAGTTCCTCTTGCCGTTGCTGTTGAGAGGGCCTCCTCTTGAGATGCGACGGGAACGCCGGGAACTCTTTCCCGACGAAGCCGGGAAAGGATCCCTCATCTCGAGCTACGAGGCCGAAACGGGGCTCCTCTGGATGTGGGCGGGACCCTCGTGATTCCTCTCGAGTGGAGACGGGTATGTCGGGGAACTTCTTGATTTGCACCAAGGGTGTGAAGGACCCTTTCGAAGTTCCAGAGGAGAGGTGTGATCAGCCTCGAGACGCCTCAGCGGAAATGGGCCTCATCTCGCCTGGAGGGGAGAACCTCCTGGATTTTCTCGAGTTGCGGCAGGTCTTCTCGAGTTACGACGGGGACCTCAGGGACCCGCTCTGGTGGCCTCAGGAAAGGCCAGTCCCCATGCGAGTTGCTAGGGGACCTCTCGGGATTCCTCTCCCGTCCATGCCGGGGCCTCAGTCCTTGTGTGGAGTCGGGGCCGGAACCTGAGGATTCCTCTCCAGTGTTGCCATGGATCTTGGGGTGCTTCTGAGTCTCCCCAGGGGAGTCAGGCCTCGTCTCGAGTGGGGGCATGCACGTGCGCTTTCCTCCCGAGCTGCAGCAGTAGTGTCACGCTTCCTGTCACGTGGATCAAGGGATCTGTGGCTTTCCCTCGAGGCTGTCCCTCGAGGCTTTCCCACGAGGCTTTCCCACAGGGCTGTGCCACGTGCCACCTTGGTGTGAGTCGATCCTCGGCGTGAAAGATGAGCCGGTGAAGGGAAAAGAGGTTCCTCTGGAATGGACTGAGACATCTGGGGGACTCTTGGAATGGTGGCACGACCCTGGAGTTCCTCTCGCCGATGTGTTGAGAGGGCCTCCTCTTGAGATGCGACGGGAACGCCGGGAACTCTTTCCCGACGAAGCCGGGAAAGGATCCCTCATCTCGAGCTACGAGGCGGAAACGGGGCTCCTCTGGATGTGGCCGGGACCCTCGTGATTCCTCTCGAGTGGAGACGGGTATGTCGGGTTACTTCTTGATTTGCACCAAGGGTGTGAAGGACCCTTTCGAAGTTCCAGAGGTGAGGTGTGATCAGCCTCGAGACGCCTCAGCGGAAATGGGCCTCATCTCGCCTAGAGGGGAGAACCTCCTGGATTTTCTCGAGTTGCGGCAGGTCTTCTCGAGTTACGACGAGGACCTCAGGGACCTGCTCTGGTGGCCTCAGGAAAGGCCAGTCCCCATGCGAGTTGCTAGGGGACCTCTCGGGATTCCTCTCCCGTCCATGCCGGGGCCTCAGTCCTTGTGTGGAGTCGGGGCCGGAACCTGAGGATTCCTCTCCAGTGTTGCCATGGATCTTGGGGTGCTTCTGAGTCTCCCCAGGGGAGTCAGGCCTCGTCTCGAGTGGGGGCATGCACGTACGCTTTCCGCCCGAGCTGCAGCAGTAGTGTCACGCTTCCTGTCACGTGGATCAAGGGATCTGTGGCTTTCCCTCGAGGCTGTCCCTCGAGGCTTTCCCACGAGGCTTTCCCACAGGGCTCTGCCACGTGCCACCTTGGTGTGAGTCGATCCTCGGCGTGAAAGACGAGCCGGTGAAGGGAAAAGAGGTTCCTCTGGAATGGACTGAGACATCTGTGGGACTCTTGGAATGGTGGCACGACCCTGGAGTTCCTCTCGCCGTTCCTGTTGAGAGGGCCTCCTCTTGAGATGCGACGGGAACGCCGGGAACTCTTTCCCGACGAAGCAGGGAAAGGATCCCTCATCTCGAGCTACGAGGCGGAAACGGGGCTCCTCTGGATGTGGGCGGGACCCTCGTGATTCCTCTCGAGTGGAGACGGGTATGTCGGGGAACTTCTTGATTTGCACCAAGGGTGTGAAGGACCCTTTCGAAGTTCCAGAGGGGAGGTGTGATCAGCCTCGAGACGCCTCAGCGGAAATGGGCCTCATCTCGCCTGGAGGGGAGAACCTCCTGGATTTTCTCGAGTTGCGGCAAGTCTTCTCGAGTTACGACGGGGACCTCAGGGACCCGCTCTGGTGGTCTCAGGAAAGGCCAGTCCCCATGCGAGTTGCTAGGGGACCTCTCGGGATTCCTCTCCCGTCCATGCCGGGGCCTCAGTCCTTGTGTGGAGTCGGGGCCGGAACCTGAGGATTCCTCTCCAGTGTTGCCATGGATCTTGGGGTGCTTCTGAGTCTCCCCAGGGGAGTCAGGCCTCATCTCGAGTGGGAGCATGCACGTGCGCTTTCCTCCTGAGCTGCAGCAGTAGTGTCACGCTTCCTGTCACGTGGATCAAGGGATCTGTGGCTTTCCCTCGAGGCTGTCCCTCGAGGCTTTCCCACGAGGCTTTCCCACAGGGCTGTGCCACGTGCCACCTTGGTTTGAGTCGATCCTCGGCGTGAAAGACGAGCCGGTGAAGGGAAAAGAGTTTCCTCTGGAATGGACTGAGACATCTGGGGGACTCTTGGAATGGTGGCACGACCCTGGAGTTCCTCTCGCCGTTGCTGTTGAGAGGGCCTCCTCTTGAGATGCGACGGGAACGCCGGGAACTCTTTCCCGACGAAGCCGGAAAGGATCCCTCATCTCGAGCTACGAGGCGGAAACGGGGCTCCTCTGGATGTGGGCGGGACCCTCGTGATTCCTCTCGAGTGGAGACGGGTATGTCGGGGAACTTCTTGATTTGCACCAAGGGTGTGAAGGACCCTTTCGAAGTTCCAGAGGTGAGGTGTGATCAGCCTCGAGACGCCTCAGCGGAAATGGGCCTCATCTCGCCTAGAGGGGAGAACCTCCTGGATTTTCTCGAGTTGCGGCAGGTCTTCTCGAGTTACGACGAGGACCTCAGGGACCCGCTCTGGTGGCCTCAGGAAAGGCCAGTCCCCATGCGAGTTGCTAGGGGACCTCTCGGGATTCCTCTCCCGTCCATGCCGGGGCCTCAGTCCTTGTGTGGAGTCGGGGCCGAAACCTGAGGATTCCTCTCCAGTGTTGCCATGGATCTTGGGGTGCTTCTGAGTCTCCCCAGGGGAGTCAGGCCTCGTCTCGAGTGGGGGCATGCACGTGCGCTTTCCTCCCGAGCTGCAGCAGTAGTGTCACGCTTCCTGTCACGTGGATCAAGAGATCTGTGGCTTTCCCTCGAGGCTGTCCCTCGAGGCTTTCCCACGAGGCTTTCCCACAGGGCTGTGCCACGTGCCACCTTGGTGTGAGTCGATCCTCGGCGTGAAAGATGAGCCGGTGAAGGGAAAAGAGGTTCCTCTGGAATGGACTGAGACATCTGGGGGACTCTTGGAATGGTGGCACGACCCTGGAGTTCCTCTCGCCGTTCCTGTTGAGAGGGCCTCCTCTTGAGATGCGACGGGAACGCCGGGAACTCTTTCCCGACGAAGCAGGGAAAGGATCCCTCATCTCGAGCTACGAGGCGGAAACGGGGCTCCTCTGGATGTGGGCGGGACCCTCGTGATTCCTCTCGAGTGGAGACGGGTATGTCGGGGAACTTCTTGATTTGCACCAAGGGTGTGAAGGACCCTTTCGAAGTTCCAGAGGGGAGGTGTGATCAGCCTCGAGACGCCTCAGCGGAAATGGGCCTCATCTCGCCTGGAGGGGAGAACCTCCTGGATTTTCTCGAGTTGTGGCAGGTCTTCTCGAGTTACGACGGGGACCTCAGGGACCCGCTCTGGTGGCCTCAGGAAAGGCCAGTCTCCATGCGAGTTGCTAGGGGACCTCTCGGGATTCCTCTCCCGTCCATGCCGGGGCCTCAGTCCTTGTGTGGAGTCGGGGCCGGAACCTGAGGATTCCTCTCCAGTGTTGCCATGGATCTTGGGGTGCTTCTGAGTCTCCCCAGGGGAGTCAGGCCTCGTCTCGTGTGGGGGCATGCACGTGCGCTTTCCTCCCGAGCTGCAGCAGTAGTGTCACGCTTCCTGTCACGTGGATCAAGGGATCTGTGGCTTTCCCTCGAGGCTGTCCCTCGAGGCTTTCCCACGAGGCTTTCCCACAGGGCTGTGCCACGTGCCACCTTGGTGTGAGTCGATCCTCGGCGTGAAAGACGAGCCGGTGAAGGGAAAAGAGGTTCCTCTGGAATGGACTGAGACATCTGGGGGACTCTTGGAATGGTGGCACGACCCTGGAGTTCCTCTCGCCGTTCCTGTTGAGAGGGCCTCCTCTTGAGATGCGACGGGAACGCCGGGAACTCTTTCCCGTCGAAGCCGGGAAAGGATCCCTCATCTCGAGCTACGAGGCGGAAACGGGGCTCCTCTGGATGTGGGCGGGACCCTCGTGATTCCTCTCGAGTGGAGACGGCTAGGTCGGGGAACTTCTTGATTTGCACCAAGGGTGTGAAGGACCCTTTCGAAGTTCCAGAGGGGAGGTGTGATCAGCCTCGAGACGCCTCAGCGGAAATGGGCCTCATCTCGCCTGGAGGGGAGAACCTCCTGGATTTTCTCGAGTTGCGGCAGGTCTTCTCGAGTTACGACGGGGACCTCAGGGACCCGCTCTGGTGGCCTCAGGAAAGGCCAGTCCCCATGTGAGTTGCTAGAGGACCTCTCGGGATTCCTCTCCCGTCCATGCCGGGGCCTCAGTCCTTGTGTGGAGTCGGGGCCGGAACCTGAGGATTCCTCTCCAGTGTTGCCATGGATCTTGGGGTGCTTCTGAGTCTCCCCAGGGGAGTCAGGCCTCGTCTCGAGTAGGGGCATGCACGTGCGCTTTCCTCCCGAGCTGCAGCAGTAGTGTCACGCTTCCTGTCACGTGGATTAAGGGATCTGTGGCTTTCCCTCGAGGCTGTCCCTCGAGGCTTTCCCACGAGGCTTTCCCACAGGGCTGTGCCACGTGCCACCTTGGTGTGAGTCGATCCTCGGCGTGAAAGACGAGCCGGTGAAGGGAAAAGAGGTTCCTCTGGAATGGACTGAGACATCTGGGGGACTCTTGGAATGGTGGCACGACCCTGGAGTTCCTCTCGCCGTTCCTGTTGAGAGGGCCTCCTCTTGAGATGCGACGGGAACGCAGGGAACTCTTTCCCGACGAAGCAGGGAAAGGATCCCTCATCTCGAGCTACGAGGCGGAAACGGGGCTCCTCTGGATGTGGGCGGGACCCTCGTGATTCCTCTCGAGTGGAGACGGGTATGTCGGGGAACTTCTTGATTTGCACCAAGGGTGTGAAGGACCCTTTCGAAGTTCCAGAGGTGAGGTGTGATCAGCCTCGAGACGCCTCAGCGGAAATGGGCCTCATCTCGCCTGGAGGGGAGAACCTCCTGGATTTTCTCGAGTTGCGGCAGGTCTTCTCGAGTTACGACGGGGACCTCAGGGACCCGCTCTGGTGGCCTCAGGAAAGGCCAGTCCCCATGCGAGTTGCTAGGGGACCTCTCGGGATTCCTCTCCCGTCCATGCCGGGGCCTCAGTCCTTGTGTGGAGTCGGGGCCGGAACCTGAGGATTCCTCTCCAGTGTTGCCATGGATCTTGGGGTGCTTCTGAGTCTCCCCAGGGGAGTCAGGCCTCGTCTCGAGTGGGGGCATGCACGTGCGCTTTCCTCCCGAGCTGCAGCAGTAGTGTCACGCTTCCTGTCACGTGGATCAAGGGATCTGTGGCTTTCCCTCGAGGCTGTCCCTCGAGGCTTTCCCACGAGGCTTTCCCACAGGGCTCTGCCACGTGCCACCTTGGTGTGAGTCGATCCTCGGCGTGAAAGACGAGCCGGTGAAGGGAAAAGAGGTTCCTCTGGAATGGACTGAGACATCTGGGGGACTCTTGGAATGGTGGCACGACCCTGGAGTTCCTCTCGCCGTTCCTGTTGAGAGGGCCTCCTCTTGAGATGCGACGGGAACGCCGGGAACTCTTTCCCGACGAAGCAGGGAAAGGATCCCTCATCTCGAGCTACGAGGCGGAAACGGGGCTCCTCTGGATGTGGGCGGGACCCTCGTGATTCCTCTCGAGTGGAGACGGGTATGTCGGGGAAGTTCTTGATTTGCACCAAGGGTGTGAAGGACCCTTTCGAAGTTCCAGAGGGGAGGTGTGATCAGCCTCAAGACGCCTCAGCGGAAATGGGCCTCATCTCGCCTGGAGGGGAGAACCTCCTGGATTTTCTCGAGTTGCGGCAGGTCTTCTCGAGTTACGACGGGGACCTCAGGGACCCGCTCTGGTGGCCTCAGGAAAGGCCAGTCCCCATGCGAGTTGCTAGGGGACCTCTCGGGATTCCTCTCCCGTCCATGCCGGGGCCTCAGTCCTTGTGTGGAGTCGGGGCCGGAACCTGAGGATTCCTCTCCAGTGTTGCCATGGATCTTGGGGTGCTTCTGAGTCTCCCCAGGGGAGTCAGGCCTCATCTCGAGTGGGAGCATGCACGTGCGCTTTCCTCCCGAGCTGCAGCAGTAGTGTCACGCTTCCTGTCACGTGGATCAAGGGATCTGTGGCTTTCCCTCGAGGCTGTCCCTCGAGGCTTTCCCACGAGGCTTTCCCACAGGGCTGTGCCACGTGCCACCTTGGTGTGAGTCGATCCTCGGCGTGAAAGACGAGCCGGTGAAGGGAAAAGAGTTTCCTCTGGAATGGACTGAGACATCTGGGGGACTCTTGGAATGGTGGCACGACCCTGGAGTTCCTCTCGCCGTTGCTGTTGAGAGGGCCTCCTCTTGAGATGCGACGGGAACGCCGGGAACTCTTTCCCGACGAAGCCGGAAAGGATCCCTCATCTCGAGCTACGAGGCGGAAACGGGGCTCCTCTGGATGTGGGCGGGACCCTCGTGATTCCTCTCGAGTGGAGACGGGTATGTCGGGGAACTTCTTGATTTGCACCAAGGGTGTGAAGGACCCTTTCGAAGTTCCAGAGGTGAGGTGTGATCAGCCTCGAGACGCCTCAGCGGAAATGGGCCTCATCTCGCCTAGAGGGGAGAACCTCCTGGATTTTCTCGAGTTGCGGCAGGTCTTCTCGAGTTACGACGAGGACCTCAGGGACCCGCTCTGGTGGCCTCAGGAAAGGCCAGTCCCCATGCGAGTTGCTAGGGGACCTCTCGGGATTCCTCTCCCGTCCATGCCGGGGCCTCAGTCCTTGTGTGGAGTCGGGGCCGAAACCTGAGGATTCCTCTCCAGTGTTGCCATGGATCTTGGGGTGCTTCTGAGTCTCCCCAGGGGAGTCAGGCCTCGTCTCGAGTGGGGGCATGCACGTGCGCTTTCCTCCCGAGCTGCAGCAGTAGTGTCACGCTTCCTGTCACGTGGATCAAGAGATCTGTGGCTTTCCCTCGAGGCTGTCCCTCGAGGCTTTCCCACGAGGCTTTCCCACAGGGCTGTGCCACGTGCCACCTTGGTGTGAGTCGATCCTCGGCGTGAAAGATGAGCCGGTGAAGGGAAAAGAGGTTCCTCTGGAATGGACTGAGACATCTGGGGGACTCTTGGAATGGTGGCACGACCCTGGAGTTCCTCTCGCCGTTCCTGTTGAGAGGGCCTCCTCTTGAGATGCGACGGGAACGCCGGGAACTCTTTCCCGACGAAGCAGGGAAAGGATCCCTCATCTCGAGCTACGAGGCGGAAACGGGGCTCCTCTGGATGTGGGCGGGACCCTCGTGATTCCTCTCGAGTGGAGACGGGTATGTCGGGGAACTTCTTGATTTGCACCAAGGGTGTGAAGGACCCTTTCGAAGTTCCAGAGGGGAGGTGTGATCAGCCTCGAGACGCCTCAGCGGAAATGGGCCTCATCTCGCCTGGAGGGGAGAACCTCCTGGATTTTCTCGAGTTGTGGCAGGTCTTCTCGAGTTACGACGGGGACCTCAGGGACCCGCTCTGGTGGCCTCAGGAAAGGCCAGTCTCCATGCGAGTTGCTAGGGGACCTCTCGGGATTCCTCTCCCGTCCATGCCGGGGCCTCAGTCCTTGTGTGGAGTCGGGGCCGGAACCTGAGGATTCCTCTCCAGTGTTGCCATGGATCTTGGGGTGCTTCTGAGTCTCCCCAGGGGAGTCAGGCCTCGTCTCGTGTGGGGGCATGCACGTGCGCTTTCCTCCCGAGCTGCAGCAGTAGTGTCACGCTTCCTGTCACGTGGATCAAGGGATCTGTGGCTTTCCCTCGAGGCTGTCCCTCGAGGCTTTCCCACGAGGCTTTCCCACAGGGCTGTGCCACGTGCCACCTTGGTGTGAGTCGATCCTCGGCGTGAAAGACGAGCCGGTGAAGGGAAAAGAGGTTCCTCTGGAATGGACTGAGACATCTGGGGGACTCTTGGAATGGTGGCACGACCCTGGAGTTCCTCTCGCCGTTCCTGTTGAGAGGGCCTCCTCTTGAGATGCGACGGGAACGCCGGGAACTCTTTCCCGTCGAAGCCGGGAAAGGATCCCTCATCTCGAGCTACGAGGCGGAAACGGGGCTCCTCTGGATGTGGGCGGGACCCTCGTGATTCCTCTCGAGTGGAGACGGCTAGGTCGGGGAACTTCTTGATTTGCACCAAGGGTGTGAAGGACCCTTTCGAAGTTCCAGAGGGGAGGTGTGATCAGCCTCGAGACGCCTCAGCGGAAATGGGCCTCATCTCGCCTGGAGGGGAGAACCTCCTGGATTTTCTCGAGTTGCGGCAGGTCTTCTCGAGTTACGACGGGGACCTCAGGGACCCGCTCTGGTGGCCTCAGGAAAGGCCAGTCCCCATGTGAGTTGCTAGAGGACCGCTCGGGATTCCTCTCCCGTCCATGCCGGGGCCTCAGTCCTTGTGTGGAGTCGGGGCCGGAACCTGAGGATTCCTCTCCAGTGTTGCCATGGATCTTGGGGTGCTTCTGAGTCTCCCCAGGGGAGTCAGGCCTCGTCTCGAGTAGGGGCATGCACGTGCGCTTTCCTCCCGAGCTGCAGCAGTAGTGTCACGCTTCCTGTCACGTGGATTAAGGGATCTGTGGCTTTCCCTCGAGGCTGTCCCTCGAGGCTTTCCCACGAGGCTTTCCCACAGGGCTGTGCCACGTGCCACCTTGGTGTGAGTCGATCCTCGGCGTGAAAGACGAGCCGGTGAAGGGAAAAGAGGTTCCTCTGGAATGGACTGAGACATCTGGGGGACTCTTGGAATGGTGGCACGACCCTGGAGTTCCTCTCGCCGTTCCTGTTGAGAGGGCCTCCTCTTGAGATGCGACGGGAACGCAGGGAACTCTTTCCCGACGAAGCAGGGAAAGGATCCCTCATCTCGAGCTACGAGGCGGAAACGGGGCTCCTCTGGATGTGGGCGGGACCCTCGTGATTCCTCTCGAGTGGAGACGGGTATGTCGGGGAACTTCTTGATTTGCACCAAGGGTGTGAAGGACCCTTTCGAAGTTCCAGAGGTGAGGTGTGATCAGCCTCGAGACGCCTCAGCGGAAATGGGCCTCATCTCGCCTGGAGGGGAGAACCTCCTGGATTTTCTCGAGTTGCGGCAGGTCTTCTCGAGTTACGACGGGGACCTCAGGGACCCGCTCTGGTGGCCTCAGGAAAGGCCAGTCCCCATGCGAGTTGCTAGGGGACCTCTCGGGATTCCTCTCCCGTCCATGCCGGGGCCTCAGTCCTTGTGTGGAGTCGGGGCCGGAACCTGAGGATTCCTCTCCAGTGTTGCCATGGATCTTGGGGTGCTTCTGAGTCTCCCCAGGGGAGTCAGGCCTCGTCTCGAGTGGGGGCATGCACGTGCGCTTTCCTCCCGAGCTGCAGCAGTAGTGTCACGCTTCCTGTCACGTGGATCAAGGGATCTGTGGCTTTCCCTCGAGGCTGTCCCTCGAGGCTTTCCCACGAGGCTTTCCCACAGGGCTCTGCCACGTGCCACCTTGGTGTGAGTCGATCCTCGGCGTGAAAGACGAGCCGGTGAAGGGAAAAGAGGTTCCTCTGGAATGGACTGAGACATCTGGGGGACTCTTGGAATGGTGGCACGACCCTGGAGTTCCTCTCGCCGTTCCTGTTGAGAGGGCCTCCTCTTGAGATGCGACGGGAACGCCGGGAACTCTTTCCCGACGAAGCAGGGAAAGGATCCCTCATCTCGAGCTACGAGGCGGAAACGGGGCTCCTCTGGATGTGGGCGGGACCCTCGTGATTCCTCTCGAGTGGAGACGGGTATGTCGGGGAAGTTCTTGATTTGCACCAAGGGTGTGAAGGACCCTTTCGAAGTTCCAGAGGGGAGGTGTGATCAGCCTCAAGACGCCTCAGCGGAAATGGGCCTCATCTCGCCTGGAGGGGAGAACCTCCTGGATTTTCTCGAGTTGCGGCAGGTCTTCTCGAGTTACGACGGGGACCTCAGGGACCCGCTCTGGTGGCCTCAGGAAAGGCCAGTCCCCATGCGAGTTGCTAGGGGACCTCTCGGGATTCCTCTCCCGTCCATGCCGGGGCCTCAGTCCTTGTGTGGAGTCGGGGCCGGAACCTGAGGATTCCTCTCCAGTGTTGCCATGGATCTTGGGGTGCTTCTGAGTCTCCCCAGGGGAGTCAGGCCTCGTCTCGAGTGGGGGCATGCACGTGCGCTTTCCTCCCGAGCTGCAGCAGTAGTGTCACGCTTCCTGTCACGTGGATCAAGGGATCTGTGGCTTTCCCTCGAGGCTGTCCCTCGAGGCTTTCCCACGAGGCTTTCCCACAGGGCTGTGCCACGTGCCACCTTGGTGTGAGTCGATCCTCGGCGTGAAAGACGAGCCGGTGAAGGGAAAAGAGGTTCCTCTGGAATGGACTGAGACATCTGGGGGACTCTTGGAATGGTGGCACGACCCTGGAGTTCCTCTCGCCGTTCCTGTTGAGAGGGCCTCCTCTTGAGATGCGACGGGAA
This sequence comes from Budorcas taxicolor, assembly GCF_023091745.1. Taxonomy (NCBI): domain Eukaryota; kingdom Metazoa; phylum Chordata; class Mammalia; order Artiodactyla; family Bovidae; genus Budorcas; species Budorcas taxicolor. The sequence continues at coordinate 192,689 of NW_026291582.1, forward strand.
CGCCGGGAACTCTTTCCCGACGAAGCCGGGAAAGGATCCCTCATCTTGAGCTACGAGGCGGAAACGGGGCTCCTCTGGATGTGGGCGGGACCCTCGTGATTCCTCTCGAGTGGAGACGGCTAGGTCGGGGAACTTCTTGATTTGCACCAAGGGTGTGAAGGACCCTTTCGAAGTTCCAGAGGGGAGGTGTGATCAGCCTCGAGACGCCTCAGCGGAAATGGGCCTCATCTCGCCTGGAGGGGAGAACCTCCTGGATTTTCTCGAGTTGCGGCAGGTCTTCTCGAGTTACGACGGGGACCTCAGGGACCCGCTCTGGTGGCCTCAGGAAAGGCCAGTCCCCATGTGAGTTGCTAGGGGACCTCTCGGGATTCCTCTCCCGTCCATGCCGGGGCCTCAGTCCTTGTGTGGAGTCGGGGCCGGAACCTGAGGATTCCTCTCCAGTGTTGCCATGGATCTTGGGGTGCTTCTGAGTCTCCCCAGGGGAGTCAGGCCTCGTCTCGAGTGGGGGCATGCACGTGCGCTTTCCTCCCGAGCTGCAGCAGTAGTGTCACGCTTCCTGTCACGTGGATCAAGGGATCTGTGGCTTTCCCTCGAGGCTGTCCCTCGAGGCTTTCCCACGAGGCTTTCCCACAGGGCTGTGCCACGTGCCACCTTGGTGTGAGTCGATCCTCGGCGTGAAAGACGAGCCGGTGAAGGGAAAAGAGGTTCCTCTGGAATGGACTGAGACATCTGGGGGACTCTTGGAATGGTGGCACGACCCTGGAGTTCCTCTCGCCGTTCCTGTTGAGAGGGCCTCCTCTTGAGATGCGACGGGAACGCCGGGAACTCTTTCCCGACGAAGCAGGGAAAGGATCCCTCATCTCGAGCTACGAGGCGGAAACGGGGCTCCTCTGGATGTGGGCGGGACCCTCGTGATTCCTCTCGAGTGGAGACGGGTATGTCGGGGAAGTTCTTGATTTGCACCAAGGGTGTGAAGGACCCTTTCGAAGTTCCAGAGGGGAGGTGTGATCAGCCTCAAGACGCCTCAGCGGAAATGGGCCTCATCTCGCCTGGAGGGGAGAACCTCCTGGATTTTCTCGAGTTGCGGCAGGTCTTCTCGAGTTACGACGGGGACCTCAGGGACCCGCTCTGGTGGCCTCAGGAAAGGCCAGTCCCCATGCGAGTTGCTAGGGGACCTCTCGGGATTCCTCTCCCGTCCATGCCGGGGCCTCAGTCCTTGTGTGGAGTCGGGGCCGGAACCTGAGGATTCCTCTCCAGTGTTGCCATGGATCTTGGGGTGCTTCTGAGTCTCCCCAGGGGAGTCAGGCCTCGTCTCGAGTGGGGGCATGCACGTGCGCTTTCCTCCCGAGCTGCAGCAGTAGTGTCACGCTTCCTGTCACGTGGATCAAGGGATCTGTGGCTTTCCCTCGAGGCTGTCCCTCGAGGCTTTCCCACGAGGCTTTCCCACAGGGCTGTGCCACGTGCCACCTTGGTGTGAGTCGATCCTCGGCGTGAAAGACGAGCCGGTGAAGGGAAAAGAGGTTCCTCTGGAATGGACTGAGACATCTGGGGGACTCTTGGAATGGTGGCACGACCCTGGAGTTCCTCTCGCCGTTCCTGTTGAGAGGGCCTCCTCTTGAGATGCGACGGGAACGCCGGGAACTCTTTCCCGACGAAGCCGGGAAAGGATCCCTCATCTTGAGCTACGAGGCGGAAACGGGGCTCCTCTGGATGTGGGCGGGACCCTCGTGATTCCTCTCGAGTGGAGACGGCTAGGTCGGGGAACTTCTTGATTTGCACCAAGGGTGTGAAGGACCCTTTCGAAGTTCCAGAGGGGAGGTGTGATCAGCCTCGAGACGCCTCAGCGGAAATGGGCCTCATCTCGCCTGGAGGGGAGAACCTCCTGGATTTTCTCGAGTTGCGGCAGGTCTTCTCGAGTTACGACGGGGACCTCAGGGACCCGCTCTGGTGGCCTCAGGAAAGGCCAGTCCCCATGTGAGTTGCTAGGGGACCTCTCGGGATTCCTCTCCCGTCCATGCCGGGGCCTCAGTCCTTGTGTGGAGTCGGGGCCGGAACCTGAGGATTCCTCTCCAGTGTTGCCATGGATCTTGGGGTGCTTCTGAGTCTCCCCAGGGGAGTCAGGCCTCGTCTCGAGTGGGGGCATGCACGTGCGCTTTCCTCCCGAGCTGCAGCAGTAGTGTCACGCTTCCTGTCACGTGGATCAAGGGATCTGTGGCTTTCCCTCGAGGCTGTCCCTCGAGGCTTTCCCACGAGGCTTTCCCACAGGGCTGTGCCACGTGCCACCTTGGTGTGAGTCGATCCTCGGCGTGAAAGACGAGCCGGTGAAGGGAAAAGAGGTTCCTCTGGAATGGACTGAGACATCTGGGGGACTCTTGGAATGGTGGCACGACCCTGGAGTTCCTCTCGCCGTTCCTGTTGAGAGGGCCTCCTCTTGAGATGCGACGGGAACGCCGGGAACTCTTTCCCGACGAAGCAGGGAAAGGATCCCTCATCTCGAGCTACGAGGCGGAAACGGGGCTCCTCTGGATGTGGGCGGGACCCTCGTGATTCCTCTCGAGTGGAGACGGGTATGTCGGGGAAGTTCTTGATTTGCACCAAGGGTGTGAAGGACCCTTTCGAAGTTCCAGAGGGGAGGTGTGATCAGCCTCGAGACGCCTCAGCGGAAATGGGCCTCATCTCGCCTGGAGGGGAGAACCTCCTGGATTTTCTCGAGTTGCGGCAGGTCTTCTCGAGTTACGACGGGGACCTCAGGGACCCGCTCTGGTGGCCTCAGGAAAGGCCAGTCCCCATGCGAGTTGCTAGGGGACCTCTCGGGATTCCTCTCCCGTCCATGCCGGGGCCTCAGTCCTTGTGTGGAGTCGGGGCCGGAACCTGAGGATTCCTCTCCAGTGTTGCCATGGATCTTGGGGTGCTTCTGAGTCTCCCCAGGGGAGTCAGGCCTCGTCTCGAGTGGGGGCATGCACGTGCGCTTTCCTCCCGAGCTGCAGCAGTAGTGTCACGCTTCCTGTCACGTGGATCAAGGGATCTGTGGCTTTCCCTCGAGGCTGTCCCTCGAGGCTTTCCCACGAGGCTTTCCCACAGGGCTGTGCCACGTGCCACCTTGGTGTGAGTCGATCCTCGGCGTGAAAGACGAGCCGGTGAAGGGAAAAGAGGTTCCTCTGGAATGGACTGAGACATCTGGGGGACTCTTGGAATGGTGGCACGACCCTGGAGTTCCTCTCGCCGTTCCTGTTGAGAGGGCCTCCTCTTGAGATGCGACGGGAACGCCGGGAACTCTTTCCCGACGAAGCCGGGAAAGGATCCCTCATCTCGAGCTACGAGGCGGAAACGGGGCTCCTCTGGATGTGGGCGGGACCCTCGTGATTCCTCTCGAGTGGAGACGGCTAGGTCGGGGAACTTCTTGATTTGCACCAAGGGTGTGAAGGACCCTTTCGAAGTTCCAGAGGGGAGGTGTGATCAGCCTCGAGACGCCTCAGCGGAAATGGGCCTCATCTCGCCTGGAGGGGAGAACCTCCTGGATTTTCTCGAGTTGCGGCAGGTCTTCTCGAGTTACGACGGGGACCTCAGGGACCCGCTCTGGTGGCCTCAGGAAAGGCCAGTCCCCATGCGAGTTGCTAGGGGACCTCTCGGGATTCCTCTCCCGTCCATGCCGGGGCCTCAGTCCTTGTTTGGGTCGGGGCCGGAAGCTGAGGATTCCTCTCCAGTGTTGCCATGGATCTTGGGGTGCTTCTGAGTCTCCCCAGGGGAGTCAGGCCTCGTCTCGAGTGGGGGCATGCACGTGCGCTTTCCTCCCGAGCTGCAGCAGTAGTGTCACGCTTCCTGTCACGTGGATCAAGGGATCGGTGGCTTTCCCTCGAGGCTGTCCCTCGAGGCTTTCCCAGGAGGCTTTCCCACAGGGCTCTGCCACGTGCCACCTTGGTGTGAGTCGATCCTCGGCGTGAAAGACGAGCCGGTGAAGGGAAAAGAGGTTCCTCTGGAATGGACTGAGACATCTGGGGGACTCTTGGAATGGTGGCACGACCCTGGAGTTCCTCTCGCCGTTCCTGTTGAGAGGGCCTCCTCTTGAGATGCGACGGGAACGCCGGGAACTCTTTCCCGACGAAGCAGGGAAAGGATCCCTCATCTCGAGCTACGAGGCGGAAACGGGGCTCCTCTGGATGTGTGCGGGACCCTCGTGATTCCTCTCGAGCGGAGACGGGTATGTCGGGGAACTTCTTGATTTGCACCAAGGGTGTGAAGGACCCTTTCGAAGTTCCAGAGGTGAGGTGTGATCAGCCTCGAGACGCCTCAGCGGAAATGGGCCTCATCTCGCCTGGAGGGGAAAACCTCCTGGATTTTCTCGAGTTGCGGCAGGTCTTCTCGAGTTACGACGGGGACCTCAGGGACCCGCTCTGGTGGCCTCAGGAAAGGCCAGTCCCCATGCGAGTTGCTAGGGGACCTCTCGGGATTCCTCTCCCGTACATGCCGGGGCCTCAGTCCTTGTGTGGAGTCGGGGCCGGAACCTGAGGATTCCTCTCCAGTGTTGCCATGGATCTTGGGGTGCTTCTGAGTCTCCCCAGGGGAGTCAGGCCTCGTCTCGAGTGGGAGCATGCACGTGCGCTTTCCTCCCGAGCTGCAGCAGTAGTGTCACGCTTCCTGTCACGTGGATCAAGGGATCTGTGGCTTTCCCTCGAGGCTGTCCCTCGAGGCTTTCCCACGAGGCTTTCCCACAGGGCTGTGCCACGTGCCACCTTGGTGTGAGTCGATCCTCGGCGCGAAAGACGAGCCGGTGAAGGGAAAAGAGGTTCCTCTGGAACGGACTGAGACATCTGGGGGACTCTTGGAATGGTGGCACGACCCTGGAGTTCCTCTCGCCGTTGCTGTTGAGAGGGCCTCCTCTTGAGATGCGACGGGAACGCCGGGAACTCTTTCCCGACGAAGCCGGGAAAGGATCCCTCATCTCGAGCTACGAGGCGGAAACGGGGCTCCTCTGGATGTGGGCGGGACCCTCGTGATTCCTCTCGAGTGGAGACGGGTATGTCGGGGAACTTCTTGATTTGCACCAAGGGTGTGAAGGACCCTTTCGAAGTTCCAGAGGGGAGGTGTGATCAGCCTCGAGACGCCTCAGCGGAAATGGGCCTCATCTCGCCTGGAGGGGAGAACCTCCTGGATTTTCTCGAGTTGCGGCAGGTCTTCTCGAGTTACGACGGGGACCTCAGGGACCCGCTCTGGTGGCCTCAGGAAAGGCCAGTCCCCATGCGAGTTGCTAGGGGACCTCTCGGGATTCCTCTCCCGTCCATGCCGGGGCCTCAGTCCTTGTGTGGAGTCGGGGCCGGAACCTGAGGATTCCTCTCCAGTGTTGCCATGGATCTTGGGGTGCTTCTGAGTCTCCCCAGGGGAGTCAGGCCTCGTCTCGAGTGGGGGCATGCACGTGCGCTTTCCTCCCGAGCTGCAGCAGTAGTGTCACGCTTCCTGTCACGTGGATCGAGGGATCTGTGGCTTTCCCTCGAGGCTGTCCCTCGAGGCTTTCCCACGAGGCTTTCCCACAGGGCTCTGCCACGTGCCACCTTGGTGTGAGTCGATCCTCGGCGTGAAAGACGAGCCGGTGAAGGGAAAAGAGGTTCCTCTGGAATGGACTGAGACATCTGGGGGACTCTTGGAATGGTGGCACGACCCTGGAGTTCCTCTCGCCGTTCCTGTTGAGAGGGCCTCCTCTTGAGATGCGACGGGAACGCCGGGAACTCTTTCCCGACGAAGCAGGGAAAGGATCCCTCATCTCGAGCTACGAGGCGGAAACGGGGCTCCTCTGGATGTGTGCGGGACCCTCGTGATTCCTCTCGAGCGGAGACGGGTATGTCGGGGAACTTCTTGATTTGCACCAAGGGTGTGAAGGACCCTTTCGAAGTTCCAGAGGTGAGGTGTGATCAGCCTCGAGACGCCTCAGCGGAAATGGGCCTCATCTCGCCTGGAGGGGAAAACCTCCTGGATTTTCTCGAGTTGCGGCAGGTCTTCTCGAGTTACGACGGGGACCTCAGGGACCCGCTCTGGTGGCCTCAGGAAAGGCCAGTCCCCATGCGAGTTGCTAGGGGACCTCTCGGGATTCCTCTCCCGTCCATGCCGGGGCCTCAGTCCTTGTGTGGAGTCGGGGCCGGAACCTGAGGATTCCTCTCCAGTGTTGCCATGGATCTTGGGGTGCTTCTGAGTCTCCCCAGGGGAGTCAGGCCTCGTCTCGAGTGGGAGCATGCACGTGCGCTTTCCTCCCGAGCTGCAGCAGTAGTGTCACGCTTCCTGTCACGTGGATCAAGGGATCTGTGGCTTTCCCTCGAGGCTGTCCCTCGAGGCTTTCCCACGAGGCTTTCCCACAGGGCTGTGCCACGTGCCACCTTGGTGTGAGTCGATCCTCGGCGCGAAAGACGAGCCGGTGAAGGGAAAAGAGGTTCCTCTGGAACGGACTGAGACATCTGGGGGACTCTTGGAATGGTGGCACGACCCTGGAGTTCCTCTCGCCGTTGCTGTTGAGAGGGCCTCCTCTTGAGATGCGACGGGAACGCCGGGAACTCTTTCCCGACGAAGCCGGGAAAGGATCCCTCATCTCGAGCTACGAGGCGGAAACGGGGCTCCTCTGGATGTGGGCGGGACCCTCGTGATTCCTCTCGAGTGGAGACGGGTATGTCGGGGAACTTCTTGATTTGCACCAAGGGTGTGAAGGACCCTTTCGAAGTTCCAGAGGGGAGGTGTGATCAGCCTCGAGACGCCTCAGCGGAAATGGGCCTCATCTCGCCTGGAGGGGAGAACCTCCTGGATTTTCTCGAGTTGCGGCAGGTCTTCTCGAGTTACGACGGGGACCTCAGGGACCCGCTCTGGTGGCCTCAGGAAAGGCCAGTCCCCATGCGAGTTGCTAGGGGACCTCTCGGGATTCCTCTCCCGTCCATGCCGGGGCCTCAGTCCTTGTGTGGAGTCGGGGCCGGAACCTGAGGATTCCTCTCCAGTGTTGCCATGGATCTTGGGGTGCTTCTGAGTCTCCCCAGGGGAGTCAGGCCTCGTCTCGAGTGGGGGCATGCACGTGCGCTTTCCTCCCGAGCTGCAGCAGTAGTGTCACGCTTCCTGTCACGTGGATCGAGGGATCTGTGGCTTTCCCTCGAGGCTGTCCCTCGAGGCTTTCCCACGAGGCTTTCCCACAGGGCTCTGCCACGTGCCACCTTGGTGTGAGTCGATCCTCGGCGTGAAAGACGAGCCGGTGAAGGGAAAAGAGGTTCCTCTGGAATGGACTGAGACATCTGGGTGACTCTTGGAATGGTGGCACGACCCTGGAGTTCCTCTCGCCGTTCCTGTTGAGAGGGCCTCCTCTTGAGATGCGACGGGAACGCCGGGAACTCTTTCCCGACGAAGCAGGGAAAGGATCCCTCATCTCGAGCTACGAGGCGGAAACGGGGCTCCTCTGGATGTGTGCGGGACCCTCGTGATTCCTCTCGAGCGGAGACGGGTATGTCGGGGAACTTCTTGATTTGCACCAAGGGTGTGAAGGACCCTTTCGAAGTTCCAGAGGTGAGGTGTGATCAGCCTCGAGACGCCTCAGCGGAAATGGGCCTCATCTCGCCTGGAGGGGAAAACCTCCTGGATTTTCTCGAGTTGCGGCAGGTCTTCTCGAGTTACGACGGGGACCTCAGGGACCCGCTCTGGTGGCCTCAGGAAAGGCCAGTCCCCATGCGAGTTGCTAGGGGACCTCTCGGGATTCCTCTCCCGTACATGCCGGGGCCTCAGTCCTTGTGTGGAGTCGGGGCCGGAACCTGAGGATTCCTCTCCAGTGTTGCCATGGATCTTGGGGTGCTTCTGAGTCTCCCCAGGGGAGTCAGGCCTCGTCTCGAGTGGGAGCATGCACGTGCGCTTTCCTCCCGAGCTGCAGCAGTAGTGTCACGCTTCCTGTCACGTGGATCAAGGGATCTGTGGCTTTCCCTCGAGGCTGTCCCTCGAGGCTTTCCCACGAGGCTTTCCCACAGGGCTGTGCCACGTGCCACCTTGGTGTGAGTCGATCCTCGGCGCGAAAGACGAGCCGGTGAAGGGAAAAGAGGTTCCTCTGGAACGGACTGAGACATCTGGGGGACTCTTGGAATGGTGGCACGACCCTGGAGTTCCTCTCGCCGTTGCTGTTGAGAGGGCCTCCTCTTGAGATGCGACGGGAACGCCGGGAACTCTTTCCCGACGAAGCCGGGAAAGGATCCCTCATCTCGAGCTACGAGGCGGAAACGGGGCTCCTCTGGATGTGGGCGGGACCCTCGTGATTCCTCTCGAGTGGAGACGGGTATGTCGGGGAACTTCTTGATTTGCACCAAGGGTGTGAAGGACCCTTTCGAAGTTCCAGAGGGGAGGTGTGATCAGCTTCGAGACGCCTCAGCGGAAATGGGCCTCATCTCGCCTGGAGGGGAGAACCTCCTGGATTTTCTCGAGTTGCGGCAGGTCTTCTCGAGTTACGACGGGGACCTCAGGGACCCGCTCTGGTGGCCTCAGGAAAGGCCAGTCCCCATGCGAGTTGCTAGGGGACCTCTCGGGATTCCTCTCCCGTCCATGCCGGGGCCTCATTCCTTGTGTGGAGTCGGGGCCGGAACCTGAGGATTCCTCTCCAGTGTTGCCATGGATCTTGGGGTGCTTCTGAGTCTCCCCAGGGGAGTCAGGCCTCGTCTCGAGTGGGGGCATGCACGTGCGCTTTCCTCCCGAGCTGCAGCAGTAGTGTCACGCTTCCTGTCACGTGGATCAAGGGATCTGTGGCTTTCCCTCGAGGCTGTCCCTCGAGGCTTTCCCACGAGGCTTTCCCACAGGGCTGTGCCACGTGCCACCTTGGTGTGAGTCGATCCTCGGCGTGAAAGACGAGCCGGTGAAGGGAAAAGAGGTTCCTCTGGAATGGACTGAGACATCTGGGGGACTCTTGGAATGGTGGCACGACCCTGGAGTTCCTCTCGCCGTTCCTGTTGAGAGGGCCTCCTCTTGAGATGCGACGGGAACGCCGGGAACTCTTTCCCGACGAAGCCGGGAAAGGATCCCTCATCTTGAGCTACGAGGCGGAAACGGGGCTCCTCTGGATGTGGGCGGGACCCTCGTGATTCCTCTCGAGTGGAGACGGCTAGGTCGGGGAACTTCTTGATTTGCACCAAGGGTGTGAAGGACCCTTTCGAAGTTCCAGAGGGGAGGTGTGATCAGCCTCGAGACGCCTCAGCGGAAATGGGCCTCATCTCGCCTGGAGGGGAGAACCTCCTGGATTTTCTCGAGTTGCGGCAGGTCTTCTCGAGTTACGACGGGGACCTCAGGGACCCGCTCTGGTGGCCTCAGGAAAGGCCAGTCCCCATGTGAGTTGCTAGGGGACCTCTCGGGATTCTTCTCCCGTCCATGCCGGGGCCTCAGTCCTTGTGTGGAGTCGGGGCCGGAACCTGAGGATTCCTCTCCAGTGTTGCCATGGATCTTGGGGTGCTTCTGAGTCTCCCCAGGGGAGTCAGGCCTCGTCTCGAGTGGGGGCATGCACGTGCGCTTTCCTCCCGAGCTGCAGCAGTAGTGTCACGCTTCCTGTCACGTGGATCAAGGGATCTGTGGCTTTCCCTCGAGGCTGTCCCTCGAGGCTTTCCCACGAGGCTTTCCCACAGGGCTGTGCCACGTGCCACCTTGGTGTGAGTCGATCCTCGGCGTGAAAGACGAGCCGGTGAAGGGAAAAGAGGTTCCTCTGGAATGGACTGAGACATCTGGGGGACTCTTGGAATGGTGGCACGACCCTGGAGTTCCTCTCGCCGTTCCTGTTGAGAGGGCCTCCTCTTGAGATGCGACGGGAACGCCGGGAACTCTTTCCCGACGAAGCAGGGAAAGGATCCCTCATCTCGAGCTACGAGGCGGAAACGGGGCTCCTCTGGATGTGGGCGGGACCCTCGTGATTCCTCTCGAGTGGAGACGGGTATGTCGGGGAAGTTCTTGATTTGCACCAAGGGTGTGAAGGACCCTTTCGAAGTTCCAGAGGGGAGGTGTGATCAGCCTCGAGACGCCTCAGCGGAAATGGGCCTCATCTCGCCTGGAGGGGAGAACCTCCTGGATTTTCTCGAGTTGCGGCAGGTCTTCTCGAGTTACGACGGGGACCTCAGGGACCCGCTCTGGTGGCCTCAGGAAAGGCCAGTCCCCATGCGAGTTGCTAGGGGACCTCTCGGGATTCCTCTCCCGTCCATGCCGGGGCCTCAGTCCTTGTGTGGAGTCGGGGCCGGAACCTGAGGATTCCTCTCCAGTGTTGCCATGGATCTTGGGATGCTTCTGAGTCTCCCCAGGGGAGTCAGGCCTCGTCTCGAGTGGGGGCATGCACGTGCGCTTTCCTCCCGAGCTGCAGCAGTAGTGTCACGCTTCCTGTCACGTGGATCAAGGGATCTGTGGCTTTCCCTCGAGGCTGTCCCTCGAGGCTTTCCCACGAGGCTTTCCCACAGGGCTGTGCCACGTGCCACCTTGGTGTGAGTCGATCCTCGGCGTGAAAGACGAGCCGGTGAAGGGAAAAGAGGTTCCTCTGGAATGGACTGAGACATCTGGGGGACTCTTGGAATGGTGGCACGACCCTGGAGTTCCTCTCGCCGTTCCTGTTGAGAGGGCCTCCTCTTGAGATGCGACGGGAACGCCGGGAACTCTTTCCCGACGAAGCAGGGAAAGGATCCCTCATCTCGAGCTACGAGGCGGAAACGGGGCTCCTCTGGATGTGGGCGGGACCCTCGTGATTCCTCTCGAGTGGAGACGGCTAGGTCGGGGAACTTCTTGATTTGCACCAAGGGTGTGAAGGACCCTTTCGAAGTTCCAGAGGGGAGGTGTGATCAGCCTCGAGACGCCTCAGCGGAAATGGGCCTCATCTCGCCTGGAGGGGAGAACCTCCTGGATTTTCTCGAGTTGCGGCAGGTCTTCTCGAGTTACGACGGGGACCTCAGGGACCCGCTCTGGTGGCCTCAGGAAAGGCCAGTCCCCATGCGAGTTGCTAGGGGACCTCTCGGGATTCCTCTCCCGTCCATGCCGGGGCCTCAGTCCTTGTTTGGGTCGGGGCCGGAAGCTGAGGATTCCTCTCCAGTGTTGCCATGGATCTTGGGGTGCTTCTGAGTCTCCCCAGGGGAGTCAGGCCTCGTCTCGAGTGGGGGCATGCACGTGCGCTTTCCTCCCGAGCTGCAGCAGTAGTGTCACGCTTCCTGTCACGTGGATCAAGGGATCGGTGGCTTTCCCTCGAGGCTGTCCCTCGAGGCTTTCCCAGGAGGCTTTCCCACAGGGCTCTGCCACGTGCCACCTTGGTGTGAGTCGATCCTCGGCGTGAAAGACGAGCCGGTGAAGGGAAAAGAGGTTCCTCTGGAATGGACTGAGACATCTGGGGGACTCTTGGAATGGTGGCACGACCCTGGAGTTCCTCTCGCCGTTCCTGTTGAGAGGGCCTCCTCTTGAGATGCGACGGGAACGCCGGGAACTCTTTCCCGACGAAGCAGGGAAAGGATCCCTCATCTCGAGCTACGAGGCGGAAACGGGGCTCCTCTGGATGTGTGCGGGACCCTCCTGATTCCTCTCGAGCGGAGACGGGTATGTCGGGGAACTTCTTGATTTGCACCAAGGGTGTGAAGGACCCTTTCGAAGTTCCAGAGGTGAGGTGTGATCAGCCTCGAGACGCCTCAGCGGAAATGGGCCTCATCTCGCCTGGAGGGGAAAACCTCCTGGATTTTCTCGAGTTGCGGCAGGTCTTCTCGAGTTACGACGGGGACCTCAGGGACCCGCTCTGGTGGCCTCAGGAAAGGCCAGTCCCCATGCGAGTTGCTAGGGGACCTCTCGGGATTCCTCTCCCGTCCATGCCGGGGCCTCAGTCCTTGTGTGGAGTCGGGGCCGGAACCTGAGGATTCCTCTCCAGTGTTGCCATGGATCTTGGGGTGCTTCTGAGTCTCCCCAGGGGAGTCAGGCCTCGTCTCGAGTGGGAGCATGCACGTGCGCTTTCCTCCCGAGCTGCAGCAGTAGTGTCACGCTTCCTGTCACGTGGATCAAGGGATCTGTGGCTTTCCCTCGAGGCTGTCCCTCGAGGCTTTCCCACGAGGCTTTCCCACAGGGCTGTGCCACGTGCCACCTTGGTGTCAGTCGATCCTCCGCGCGAAAGACGAGCCGGTGAAGGGAAAAGAGGTTCCTCTGGAACGGACTGAGACATCTGGGGGACTCTTGGAATGGTGGCACGACCCTGGAGTTCCTCTCGCCGTTGCTGTTGAGAGGGCCTCCTCTTGAGATGCGACGGGAACGCCGGGAACTCTTTCCCGACGAAGCCGGGAAAGGATCCCTCATCTCGAGCTACGAGGCGGAAACGGGGCTCCTCTGGATGTGGGCGGGACCCTCGTGATTCCTCTCGAGTGGAGACGGGTATGTCGGGGAACTTCTTGATTTGCACCAAGGGTGTGAAGGACCCTTTCGAAGTTCCAGAGGGGAGGTGTGATCAGCCTCGAGACGCCTCAGCGGAAATGGGCCTCATCTCGCCTGGAGGGGAGAACCTCCTGGATTTTCTCGAGTTGCGGCAGGTCTTCTCGAGTTACGACGGGGACCTCAGGGACCCGCTCTGGTGGCCTCAGGAAAGGCCAGTCCCCATGCGAGTTGCTAGGGGACCTCTCGGGATTCCTCTCCCGTCCATGCCGGGGCCTCAGTCCTTGTGTGGAGTCGGGGCCGGAACCTGAGGATTCCTCTCCAGTGTTGCCATGGATCTTGGGGTGCTTCTGAGTCTCCCCAGGGGAGTCAGGCCTCGTCTCGAGTGGGGGCATGCACGTGCGCTTTCCTCCCGAGCTGCAGCAGTAGTGTCACGCTTCCTGTCACGTGGATCGAGGGATCTGTGGCTTTCCCTCGAGGCTGTCCCTCGAGGCTTTCCCACGAGGCTTTCCCACAGGGCTCTGCCACGTGCCACCTTGGTGTGAGTCGATCCTCGGCGTGAAAGACGAGCCGGTGAAGGGAAAAGAGGTTCCTCTGGAATGGACTGAGACATCTGGGGGACTCTTGGAATGGTGGCACGACCCTGGAGTTCCTCTCGCCGTTCCTGTTGAGAGGGCCTCCTCTTGAGATGCGACGGGAACGCCGGGAACTCTTTCCCGACGAAGCAGGGAAAGGATCCCTCATCTCGAGCTACGAGGCGGAAACGGGGCTCCTCTGGATGTGGGCGGGACCCTCGTGATTCCTCTCGAGTGGAGACGGGTATGTCGGGGAACTTCTTGATTTGCACCAAGGGTGTGAAGGAGCCTTTCGAAGTTCCAGAGGGGAGGTGTGATCAGCGTCGAGACGCCTCAGCGGAAATGGGCCTCATCTCGCCTGGAGGGGAGAACCTCCTGGATTTCCTCGAGTTGCGGCAGGTCTTCTCGAGTTACGACGGGGACCTCAGGGACCCGCTCTGGTGGCCTCAGGAAAGGCCAGTCCCCATGCGAGTTGCTAGGGGACCTCTCGGGATTCCTCTCCCGTCCATGCCGGGGCCTCAGTCCTTGTGTGGAGTCGGGGCCGGAACCTGAGGATTCCTCTCCAGTGTTGCCATGGATCTTGGGGTGCTTCTGAGTCTCCCCAGGGGAGTCAGGCCTCGTCTCGAGTGGGGGCATGCACGTGCGCTTTCCTCCCGAGCTGCAGCAGTAGTGTCACGCTTCCTGTCACGTGGATCAAGGGATCTGTGGCTTTCCCTCGAGGCTGTCCCTCGAGGCTTTCCCACGAGGCTTTCCCACAGGGCTCTGCCACGTGCCACCTTGGTGTGAGTCGATTCTCGGTGTGAAAGACGAGCCGGTGAAGGGAAAAGTGGTTCCTCTGGAATGGACTGAGACATCTGGGGGACTCTTGGAATGGTGGCACGACCCTGGAGTTCCTCTCGCCGATGTGTTGAGAGGGCCTCCTCTTGAGATGCGACGGGAACGCCGGGAACTCTTTCCCGACGAAGCCGGGAAAGGATCCCTCATCTCGAGCTACGAGGCGGAAACGGGGCTCCTCTGGATGTGGGCGGGACCCTCGTGATTCCTCTCGAGTGGAGACGGGTATGTCGGGGAACTTCTTGATTTGCACCAAGGGTGTGAAGGACCCTTTCGAAGTTCCAGAGGTGAGGTGTGATCAGCCTCGAGACGCCTCAGCGGAAATGGGCCTCATCTCGCCTAGAGGGGAGAACCTCCTGGATTTTCTCGAGTTGCGGCAGGTCTTCTCGAGTTACGACGAGGACCTCAGGGACCTGCTCTGGTGGCCTCAGGAAAGGCCAGTCCCCATGCGAGTTGCTAGGGGACCTCTCGGGATTCCTCTCCCGTCCATGCCGGGGCCTCAGTCCTTGTTTGGGTCGGGGCCGGAAGCTGAGGATTCCTCTCCAGTGTTGCCATGGATCTTGGGGTGCTTCTGAGTCTCCCCAGGGGAGTCAGGCCTCGTCTCGAGTGGGGGCATGCACGTGCCCTTTCCTCCCGAGCTGCAGCAGTAGTGTCACGCTTCCTGTCACGTGGATCAAGGGATCGGTGGCTTTCCCTCGAGGCTGTCCCTCGAGGCTTTCCCAGGAGGCTTTCCCACAGGGCTCTGCCACGTGCCACCTTGGTGTGAGTCGATCCTCGGCGTGAAAGACGAGCCGGTGAAGGGAAAAGAGGTTCCTCTGGAATGGACTGAGACATCTGGGGGACTCTTGGAATGGTGGCACGACCCTGGAGTTCCTCTCGCCGTTCCTGTTGAGAGGGCCTCCTCTTGAGATGCGACGGGAACGCCGGGAACTCTTTCCCGACGAAGCAGGGAAAGGATCCCTCATCTCGAGCTACGAGGCGGAAACGGGGCTCCTCTGGATGTGTGCGGGACCCTCCTGATTCCTCTCGAGCGGAGACGGGTATGTCGGGGAACTTCTTGATTTGCACCAAGGGTGTGAAGGACCCTTTCGAAGTTCCAGAGGTGAGGTGTGATCAGCCTCGAGACGCCTCAGCGGAAATGGGCCTCATCTCGCCTGGAGGGGAAAACCTCCTGGATTTTCTCGAGTTGCGGCAGGTCTTCTCGAGTTACGACGGGGACCTCAGGGACCCGCTCTGGTGGCCTCAGGAAAGGCCAGTCCCCATGCGAGTTGCTAGGGGACCTCTCGGGATTCCTCTCCCGTCCATGCCGGGGCCTCAGTCCTTGTGTGGAGTCGGGGCCGGAACCTGAGGATTCCTCTCCAGTGTTGCCATGGATCTTGGGGTGCTTCTGAGTCTCCCCAGGGGAGTCAGGCCTCGTCTCGAGTGGGAGCATGCACGTGCGCTTTCCTCCCGAGCTGCAGCAGTAGTGTCACGCTTCCTGTCACGTGGATCAAGGGATCTGTGGCTTTCCCTCGAGGCTGTCCCTCGAGGCTTTCCCACGAGGCTTTCCCACAGGGCTGTGCCACGTGCCACCTTGGTGTCAGTCGATCCTCCGCGCGAAAGACGAGCCGGTGAAGGGAAAAGAGGTTCCTCTGGAACGGACTGAGACATCTGGGGGACTCTTGGAATGGTGGCACGACCCTGGAGTTCCTCTCGCCGTTGCTGTTGAGAGGGCCTCCTCTTGAGATGCGACGGGAACGCCGGGAACTCTTTCCCGACGAAGCCGGGAAAGGATCCCTCATCTCGAGCTACGAGGCGGAAACGGGGCTCCTCTGGATGTGGGCGGGACCCTCGTGATTCCTCTCGAGTGGAGACGGGTATGTCGGGGAACTTCTTGATTTGCACCAAGGGTGTGAAGGACCCTTTCGAAGTTCCAGAGGGGAGGTGTGATCAGCCTCGAGACGCCTCAGCGGAAATGGGCCTCATCTCGCCTGGAGGGGAGAACCTCCTGGATTTTCTCGAGTTGCGGCAGGTCTTCTCGAGTTACGACGGGGACCTCAGGGACCCGCTCTGGTGGCCTCAGGAAAGGCCAGTCCCCATGCGAGTTGCTAGGGGACCTCTCGGGATTCCTCTCCCGTCCATGCCGGGGCCTCAGTCCTTGTGTGGAGTCGGGGCCGGAACCTGAGGATTCCTCTCCAGTGTTGCCATGGATCTTGGGGTGCTTCTGAGTCTCCCCAGGGGAGTCAGGCCTCGTCTCGAGTGGGGGCATGCACGTGCGCTTTCCTCCCGAGCTGCAGCAGTAGTGTCACGCTTCCTGTCACGTGGATCTAGGGATCTGTGGCTTTCCCTCGAGGCTGTCCCTCGAGGCTTTCCCACGAGGCTTTCCCACAGGGCTCTGCCACGTGCCACCTTGGTGTGAGTCGATCCTCGGCGTGAAAGACGAGCCGGTGAAGGGAAAAGAGGTTCCTCTGGAATGGACTGAGACATCTGGGGGACTCTTGGAATGGTGGCACGACCCTGGAGTTCCTCTCGCCGTTCCTGTTGAGAGGGCCTCCTCTTGAGATGCGACGGGAACGCCGGGAACTCTTTCCCGACGAAGCAGGGAAAGGATCCCTCATCTCGAGCTACGAGGCGGAAACGGGGCTCCTCTGGATGTGGGCGGGACCCTCGTGATTCCTCTCGAGTGGAGACGGGTATGTCGGGGAACTTCTTGATTTGCACCAAGGGTGTGAAGGAGCCTTTCGAAGTTCCAGAGGGGAGGTGTGATCAGCGTCGAGACGCCTCAGCGGAAATGGGCCTCATCTCGCCTGGAGGGGAGAACCTCCTGGATTTTCTCGAGTTGCGGCAGGTCTTCTCGAGTTACGACGGGGACCTCAGGGACCCGCTCTGGTGGCCTCAGGAAAGGCCAGTCCCCATGCGAGTTGCTAGGGGACCTCTCGGGATTCCTCTCCCGTCCATGCCGGGGCCTCAGTCCTTGTGTGGAGTCGGGGCCGGAACCTGAGGATTCCTCTCCAGTGTTGCCATGGATCTTGGGGTGCTTCTGAGTCTCCCCAGGGGAGTCAGGCCTCGTCTCGAGTGGGGGCATGCACGTGCGCTTTCCTCCCGAGCTGCAGCAGTAGTGTCACGCTTCCTGTCACGTGGATCAAGGGATCTGTGGCTTTCCCTCGAGGCTGTCCCTCGAGGCTTTCCCACGAGGCTTTCCCACAGGGCTCTGCCACGTGCCACCTTGGTGTGAGTCGATTCTCGGTGTGAAAGACGAGCCGGTGAAGGGAAAAGAGGTTCCTCTGGAATGGACTGAGACATCTGGGGGACTCTTGGAATGGTGGCACGACCCTGGAGTTCCTCTCGCCGATGTGTTGAGAGGGCCTCCTCTTGAGATGCGACGGGAACGCCGGGAACTCTTTCCCGACGAAGCCGGGAAAGGATCCCTCATCTCGAGCTACGAGGCGGAAACGGGGCTCCTCTGGATGTGGGCGGGACCCTCGTGATTCCTCTCGAGTGGAGACGGGTATGTCGGGGAACTTCTTGATTTGCACCAAGGGTGTGAAGGACCCTTTCGAAGTTCCAGAGGTGAGGTGTGATCAGCCTCGAGACGCCTCAGCGGAAATGGGCCTCATCTCGCCTAGAGGGGAGAACCTCCTGGATTTTCTCGAGTTGCGGCAGGTCTTCTCGAGTTACGACGAGGACCTCAGGGACCTGCTCTGGTGGCCTCAGGAAAGGCCAGTCCCCATGCGAGTTGCTAGGGGACCTCTCGGGATTCCTCTCCCGTCCATGCCGGGGCCTCAGTCCTTGTGTGGAGTCGGGGCCGGAACCTGAGGATTCCTCTCCAGTGTTGCCATGGATCTTGGGGTGCTTCTGAGTCTCCCCAGGGGAGTCAGGCCTCGTCTCGAGTGGGGGCATGCACGTACGCTTTCCGCCCGAGCTGCAGCAGTAGTGTCACGCTTCCTGTCACGTGGATCAAGGGATCTGTGGCTTTCCCTCGAGGCTGTCCCTCGAGGCTTTCCCACGAGGCTTTCCCACAGGGCTCTGCCACGTGCCACCTTGGTGTGAGTCGATCCTCGGCGTGAAAGACGAGCCGGTGAAGGGAAAAGAGGTTCCTCTGGAATGGACTGAGACATCTGGGGGACTCTTGGAATGGTGGCACGACCCTGGAGTTCCTCTCGCCGTTCCTGTTGAGAGGGCCTCCTCTTGAGATGCGACGGGAACGCCGGGAACTCTTTCCCGACGAAGCAGGGAAAGGATCCCTCATCTCGAGCTACGAGGCGGAAACGGGGCTCCTCTGGATGTGGGCGGGACCCTCGTGATTCCTCTCGAGTGGAGACGGGTATGTCGGGGAACTTCTTGATTTGCACCAAGGGTGTGAAGGACCCTTTCGAAGTTCCAGAGGTGAGGTGTGATCAGCCTCGAGACGCCTCAGCGGAAATGGGCCTCATCTCGCCTGGAGGGGAGAACCTCCTGGATTTTCTCGAGTTGCGGCAAGTCTTCTCGAGTTACGACGGGGACCTCAGGGACCCGCTCTGGTGGCCTCAGGAAAGGCCAGTCCCCATGCGAGTTGCTAGGGGACCTCTCGGGATTCCTCTCCCGTCCATGCCGGGGCCTCAGTCCTTGTGTGGAGTCGGGGCCGGAACCTGAGGATTCCTCTCCAGTGTTTCCATGGATCTTGGGGTGCTTCTGAGTCTCCCCAGGGGAGTCAGGCCTCATCTCGAGTGGGAGCATGCACGTGCGCTTTCCTCCCGAGCTGCAGCAGTAGTGTCACGCTTCCTGTCACGTGGATCAAGGGATCTGTGGCTTTCCCTCGAGGCTGTCCCTCGAGGCTTTCCCACGAGGCTTTCCCACAGGGCTGTGCCACGTGCCACCTTGGTGTGAGTCGATCCTCGGCGTGAAAGACGAGCCGGTGAAGGGAAAAGAGGTTCCTCTGGAATGGACTGAGACATCTGGGGGACTCTTGGAATGGTGGCACGACCCTGGAGTTCCTCTCGCCGTTCCTGTTGAGAGGGCCTCCTCTTGAGATGCGACGGGAACGCCGGGAACTCTTTCCCGACGAAGCAGGGAAAGGATCCCTCATCTCGAGCTACGAGGCGGAAACGGGGCTCCTCTGGATGTGGGCGGGACCCTCGTGATTCCTCTCGAGTGGAGACGGGTATGTCGGGGAACTTCTTGATTTGCACCAAGGGTGTGAAGGACCCTTTCGAAGTTCCAGAGGTGAGGTGTGATCAGCCTCGAGACGCCTCAGCGGAAATGGGCCTCATCTCGCCTGGAGGGGAGAACCTCCTGGATTTTCTCGAGTTGCGGCAAGTCTTCTCGAGTTACGACGGGGACCTCAGGGACCCGCTCTGGTGGCCTCAGGAAAGGCCAGTCCCCATGCGAGTTGCTAGGGGACCTCTCGGGATTCCTCTCCCGTCCATGCCGGGGCCTCAGTCCTTGTGTGGAGTCGGGGCCGGAACCTGAGGATTCCTCTCCAGTGTTGCCATCGATCTTGGGGTGCTTCTGAGTCTCCCCAGGGGAGTCAGGCCTCATCTCGAGTGGGAGCATGCACGTGCGCTTTCCTCCCGAGCTGCAGCAGTAGTGTCACGCTTCCTGTCACGTGGATCAAGGGATCGGTGGCTTTCCCTCGAGGCTGTCCCTCGAGGCTTTCCCACGAGGCTTTCCCACAGGGCTGTGCCACGTGCCACCTTGGTGTGAGTCGATCCTCGGCGTGAAAGACGAGCCGGTGAAGGGAAAAGAGGTTCCTCTGGAATGGACTGAGACATCTGGGGGACTCTTGGAATGGTGGCACGACCCTGGAGTTCCTCTCGCCGTTCCTGTTGAGAGGGCCTCCTCTTGAGATGCGACGGGAACGCCGGGAACTCTTTCCCGACGAAGCAGGGAAAGGATCCCTCATCTCGAGCTACGAGGCGGAAACGGGGCTCCTCTGGATGTGGGCGGGACCCTCGTGATTCCTCTCGAGTGGAGACGGGTATGTCGGGGAACTTCTTGATTTGCACCAAGGGTGTGAAGGACCCTTTCGAAGTTCCAGAGGTGAGGTGTGATCAGCCTCGAGACGCCTCAGCGGAAATGGGCCTCATCTCGCCTGGAGGGGAGAACCTCCTGGATTTTCTCGAGTTGCGGCAAGTCTTCTCGAGTTACGACGGGGACCTCAGGGACCCGCTCTGGTGGCCTCAGGAAAGGCCAGTCCCCATGCGAGTTGCTAGGGGACCTCTCGGGATTCCTCTCCCGTCCATGCCGGGGCCTCAGTCCTTGTGTGGAGTCGGGGCCGGAACCTGAGGATTCCTCTCCAGTGTTGCCATCGATCTTGGGGTGCTTCTGAGTCTCCCCAGGGGAGTCAGGCCTCATCTCGAGTGGGAGCATGCACGTGCGCTTTCCTCCCGAGCTGCAGCAGTAGTGTCACGCTTCCTGTCACGTGGATCAAGGGATCGGTGGCTTTCCCTCGAGGCTGTCCCTCGAGGCTTTCCCACGAGGCTTTCCCACAGGGCTGTGCCACGTGCCACCTTGGTGTGAGTCGATCCTCGGCGTGAAAGACGAGCCGGTGAAGGGAAAAGAGTTTCCTCTGGAATGGACTGAGACATCTGGGGGACTCTTGGAATGGTGGCACGACCCTGGAGTTCCTCTCGCCGTTGCTGTTGAGAGGGCCTCCTCTTGAGATGCGACGGGAACGCCGGGAACTCTTTCCCGACGAAGCCGGGAAAGGATCCCTCATCTCGAGCTACGAGGCGGAAACGGGGCTCCTCTGGATGTGGGCGGGACCCTCGTGATTCCTCTCGAGTTGAGACGGGTATGTCGGGGAACTTCTTGATTTGCACCAAGGGTGTGAAGGACCCTTTCGAAGTTCCAGAGGTGAGGTGTGATCAGCCTCGAGACGCCTCAGCGGAAATGGGCCTCATCTCGCCTAGAGGGGAGAACCTCCTGGATTTTCTCGAGTTGCGGCAGGTCTTCTCGAGTTACGACGAGGACCTCAGGGACCCGCTCTGGTGGCCTCAGGAAAGGCCAGTCCCATGCGAGTTGCTAGGGGACCTCTCGGGATTCCTCTCCCGTCCATGCCGGGGCCTCAGTCCTTGTGTGGAGTCGGGGCCGGAACCTGAGGATTCCTCTCCAGTGTTGCCATGAATCTTGGGGTGCTTCTGAGTCTCCCCAGGGGAGTCAGGCCTCGTCCCGAGTGGGGGCATGCACGTGCGCTTTCCTCCCGAGCTGCAGCACTAGTGTCACGCTTCCTGTCACGTGGATCAAGGGATCTGTGGCTTTCCCTCGAGGCTGTCCCTCGAGGCTTTCCCACGAGGCTTTCCCACAGGGCTGTGCCACGTGCCACCTTGGTGTGAGTCGATCCTCGGCGTGAAAGGCGAGCCGGTGAAGGGAAAAGAGGTTCCTCTGGAATGGACTGAGACATCTGGGGGACTCTTGGAATGGTGGCACGACCCTGGAGTTCCTCTCGCCGTTCCTGTTGAGAGGGCCTCCTCTTGAGATGCGACGGGAACGCCGGGAACTCTTTCCCGACGAAGCAGGGAAAGGATCCCTCATCTCGAGCTACGAGGCGGAAACGGGGCTCCTCTGGATGTGGGCGGGACCCTCGTGATTCCTCTCGAGTGGAGACGGGTATGTCGGGGAACTTCTTGATTTGCACCAAGGGTGTGAAGGACCCTTTCGAAGTTCCAGAGGGGAGGTGTGATCAGCCTCGAGACGCCTCAGCGGAAATGGGCCTCATCTCGCCTGGAGGGGAGAACCTCCTGGATTTTCTCGAGTTGCGGCAGGTCTTCTCGAGTTACGACGGGGACCTCAGGGACCCGCTCTGGTGGCCTCAGGAAAGGCCAGTCCCCATGCGAGTTGCTAGGGGACCTCTCGGGATTCCTCTCCCGTCCATGCCGGGGCCTCAGTCCTTGTGTGGAGTCGGGGCCGGAACCTGAGGATTCCTCTCCAGTGTTGCCATGGATCTTGGGGTGCTTCTGAGTCTCCCCAGGGGAGTCAGGCCTCGTCTCGAGTGGGGGCATGCACGTGCGCTTTCCTCCCGAGCTGCAGCAGTAGTGTCACGCTTCCTGTCACGTGGATCAAGGGATCTGTGGCTTTCCCTCGAGGCTGTCCCTCGAGGCTTTCCCACGAGGCTTTCCCACAGGGCTCTGCCACGTGCCACCTTGGTGTGAGTCGATTCTCGTTGTGAAAGACGAGCCGGTGAAGGGAAAAGAGGTTCCTCTGGAATGGACTGAGACATCTGGGGGACTCTTGGAATGGTGGCACGACCCTGGAGTTCCTCTCGCCGTTCCTGTTGAGAGGGCCTCCTCTTGAGATGCGACGGGAACGCCGGGAACTCTTTCCCGACGAAGCCGGGAAAGGATCCCTCATCTCGAGCTACGAGGCCGAAACGGGGCTCCTCTGGATGTGGGCGGGACCCTCGTGAATCCTCTCGAGTGGAGACGGGTATGTCGGGGAACTTCTTGATTTGCACCAAGGGTGTGAAGGACCCTTTCGAAGTTCCAGAGGTGAGGTGTGATCAGCCTCGAGACGCCTCAGCGGAAATGGGCCTCATCTCGCCTGGAGGGGAGAACCTCCTGGATTTTCTCGAGTTGCGGCAGGTCTTCTCGAGTTACGACGGGGACCTCAGGGACCCGCTCTGGTGGCCTCAGGAAAGGCCAGTCCCCATGCGAGTTGCTAGGGGACCTCTCGGGATTCCTCTCCCGTCCATGCCGGGGCCTCAGTCCTTGTGTGGAGTCGGGGCCGGAACCTGAGGATTCCTCTCCAGTGTTGCCATGGATCTTGGGGGTGCTTCTGAGTCTCCCCAGGGGAGTCAGGCCTCGTCTCGAGTGGGGGCATGCACGTGCGCTTTCCTCCCGAGCTGCAGCAGTAGTGTCACGCTTCCTGTCACGTGGATCAAGGGATCTGTGGCTTTCCCTCTAGGCTGTCCCTCGAGGCTTTCCCACGAGGCTTTCCCACAGGGCTCTGCCACGTGCCACCTTGGTGTGAGTCGATTCTCGGTGTGAAAGACGAGCCGGTGAAGGGAAAAGAGGTTCCTCTGGAATGGACTGAGACATCTGGGGGACTCTTGGAATGGTGGCACGACCCTGGAGTTCCTCTTGCCGTTCCTGTTGAGAGGGCCTCCTCTTGAGATGCGACGGGAACGCCGGGAACTCTTTCCCGACGAAGCCGGGAAAGGATCCCTCATCTCGAGCTACGAGGCCGAAACGGGGCTCCTCTGGATGTGGGCGGGACCCTCGTGATTCCTCTCGAGTGGAGACGGGTATGTCGGGGAACTTCTTGATTTGCACCAAGGGTGTGAAGGACCCTTTCGAAGTTCCAGAGGAGAGGTGTGATCAGCCTCGAGACGCCTCAGCGGAAATGGGCCTCATCTCGCCTGGAGTGGAGAACCTCCTGGATTTTCTCGAGTTGCGGCAGGTCTTCTCGAGTTACGACGGGGACCTCAGGGACCCGCTCTGGTGGCCTCAGGAAAGGCCAGTCCCCATGCGAGTTGCTAGGGGACCTCTCGGGATTCCTCTCCCGTCCATGCCGGGGCCTCAGTCCTTGTGTGGAGTCGGGGCCGGAACCTGAGGATTCCTCTCCAGTGTTGCCATGGATCTTGGGGTGCTTCTGAGTCTCCCCAGGGGAGTCAGGCCTCGTCTCGAGTGGGGGCATGCACGTGCGCTTTCCTCCCGAGCTGCAGCAGTAGTGTCACGCTTCCTGTCACGTGGATCAAGGGATCTGTGGCTTTCCCTCGAGGCTGTCCCTCGAGGCTTTCCCACGAGGCTTTCCCACAGGGCTCTGCCACGTGCCACCTTGGTGTGAGTCGATCCTCGGCGTGAAAGATGAGCCGGTGAAGGGAAAAGAGGTTCCTCTGGAATGGACTGAGACATCTGGGGGACTCTTGGAATGGTGGCACGACCCTGGAGTTCCTCTCGCCGATGTGTTGAGAGGGCCTCCTCTTGAGATGCGACGGGAACGCCGGGAACTCTTTCCCGACGAAGCCGGGAAAGGATCCCTCATCTCGAGCTACGAGGCGGAAACGGGGCTCCTCTGGATGTGGGCGGGACCCTCGTGATTCCTCTCGAGTGGAGACGGGTATGTCGGGTTACTTCTTGATTTGCACCAAGGGTGTGAAGGACCCTTTCGAAGTTCCAGAGGTGAGGTGTGATCAGCCTCGAGACGCCTCAGCGGAAATGGGCCTCATCTCGCCTAGAGGGGAGAACCTCCTGGATTTTCTCGAGTTGCGGCAGGTCTTCTCGAGTTACGACGAGGACCTCAGGGACCTGCTCTGGTGGCCTCAGGAAAGGCCAGTCCCCATGCGAGTTGCTAGGGGACCTCTCGGGATTCCTCTCCCGTCCATGCCGGGGCCTCAGTCCTTGTGTGGAGTCGGGGCCGGAACCTGAGGATTCCTCTCCAGTGTTGCCATGGATCTTGGGGTGCTTCTGAGTCTCCCCAGGGGAGTCAGGCCTCGTCTCGAGTGGGGGCATGCACGTGCGCTTTCCTCCCGAGCTGCAGCAGTAGTGTCACGCTTCCTGTCACGTGGATCAAGGGATCTGTGGCTTTCCCTCGAGGCTGTCCCTCGAGGCTTTCCCACGAGGCTTTCCCACAGGGCTCTGCCACGTGCCACCTTGGTGTGAGTCGATCCTCGGCGTGAAAGACGAGCCGGTGAAGGGAAAAGAGGTTCCTCTGGAATGGACTGAGACATCTGGGGGACTCTTGGAATGGTGGCACGACCCTGGAGTTCCTCTCGCCGTTCCTGTTGAGAGGGCCTCCTCTTGAGATGCGACGGGAACGCCGGGAACTCTTTCCCGACGAAGCAGGGAAAGGATCCCTCATCTCGAGCTACGAGGCGGAAACGGGGCTCCTCTGGATGTGGGCGGGACCCTCGTGATTCCTCTCGAGTGGAGACGGGTATGTCGGGGAACTTCTTGATTTGCACCAAGGGTGTGAAGGACCCTTTCGAAGTTCCAGAGGTGAGGTGTGATCAGCCTCGAGACGCCTCAGCGGAAATGGGCCTCATCTCGCCTAGAGGGGAGAACCTCCTGGATTTTCTCGAGTTGCGGCAGGTCTTCTCGAGTTACGACGAGGACCTCAGGGACCCGCTCTGGTGGCCTCAGGAAAGGCCAGTCCCCATGCGAGTTGCTAGGGGACCTCTCGGGATTCCTCTCCCGTCCATGCCGGGGCCTCAGTCCTTGTGTGGAGTCGGGGCCGGAACCTGAGGATTCCTCTCCAGTGTTGCCATGGATCTTGGGGTGCTTCTGAGTCTCCCCAGGGGAGTCAGGCCTCGTCTCGAGTGGGGGCATGCACGTGCGCTTTCCTCCCGAGCTGCAGCAGTAGTGTCACGCTTCCTGTCACGTGGATCAAGAGATCTGTGGCTTTCCCTCGAGGCTGTCCCTCGAGGCTTTCCCACGAGGCTTTCCCACTGGGCTGTGCCACGTGCCACCTTGGTGTGAGTCGATCCTCGGCGTGAAAGATGAGCCGGTGAAGGGAAAAGAGGTTCCTCTGGAATGGACTGAGACATCTGGGGGACTCTTGGAATGGTGGCACGACCCTGGAGTTCCTCTCGCCGTTCCTGTTGAGAGGGCCTCCTCTTGAGATGCGACGGGAACGCCGGGAACTCTTTCCCGACGAAGCAGGGAAAGGATCCCTCATCTCGAGCTACGAGGCGGAAACGGGGCTCCTCTGGATGTGGGCGGGACCCTCGTGATTCCTCTCGAGTGGAGACGGGTATGTCGGGGAACTTCTTGATTTGCACCAAGGGTGTGAAGGACCCTTTCGAAGTTCCAGAGGGGAGGTGTGATCAGCCTCGAGACGCCTCAGCGGAAATGGGCCTCATCTCGCCTGGAGGGGAGAACCTCCTGGATTTTCTCGAGTTGTGGCAGGTCTTCTCGAGTTACGACGGGGACCTCAGGGACCCGCTCTGGTGGCCTCAGGAAAGGCCAGTCTCCATGCGAGTTGCTAGGGGACCTCTCGGGATTCCTCTCCCGTCCATGCCGGGGCCTCAGTCCTTGTGTGGAGTCGGGACCGGAACCTGAGGATTCCTCTCCAGTGTTGCCATGGATCTTGGGGTGCTTCTGAGTCTCCCCAGGGGAGTCAGGCCTCGTCTCGTGTGGGGGCATGCACGTGCGCTTTCCTCCCGAGCTGCAGCAGTAGTGTCACGCTTCCTGTCACGTGGATCAAGGGATCTGTGGCTTTCCCTCGAGGCTGTCCCTCGAGGCTTTCCCACGAGGCTTTCCCACAGGGCTGTGCCACGTGCCACCTTGGTGTGAGTCGATCCTCGGCGTGAAAGACGAGCCGGTGAAGGGAAAAGAGGTTCCTCTGGAATGGACTGAGACATCTGGGGGACTCTTGGAATGGTGGCACGACCCTGGAGTTCCTCTCGCCGTTCCTGTTGAGAGGGCCTCCTCTTGAGATGCGACGGGAACGCCGGGAACTCTTTCCCGTCGAAGCCGGGAAAGGATCCCTCATCTCGAGCTACGAGGCGGAAACGGGGCTCCTCTGGATGTGGGCGGGACCCTCCTGATTCCTCTCGAGTGGAGACGGCTAGGTCGGGGAACTTCTTGATTTGCACCAAGGGTGTGAAGGACCCTTTCGAAGTTCCAGAGGGGAGGTGTGATCAGCCTCGAGACGCCTCAGCGGAAATGGGCCTCATCTCGCCTGGAGGGGAGAACCTCCTGGATTTTCTCGAGTTGCGGCAGGTCTTCTCGAGTTACGACGGGGACCTCAGGGACCCGCTCTGGTGGCCTCAGGAAAGGCCAGTCCCCATGTGAGTTGCTAGAGGACCTCTCGGGATTCCTCTCCCGTCCATGCCGGGGCCTCAGTCCTTGTGTGGAGTCGGGGCCGGAACCTGAGGATTCCTCTCCAGTGTTGCCATGGATCTTGGGGTGCTTCTGAGTCTCCCCAGGGGAGTCAGGCCTCGTCTCGAGTGGGGGCATGCACGTGCGCTTTCCTCCCGAGCTGCAGCAGTAGTGTCACGCTTCCTGTCACGTGGATTAAGGGATCTGTGGCTTTCCCTCGAGGCTGTCCCTCGAGGCTTTCCCACGAGGCTTTCCCACAGGGCTGTGCCACGTGCCACCTTGGTGTGAGTCGATCCTCGGCGTGAAAGACGAGCCGGTGAAGGGAAAAGAGGTTCCTCTGGAATGGACTGAGACATCTGGGGGACTCTTGGAATGGTGGCACGACCCTGGAGTTCCTCTCGCCGTTCCTGTTGAGAGGGCCTCCTCTTGAGATGCGACGGGAACGCCGGGAACTCTTTCCCGACGAAGCAGGGAAAGGATCCCTCATCTCGAGCTACGAGGCGGAAACGGGGCTCCTCTGGATGTGGGCGGGACCCTCGTGATTCCTCTCGAGTGGAGACGGGTATGTCGGGGAACTTCTTGATTTGCACCAAGGGTGTGAAGGACCCTTTCGAAGTTCCAGAGGTGAGGTGTGATCAGCCTCGAGACGCCTCAGCGGAAATGGGCCTCATCTCGCCTGGAGGGGAGAACCTCCTGGATTTTCTCGAGTTGCGGCAGGTCTTCTCGAGTTACGACGGGGACCTCAGGGACCCGCTCTGGTGGCCTCAGGAAAGGCCAGTCCCCATGCGAGTTGCTAGGGGACCTCTCGGGATTCCTCTCCCGTCCATGCCGGGGCCTCAGTCCTTGTGTGGAGTCGGGGCCGGAACCTGAGGATTCCTCTCCAGTGTTGCCATGGATCTTGGGGTGCTTCTGAGTCTCCCCAGGGGAGTCAGGCCTCGTCTCGAGTGGGGGCATGCACGTGCGCTTTCCTCCCGAGCTGCAGCAGTAGTGTCACGCTTCCTGTCACGTGGATCAAGGGATCTGTGGCTTTCCCTCGAGGCTGTCCCTCGAGGCTTTCCCACGAGGCTTTCCCACAGGGCTCTGCCACGTGCCACCTTGGTGTGAGTCGATCCTCGGCGTGAAAGACGAGCCGGTGAAGGGAAAAGAGGTTCCTCTGGAATGGACTGAGACATCTGGGGGACTCTTGGAATGGTGGCACGACCCTGGAGTTCCTCTCGCCGTTCCTGTTGAGAGGGCCTCCTCTTGAGATGCGACGGGAACGCCGGGAACTCTTTCCCGACGAAGCAGGGAAAGGATCCCTCATCTCGAGCTACGAGGCGGAAACGGGGCTCCTCTGGATGTGGGCGGGACCCTCGTGATTCCTCTCGAGTGGAGACGGGTATGTCGGGGAAGTTCTTGATTTGCACCAAGGGTGTGAAGGACCCTTTCGAAGTTCCAGAGGGGAGGTGTGATCAGCCTCAAGACGCCTCAGCGGAAATGGGCCTCATCTCGCCTGGAGGGGAGAACCTCCTGGATTTTCTCGAGTTGCGGCAGGTCTTCTCGAGTTACGACGGGGACCTCAGGGACCCGCTCTGGTGGCCTCAGGAAAGGCCAGTCCCCATGCGAGTTGCTAGGGGACCTCTCGGGATTCCTCTCCCGTCCATGCCGGGGCCTCAGTCCTTGTGTGGAGTCGGGGCCGGAACCTGAGGATTCCTCTCCAGTGTTGCCATGGATCTTGGGGTGCTTCTGAGTCTCCCCAGGGGAGTCAGGCCTCGTCTCGAGTGGGGGCATGCACGTGCGCTTTCCTCCCGAGCTGCAGCAGTAGTGTCACGCTTCCTGTCACGTGGATCAAGGGATCTGTGGCTTTCCCTCGAGGCTGTCCCTCGAGGCTTTCCCACGAGGCTTTCCCACAGGGCTGTGCCACGTGCCACCTTGGTGTGAGTCGATCCTCGGCGTGAAAGACGAGCCGGTGAAGGGAAAAGAGGTTCCTCTGGAATGGACTGAGACATCTGGGGGACTCTTGGAATGGTGGCACGACCCTGGAGTTCCTCTCGCCGTTCCTGTTGAGAGGGCCTCCTCTTGAGACGCGACGGGAACGCCGGGAACTCTTTCCCGACGAAGCCGGGAAAGGATCCCTCATCTTGAGCTACGAGGCGGAAACGGGGCTCCTCTGGATGTGGGCGGGACCCTCGTGATTCCTCTCGAGTGGAGACGGCTAGGTCGGGGAACTTCTTGATTTGCACCAAGGGTGTGAAGGACCCTTTCGAAGTTCCAGAGGGGAGGTGTGATCAGCCTCGAGACGCCTCAGCGGAAATGGGCCTCATCTCGCCTGGAGGGGAGAACCTCCTGGATTTTCTCGAGTTGCGACAGGTCTTCTCGAGTTACGACGGGGACCTCAGGGACCCGCTCTGGTGGCCTCAGGAAAGGCCAGTCCCCATGCGAGTTGCTAGGGGACCTCTCGGGATTCCTCTCCCGTCCATGCCGGGGCCTCAGTCCTTGTTTGGGTCGGGGCCGGAAGCTGAAGATTCCTCTCCAGTGTTGCCATGGATCTTGGGGTGCTTCTGAGTCTCCCCAGGGGAGTCAGGCCTTGTCTCGAGTGGGGGCATGCACGTGCGCTTTCCTCCCGAGCTGCAGCAGTAGTGTCACGCTTCCTGTCACGTGGATCAAGGGATCGGTGGCTTTCCCTCGAGGCTGTCCCTCGAGGCTTTCCCAGGAGGCTTTCCCACAGGGCTCTGCCACGTGCCACCTTGGTGTGAGTCGATCCTCGGCGTGAAAGACGAGCCGGTGAAGGGAAAAGAGGTTCCTCTGGAATGGACTGAGACATCTGGGGGACTCTTGGAATGGTGGCACGACCCTGGAGTTCCTCTCGCCGTTCCTGTTGAGAGGGCCTCCTCTTGAGATGCGACGGGAACGCCGGGAACTCTTTCCCGACGAAGCAGGGAAAGGATCCCTCATCTCGAGCTACGAGGCGGAAACGGGGCTCCTCTGGATGTGTGCGGGACCCTCGTGATTCCTCTCGAGCGGAGACGGGTATGTCGGGGAACTTCTTGATTTGCACCAAGGGTGTGAAGGACCCTTTCGAAGTTCCAGAGGTGAGGTGTGATCAGCCTCGAGACGCCTCAGCGGAAATGGGCCTCATCTCGCCTGGAGGGGAAAACCTCCTGGATTTTCTCGAGTTGCGGCAGGTCTTCTCGAGTTACGACGGGGACCTCAGGGACCCGCTCTGGTGGCCTCAGGAAAGGCCAGTCCCCATGCGAGTTGCTAGGGGACCTCTCGGGATTCCTCTCCCGTACATGCCGGGGCCTCAGTCCTTGTGTGGAGTCGGGGCCGGAACCTGAGGATTCCTCTCCAGTGTTGCCATGGATCTTGGGGTGCTTCTGAGTCTCCCCAGGGGAGTCAGGCCTCGTCTCGAGTGGGAGCATGCACGTGCGCTTTCCTCCCGAGCTGCAGCAGTAGTGTCACGCTTCCTGTCACGTGGATCAAGGGATCTGTGGCTTTCCCTCGAGGCTGTCCCTCGAGGCTTTCCCACGAGGCTTTCCCACAGGGCTGTGCCACGTGCCACCTTGGTGTGACTCGATCCTCGGCGCGAAAGACGAGCCGGTGAAGGGAAAAGAGGTTCCTCTGGAACGGACTGAGACATCTGGGGGACTCTTGGAATGGTGGCACGACCCTGGAGTTCCTCTCGCCGTTGCTGTTGAGAGGGCCTCCTCTTGAGATGCGACGGGAACGCCGGGAACTCTTTCGCGACGAAGCCGGGAAAGGATCCCTCATCTCGAGCTACGAGGCGGAAACGGGGCTCCTCTGGATGTGGGCGGGACCCTCGTGATTCCTCTCGAGTGGAGACGGCTAGGTCGGGGAACTTCTTGATTTGCACCAAGGGTGTGAAGGACCCTTTCGAAGTTCCAGAGGTGAGGTGTGATCAGCCTCGAGACGCCTCAGCGGAAATGGGCCTCATCTCGCCTGGAGGGGAGAACCTCCTGGATTTTCTCGAGTTGCGGCAGGTCTTCTCGAGTTACGACGGGGACCTCAGGGACCCGCTCTGGTGGCCTCAGGAAAGGCCAGTCCCCATGCGAGTTGCTAGGGGACCTCTCGGGATTCCTCTCCCGTCCATGCCGGGGCCTCAGTCCTTGTGTGGAGTCGGGGCCGGAACCTGAGGATTCCTCTCCAGTGTTGCCATGGATCTTGGGGTGCTTCTGAGTCTCCCCAGGGGAGTCAGGCCTCGTCTCGAGTGGGGGCATGCACGTGCGCTTTCCTCCCGAGCTGCAGCAGTAGTGTCACGCTTCCTGTCACGTGGATCAAGGGATCTGTGGCTTTCCCTCGAGGCTGTCCCTCGAGGCTTTCCCACGAGGCTTTCCCACAGGGCTCTGCCACGTGCCACCTTGGTGTGAGTCGATCCTCGGCGTGAAAGACGAGCCGGTGAAGGGAAAAGAGGTTCCTCTGGAATGGACTGAGACATCTGGGGGACTCTTGGAATGGTGGCACGACCCTGGAGTTCCTCTCGCCGTTCCTGTTGAGAGGGCCTCCTCTTGAGATGCGACGGGAACGCCGGGAACTCTTTCCCGACGAAGCAGGGAAAGGATCCCTCATCTCGAGCTACGAGGCGGAAACGGGGCTCCTCTGGATGTGGGCGGGACCCTCGTGATTCCTCTCGAGTGGAGACGGGTATGTCGGGGAACTTCTTGATTTGCACCAAGGGTGTGAAGGACCCTTTCGAAGTTCCAGAGGTGAGGTGTGATCAGCCTCGAGACGCCTCAGCGGAAATGGGCCTCATCTCGCCTGGAGGGGAGAACCTCCTGGATTTTCTCGAGTTGCGGCAGGTCTTCTCGAGTTACGACTGGGACCTCAGGGACCCGCTCTGGTGGCCTCAGGAAAGGCCAGTCCCCATGCGAGTTGCTAGGGGACCTCTCGGGATTCCTCTCCCGTCCATGCCGGGGCCTCAGTCCTTGTGTGGAGTCGGGGCCGGAACCTGAGGATTCCTCTCCAGTGTTGCCATGGATCTTGGGGTGCTTCTGAGTCTCCCCAGGGGAGTCAGGCCTCGTCTCGAGTGGGGGCATGCACGTGCGCTTTCCTCCCGAGCTGCAGCAGTAGTGTCACGCCTCCTGTCACGTGGATCAAGGGATCTGTGGCTTTCCCTCGAGGCTGTCCCTCGAGGCTTTCCCACGAGGCTTTCCCACAGGGCTGTGCCACGTGCCACCTTGGTGTGAGTCGATCCTCGGCGTGAAAGACGAGCCGGTGAAGGGAAAAGAGGTTCCTCTGGAATGGACTGAGACATCTGGGGGACTCTTGGAATGGTGGCACGACCCTGGAGTTCCTCTCGCCGTTCCTGTTGAGAGGGCCTCCTCTTGAGATGCGACGGGAACGCCGGGAACTCTTTCCCGACGAAGCCGGGAATGGATCCCTCATCTTGAGCTACGAGGCGGAAACGGGGCTCCTCTGGATGTGGGCGGGACCCTCGTGATTCCTCTTGAGTGGAGACGGCTAGGTCGGGGAACTTCTTGATTTGCACCAAGGGTGTGAAGGACCCTTTCGAAGTTCCAGAGGGGAGGTGTGATCAGCCTCGAGACGCCTCAGCGGAAATGGGCCTCATCTCGCCTGGAGGGGAGAACCTCCTGGATTTTCTCGAGTTGCGGCAGGTCTTCTCGAGTTACGACGGGGACCTCAGGGACCCGCTCTGGTGGCCTCAGGAAAGGCCTGTCCCCATGCGAGTTGCTAGGGGACCTCTCGGGATTCCTCTCCCGTCCATGCCGGGGCCTCAGTCCTTGTTTGGGTCGGGGCCGGAACCTGAGGATTCCTCTCCAGTGTTGCCATGGATCTTGGGGTGCTTCTGAGTCTCCCCAGGGGAGTCAGGCCTCGTCTCGAGTGGGGGCATGCACGTGCGCTTTCCTCCCGAGCTGCAGCAGTAGTGTCACGCTTCCTGTCACGTGGATCAAGGGATCGGTGGCTTTCCCTCGAGGCTGTCCCTCGAGGCTTTCCCACGAGGCTTTCCCACAGGGCTCTGCCACGTGCCACCTTGGTGTGAGTCGATCCTCGGCGTGAAAGACGAGCCGGTGAAGGGAAAAGAGGTTCCTCTGGAATGGACTGAGACATCTGGGGGACTCTTGGAATGGTGGCACGACCCTGGAGTTCCTCTCGCCGTTGCTGTTGAGAGGACCTCCTCTTGAGATGCGACAGGAAGGCCGGGAACTCTTTCCCGACGAAGCCGGGAAAGGATCCCTCATCTCGAGCTACGAGGCGGAAACGGGGCTCCTCTGGATGTGGGCGGGACCCTCGTGATTCCTCTCGAGTGGAGACGGCTAGGTCGGGGAACTTCTTGATTTGCACCAAGGGTGTGAAGGACCCTTTCGAAGTTCCAGAGGTGAGGTGTGATCAGCCTCGAGACGCCTCAGCGGAAATGGGCCTCATCTCGCCTGGAGGGGAGAACCTCCTGGATTTTCTCGAGTTGCGGCAGGTCTTCTCGAGTTACGACGGGGACCTCAGGGACCCGCTCTGGTGGCCTCAGGAAAGGCCAGTCCCCATGCGAGTTGCTAGGGGACCTCTCGGGATTCCTCTCCCGTCCATGCCGGGGCCTCAGTCCTTGTGTGGAGTCGGGGCCGGAACCTGAGGATTCCTCTCCAGTGTTGCTATGGATCTTGGGGTGCTTCTGAGTCTCCCCAGGGGAGTCAGGCCTCGTCTCGAGTGGGGGCATGCACGTGCGCTTTCCTCCCGAGCTGCAGCAGTAGTGTCACGCTTTCTGTCACGTGGATCAAGGGATCTGTGGCTTTCCCTCGAGGCTGTCCCTCGAGGCTTTCCCACGAGGCTTTCCCACAGGGCTGTGCCACGTGCCACCTTGGTGTGAGTCGATCCTCGGCGTGAAAGACGAGCCGGTGAAGGGAAAAGAGGTTCCTCTGGAATGGACTGAGACATCTGGGGGACTCTTGGAATGGTGGCACGACCCTGGAGTTCCTCTCGCCGTTCCTGTTGAGAGGGCCTCCTCTTGAGATGCGACGGGAACGCCGGGAACTCTTTCCCGACGAAGCAGGGAAAGGATCCCTCATCTCGAGCTACGAGGCGGAAACGGGGCTCCTCTGGATGTGGGCGGGACCCTCGTGATTCCTCTCGAGTGGAGACGGGTATGTCGGGGAACTTCTTGATTTGCACCAAGGGTGTGAAGGACCCTTTCGAAGTTCCAGAGGGGAGGTGTGATCAGCCTCGAGACGCCTCAGCGGAAATGGGCCTCATCTCGCCTGGAGGGGAGAACCTCCTGGATTTTCTCGAGTTGCAGCAGGTCTTCTCGAGTTACGACGGGGACCTCAGGGACCCGCTCTGGTGGCCTCAGGAAAGGCCAGTCTCCATGCGAGTTGCTAGGGGACCTCTCGGGATTCCTCTCCCGTCCATGCCGGGGCCTCAGTCCTTGTGTGGAGTCGGGGCCGGAACCTGAGGATTCCTCTCCAGTGTTGCCATGGATCTTGGGGTGCTTCTGAGTCTCCCCAGGGGAGTCAGGCCTCGTCTCGTGTGGGGGCATGCACGTGCGCTTTCCTCCCGAGCTGCAGCAGTAGTGTCACGCTTCCTGTCACGTGGATCAAGGGATCTGTGGCTTTCCCTCGAGGCTGTCCCTCGAGGCTTTCCCACGAGGCTTTCCCACAGGGCTGTGCCACGTGCCACCTTGGTGTGAGTCGATCCTCGGCGTGAAAGACGAGCCGGTGAAGGGAAAAGAGGTTCCTCTGGAATGGACTGAGACATCTGGGGGACTCTTGGAATGGTGGCACGACCCTGGAGTTCCTCTCGCCGTTCCTGTTGAGAGGGCCTCCTCTTGAGATGCGACGGGAACGCCGGGAACTCTTTCCCGACGAAGCCGGGAAAGGATCCCTCATCTCGAGCTACGAGGCGGAAACGGGGCTCCTCTGGATGTGGGCGGGACCCTCGTGATTCCTCTCGAGTGGAGACGGCTAGGTCGGGGAACTTCTTGATTTGCACCAAGGGTGTGAAGGACCCTTTCGAAGTTCCAGAGGGGAGGTGTGATCAGCCTCGAGACGCCTCAGCGGAAATGGGCCTCATCTCGCCTGGAGGGGAGAACCTCCTGGATTTTCTCGAGTTGCGGCAGGTCTTCTCGAGTTACGACGGGGACCTCAGGGACCCGCTCTGGTGGCCTCAGGAAAGGCCAGTCCCCATGTGAGTTGCTAGAGGACTTCTCGGGATTCCTCTCCCGTCCATGCCGGGGCCTCAGTCCTTGTGTGGATTCGGGGCCGGAACCTGAGGATTCCTCTCAAGTGTTGCCATGGATCTTGGGGTGCTTCTGAGTCTCCACAGGGGAGTCAGGCCTCGTCTCGAGTGGGGGCATGCACGTGCGCTTTCCTCCCGAGCTGCAGCAGTAGTGTCACGCTTCCTGTCACGTGGATTAAGGGATCTGTGGCTTTCCCTCGAGGCTGTCCCTCGAGGCTTTCCCACGAGGCTTTCCCACAGGGCTGTGCCACGTGCCACCTTGGTGTGAGTCGATCCTCGGCGTGAAAGACGAGCCGGTGAAGGGAAAAGAGGTTCCTCTGGAATGGACTGAGACATCTGGGGGACTCTTGGAATGGTGGCACGACCCTGGAGTTCCTCTCGCCGTTCCTGTTGAGAGGGCCTCCTCTTGAGATGCGACGGGAACGCCGGGAACTCTTTCCCGACGAAGCAGGGAAAGGATCCCTCATCTCGAGCTACGAGGCGGAAACGGGGCTCCTCTGGATGTGGGCGGGACCCTCGTGATTCCTCTCGAGTGGAGACGGGTATGTCGGGGAACTTCTTGATTTGCACCAAGGGTGTGAAGGACCCTTTCGAAGTTCCAGAGGGGAGGTGTGATCAGCCTCGAGACGCCTCAGCGGAAATGGGCCTCATCTCGCCTGGAGGGGAGAACCTCCTGGATTTTCTCGAGTTGCGGCAGGTCTTCTCGAGTTACGACGGGGACCTCAGGGACCCGCTCTGGTGGCCTCAGGAAAGGCCAGTCCCCATGCGAGTTGCTAGGGGACCTCTCGGGATTCCTCTCCCGTCCATGCCGGGGCCTCAGTCCTTGTGTGGAGTCGGGGCCGGAACCTGAGGATTCCTCTCCAGTGTTGCCATGGATCTTGGGGTGCTTCTGAGTCTCCCCAGGGGAGTCAGGCCTCGTCTCGAGTGGGGGCATGCACGTGCGCTTTCCTCCCGAGCTGCAGCAGTAGTGTCACGCTTCCTGTCACGTGGATCAAGGGATCGGTGGCTTTCCCTCGAGGCTGTCCCTCGAGGCTTTCCCAGGAGGCTTTCCCACAGGGCTCTGCCACGTGCCACCTTGGTGTGAGTCGATCCTCGGCGTGAAAGACGAGCCGGTGAAGGGAAAAGAGGTTCCTCTGGAATGGACTGAGACATCTGGGGGACTCTTGGAATGGTGGCACGACCCTGGAGTTCCTCTCGCCGTTCCTGTTGAGAGGGCCTCCTCTTGAGATGCGACGGGAACGCCGGGAACTCTTTCCCGACGAAGCAGGGAAAGGATCCCTCATCTCGAGCTACGAGGCGGAAACGGGGCTCCTCTGGATGTGTGCGGGACCCTCGTGATTCCTCTCGAGCGGAGACGGGTATGTCGGGGAACTTCTTGATTTGCACCAAGGGTGTGAAGGACCCTTTCGAAGTTCCAGAGGGGAGGTGTGATCAGCCTCGAGACGCCTCAGCGGAAATGGGCCTCATCTCGCCTGGAGGGGAGAACCTCCTGGATTTTCTCGAGTTGCGGCAGGTCTTCTCGAGTTACGACGGGGACCTCAGGGACCCGCTCTGGTGGCCTCAGGAAAGGCCAGTCCCCATGCGAGTTGCTAGGGGACCTCTCGGGATTCCTCTCCCGTCCATGCCGGGGCCTCAGTCCTTGTGTGGAGTCGGGGCCGGAACCTGAGGATTCCTCTCCAGTGTTGCCATGGATCTTGGGGTGCTTCTGAGTCTCCCCAGGAGAGTCAGGCCTCGTCTCGAGTGGGGGCATGCACGTGCGCTTTCCTCCCGAGCTGCAGCAGTAGTGTCACGCTTCCTGTCACGTGGATCAAGGGATCGGTGGCTTTCCCTCGAGGCTGTCCCTCGAGGCTTTCCCACGAGGCTTTCCCACAGGGCTCTGCCACGTGCCACCTTGGTGTGAGTCGATCCTCGGCGTGAAAGACGAGCCGGTGAAGGGAAAAAAGGTTCCTCTGGAATGGACTGAGACATCTGGGGGACTCTTGGAATGGTGGCACGACCCTGGAGTTCCTCTCGCCGTTGCTGTTGAGAGGACCTCCTCTTGAGATGCGACAGGAAGGCCGGGAACTCTTTCCCGACGAAGCCGGGAAAGGATCCCTCATCTCGAGCTACGAGGCGGAAACGGGGCTCCTCTGGATGTGGGCGGGACCCTCGTGATTCCTCTCGAGTGGAGACGGCTAGGTCGGGGAACTTCTTGATTTGCACCAAGGGTGTGAAGGACCCTTTCGAAGTTCCAGAGGTGAGGTGTGATCAGCCTCGAGATGCCTCAGCGGAAATGGGCCTCATATCGCCTGGAGGGGAGAACCTCCTGGATTTTCTCGAGTTGCGGCAGGTCTTCTCGAGTTACGACGGGGACCTCAGGGACCCGCTCTGGTGGCCTCAGGAAAGGCCAGTCCCCATGTGAGTTGCTAGAGGACCTCTCGGGATTCCTCTCCCGTCCATGCCGGGGCCTCAGTCCTTGTGTGGAGTCGGGGCCGGAACCTGAGGATTCCTCTCAAGTGTTGCCATGGATCTTGGGGTGCTTCTGAGTCTCCCCAGGGGAGTCAGGCCTCGTCTCGAGTGGGGGCATGCACGTGCGCTTTCCTCCCGAGCTGCAGCAGTAGTGTCACGCTTCCTGTCACGTGGATTAAGGGATCTGTGGCTTTCCCTCGAGGCTGTCCCTCGAGGCTTTCCCACGAGGCTTTCCCACAGGGCTGTGCCACGTGCCACCTTGGTGTGAGTCGATCCTCGGCGTGAAAGACGAGCCGGTGAAGGGAAAAGAGGTTCCTCTGGAATGGACTGAGACATCTGGGGGACTCTTGGAATGGTGGCACGACCCTGGAGTTCCTCTCGCCGTTCCTGTTGAGAGGGCCTCCTCTTGAGATGCGACGGGAACGCCGGGAACTCTTTCCCGACGAAGCAGGGAAAGGATCCCTCATCTCGAGCTACGAGGCGGAAACGGGGCTCCTCTGGATGTGGGCGGGACCCTCGTGATTCCTCTCGAGTGGAGACGGGTATGTCGGGGAACTTCTTGATTTGCACCAAGGGTGTGAAGGACCCTTTCGAAGTTCCAGAGGTGAGGTGTGATCAGCCTCGAGACGCCTCAGCGGAAATGGGCCTCATCTCGCCTGGAGGGGAGAACCTCCTGGATTTTCTCGAGTTGCGGCAGGTCTTCTCGAGTTACGACGGGGACCTCAGGGACCCGCTCTGGTGGCCTCAGGAAAGGCCAGTCCCCATGCGAGTTGCTAGGGGACCTCTCGGGATTCCTCTCCCGTCCATGCCGGGGCCTCAGTCCTTGTGTGGAGTCGGGGCCGGAACCTGAGGATTCCTCTCCAGTGTTGCCATGGATCTTGGGGTGCTTCTGAGTCTCCCCAGGGGAGTCAGGCCTCGTCTCGAGTGGGGGCATGCACGTGCGCTTTCCTCCCGAGCTGCAGCAGTAGTGTCACGCTTCCTGTCACGTGGATCAAGGGATCTGTGGCTTTCCCTCGAGGCTGTCCCTCGAGGCTTTCCCACGAGGCTTTCCCACAGGGCTGTGCCACGTGCCACCTTGGTGTGAGTCGATCCTCGGCGTGAAAGACGAGCCGGTGAAGGGAAAAGAGGTTCCTCTGGAATGGACTGAGACATCTGGGGGACTCTTGGAATGGTGGCACGACCCTGGAGTTCCTCTCGCCGTTCCTGTAGAGAGGGCCTCCTCTTGAGATGCGACGGGAACGCCGGGAACTCTTTCCCGACGAAGCAGGGAAAGGATCCCTCATCTCGAGCTACGAGGCGGAAACGGGGCTCCTCTGGATGTGGGCGGGACCCTCGTGATTCCTCTCGAGTGGAGACGGCTAGGTCGGGGAACTTCTTGATTTGCACCAAGGGTGTGAAGGACCCTTTCGAAGTTCCAGAGGTGAGGTGTGATCAGCCTCGAGACGCCTCAGCGGAAATGGGCCTCATCTCGCCTGGAGGGGAGAACCTCCTGGATTTTCTCGAGTTGCGGCAGGTCTTCTCGAGTTACGACGGGGACCTCAGGGACCCGCTCTGGTGGCCTCAGGAAAGGCCAGTCCCCATGTGAGTTGCTAGAGGACCTCTCGGGATTCCTCTCCCGTCCATGCCGGGGCCTCAGTCCTTGTGTGGATTCGGGGCCGGAACCTGAGGATTCCTCTCAAGTGTTGCCATGGATCTTGGGGTGCTTCTGAGTCTCCCCAGGGGAGTCAGGCCTCGTCTCGAGTGGGGGCATGCACGTGCGCTTTCCTCCCGAGCTGCAGCAGTAGTGTCACGCTTCCTGTCACGTGGATTAAGGGATCTGTGGCTTTCCCTCGAGGCTGTCCCTCGAGGCTTTCCCACGAGGCTTTCCCACAGGGCTGTGCCACGTGCCACCTTGGTGTGAGTCGATCCTCGGCGTGAAAGACGAGCCGGTGAAGGGAAAAGAGGTTCCTCTGGAATGGACTGAGACATCTGGGGGACTCTTGGAATGGTGGCACGACCCTGGAGTTCCTCTCGCCGTTCCTGTTGAGAGGGCCTCCTCTTGAGATGCGACGGGAACGCCGGGAACTCTTTCCCGACGAAGCAGGGAAAGGATCCCTCATCTCGAGCTACGAGGCGGAAACGGGGCTCCTCTGGATGTGGGCGGGACCCTCGTGATTCCTCTCGAGTGGAGACGGGTATGTCGGGGAACTTCTTGATTTGCACCAAGGGTGTGAAGGACCCTTTCGAAGTTCCAGAGGGGAGGTGTGATCAGCCTCGAGACGCCTCAGCGGAAATGGGCCTCATCTCGCCTGGAGGGGAGAACCTCCTGGATTTTCTCGAGTTGCGGCAGGTCTTCTCGAGTTACGACGGGGACCTCAGGGACCCGCTCTGGTGGCCTCAGGAAAGGCCAGTCCCCATGCGAGTTGCTAGGGGACCTCTCGGGATTCCTCTCCCGTCCAAGCCGGGGCCTCAGTCCTTGTGTGGAGTCGGGGCCGGAACCTGAGGATTCCTCTCCAGTGTTGCCATGGATCTTGGGGTGCTTCTGAGTCTCCCCAGGGGAGTCAGGCCTCGTCTCGAGTGGGGGCATGCACGTGCGCTTTCCTCCCGAGCTGCAGCAGTAGTGTCACGCTTCCTGTCACGTGGATCAAGGGATCTGTGGCTTTCCCTCGAGGCTGTCCCTCGAGGCTTTCCCACGAGGCTTTCCCACAGGGCTGTGCCACGTGCCACCTTGGTGTGAGTCGATCCTCGGCGTGAAAGACGAGCCGGTGAAGGGAAAAGAGGTTCCTCTGGAATGGACTGAGACATCTGGGGGACTCTTGGAATGGTGGCACGACCCTGGAGTTCCTCTCGCCGTTCCTGTTGAGAGGGCCTCCTCTTGAGATGCGACGGGAACGCCGGGAACTCTTTCCCGACGAAGCAGGGAAAGGATCCCTCATCTCGAGCTACGAGGCGGAAACGGGGCTCCTCTGGATGTGGGCGGGACCCTCGTGATTCCTCTCGAGTGGAGACGGGTATGTCGGGGAACTTCTTGATTTGCACCAAGGGTGTGAAGGACCCTTTCGAAGTTCCAGAGGGGAGGTGTGATCAGCCTCGAGACGCCTCAGCGGAAATGGGCCTCATCTCGCCTGGAGGGGAGAACCTCCTGGATTTTCTCGAGTTGCGGCAGGTCTTCTCGAGTTACGACGGGGACCTCAGGGACCCGCTCTGGTGGCCTCAGGAAAGGCCAGTCTCCATGCGAGTTGCTAGGGGACCTCTCGGGATTCCTCTCCCGTCCATGCCGGGGCCTCAGTCCTTGTGTGGAGTCGGGGCCGGAACCTGAGGATTCCTCTCCAGTGTTGCCATGGATCTTGGGGTGCTTCTGAGTCTCCCCAGGGGAGTCAGGCCTCGTCTCGTGTGGGGGCATGCACGTGCGCTTTCCTCCCGAGCTGCAGCAGTAGTGTCACGCTTCCTGTCACGTGGATCAAGGGATCTGTGGCTTTCCCTCGAGGCTGTCCCTCGAGGCTTTCCCACGAGGCTTTCCCACAGGGCTGTGCCACGTGCCACCTTGGTGTGAGTCGATCCTCGGCGTGAAAGACGAGCCGGTGAAGGGAAAAGAGGTTCCTCTGGAATGGACTGAGACATCTGGGGGACTCTTGGAATGGTGGCACGACCCTGGAGTTCCTCTCGCCGTTCCTGTTGAGAGGGCCTCCTCTTGAGATGCGACGGGAACGCCGGGAACTCTTTCCCGACGAAGCAGGGAAAGGATCCCTCATCTCGAGCTACGAGGCGGAAACGGGGCTCCTCTGGATGTGGGCGGGACCCTCGTGATTCCTCTCGAGTGGAGACGGGTATGTCGGGGAACTTCTTGATTTGCACCAAGGGTGTGAAGGACCCTTTCGAAGTTCCAGAGGTGAGGTGTGATCAGCCTCGAGACGCCTCAGCGGAAATGGGCCTCATCTCGCCTGGAGGGGAGAACCTCCTGGATTTTCTCGAGTTGCGGCAGGTCTTCTCGAGTTACGACGGGGACCTCAGGGACCCGCTCTGGTGGCCTCAGGAAAGGCCAGTCCCCATGCGAGTTGCTAGGGGACCTCTCGGGATTCCTCTCCCGTCCATGCCGGGGCCTCATTCCTTGTGTGGAGTCGGGGCCGGAACCTGAGGATTCCTCTCCAGTGTTGCCATGGATCTTGGGGTGCTTCTGAGTCTCCCCAGGGGAGTCAGGCCTCGTCTCGAGTGGGGGCATGCACGTGCGCTTTCCTCCCGAGCTGCAGCAGTAGTGTCACGCTTCCTGTCACGTGGATCAAGGGATCTGTGGCTTTCCCTCGAGGCTGTCCCTCGAGGCTTTCCCACGAGGCTTTCCCACAGGGCTCTGCCTCGTGCCACCTTGGTGTGAGTCGATCCTCGGCGTGAAAGACGAGCCGGTGAAGGGAAAAGAGGTTCCTCTGGAATGGACTGAGACATCTGGGGGACTCTTGGAATGGTGGCACGACCCTGGAGTTCCTCTCGCCGTTCCTGTTGAGAGGGCCTCCTCTT
This sequence comes from Budorcas taxicolor, assembly GCF_023091745.1. Taxonomy (NCBI): domain Eukaryota; kingdom Metazoa; phylum Chordata; class Mammalia; order Artiodactyla; family Bovidae; genus Budorcas; species Budorcas taxicolor. The sequence continues at coordinate 234,282 of NW_026291582.1, forward strand.
GAGATGCGACGGGAACGCCGGGAACTCTTTCCCGACGAAGCAGGGAAAGGATCCCTCATCTCGAGCTACGAGGCGGAAACGGGGCTCCTCTGGATGTGGGCGGGACCCTCGTGATTCCTCTCGAGTGGAGACGGGTATGTCGGGGAAGTTCTTGATTTGCACCAAGGGTGTGAAGGACCCTTTCGAAGTTCCAGAGGGGAGGTGTGATCAGCCTCGAGACGCCTCAGCGGAAATGGGCCTCATCTCGCCTGGAGGGGAGAACCTCCTGGATTTTCTCGAGTTGCGGCAGGTCTTCTCGAGTTACGACGGGGACCTCAGGGACCCGCTCTGGTGGCCTCAGGAAAGGCCAGTCCCCATGCGAGTTGCTAGGGGACCTCTCGGGATTCCTCTCCCGTCCATGCCGGGGCCTCAGTCCTTGTGTGGAGTCGGGGCCGGAACCTGAGGATTCCTCTCCAGTGTTGCCATGGATCTTGGGGTGCTTCTGAGTCTCCCCAGGGGAGTCAGGCCTCGTCTCGAGTGGGGGCATGCACGTGCGCTTTCCTCCCGAGCTGCAGCAGTAGTGTCACGCTTCCTGTCACGTGGATCAAGGGATCTGTGGCTTTCCCTCGAGGATGTCCCTCGAGGCTTTCCCACGAGGCTTTCCCACAGGGCTGTGCCACGTGCCACCTTGGTGTGAGTCGATCCTCGGCGTGAAAGACGAGCCGGTGAAGGGAAAAGAGGTTCCTCTGGAATGGACTGAGACATCTGGGGGACTCTTGGAATGGTGGCACGACCCTGGAGTTCCTCTCGCCGTTCCTGTTGAGAGGGCCTCCTCTTGAGATGCGACGGGAACGCCGGGAACTCTTTCCCGACGAAGCAGGGAAAGGATCCCTCATCTCGAGCTACGAGGCGGAAACGGGGCTCCTCTGGATGTGGGCGGGACCCTCGTGATTCCTCTCGAGTGGAGACGGCTAGGTCGGGGAACTTCTTGATTTGCACCAAGGGTGTGAAGGACCCTTTCGAAGTTCCAGAGGGGAGGTGTGATCAGCCTCGAGACGCCTCAGCGGAAATGGGCCTCATCTCGCCTGGAGGGGAGAACCTCCTGGATTTTCTCGAGTTGCGGCAGGTCTTCTCGAGTTACGACGGGGACCTCAGGGACCCGCTCTGGTGGCCTCAGGAAAGGCCAGTCCCCATGTGAGTTGCTAGAGGACCTCTCGGGATTCCTCTCCCGTCCATGCCGGGGCCTCAGTCCTTGTGTGGATTCGGGGCCGGAACCTGAGGATTCCTCTCAAGTGTTGCCATGGATCTTGGGGTGCTTCTGAGTCTCCCCAGGGGAGTCAGGCCTCGTCTCGAGTGGGGGCATGCACGTGCGCTTTCCTCCCGAGCTGCAGCAGTAGTGTCACGCTTCCTGTCACGTGGATTAAGGGATCTGTGGCTTTCCCTCGAGGCTGTCCCTCGAGGCTTTCCCACGAGGCTTTCCCACAGGGCTGTGCCACGTGCCACCTTGGTGTGAGTCGATCCTCGGCGTGAAAGACGAGCCGGTGAAGGGAAAAGAGGTTCCTCTGGAATGGACTGAGACATCTGGGGGACTCTTGGAATGGTGGCACGACCCTGGAGTTCCTCTCGCCGTTCCTGTTGAGAGGGCCTCCTCTTGAGATGCGACGGGAACGCCGGGAACTCTTTCCCGACGAAGCAGGGAAAGGATCCCTCATCTCGAGCTACGAGGCGGAAACGGGGCTCCTCTGGATGTGGGCGGGACCCTCGTGATTCCTCTCGAGTGGAGACGGGTATGTCGGGGAACTTCTTGATTTGCACCAAGGGTGTGAAGGACCCTTTCGAAGTTCCAGAGGGGAGGTGTGATCAGCCTCGAGACGCCTCAGCGGAAATGGGCCTCATCTCGCCTGGAGGGGAGAACCTCCTGGATTTTCTCGAGTTGCGGCAGGTCTTCTCGAGTTACGACGGGGACCTCAGGGACCCGCTCTGGTGGCCTCAGGAAAGGCCAGTCCCCATGCGAGTTGCTAGGGGACCTCTCGGGATTCCTCTCCCGTCCATGCCGGGGCCTCAGTTCTTGTGTGGAGTCGGGGCCGGAACCTGAGGATTCCTCTCCAGTGTTGCCATGGATCTTGGGGTGCTTCTGAGTCTCCCCAGGGGAGTCAGGCCTCGTCTCGAGTGGGGGCATGCACGTGCGCTTTCCTCCCGAGCTGCAGCAGTAGTGTCACGCTTCCTGTCACGTGGATCAAGGGATCTGTGGCTTTCCCTCGAGGCTGTCCCTCGAGGCTTTCCCACGAGGCTTTCCCACAGGGCTGTGCCACGTGCCACCTTGGTGTGAGTCGATCCTCGGCGTGAAAGACGAGCCGGTGAAGGGAAAAGAGGTTCCTCTGGAATGGACTGAGACATCTGGGGGACTCTTGGAATGGTGGCACGACCCTGGAGTTCCTCTCGCCGTTCCTGTTGAGAGGGCCTCCTCTTGAGATGCGACGGGAACGCCGGGAACTCTTTCCCGACGAAGCAGGGAAAGGATCCCTCATCTCGAGCTACGAGGCGGAAACGGGGCTCCTCTGGATGTGGGCGGGACCCTCGTGATTCCTCTCGAGTGGAGACGGGTATGTCGGGGAACTTCTTGATTTGCACCAAGGGTGTGAAGGACCCTTTCGAAGTTCCAGAGGGGAGGTGTGATCAGCCTCGAGACGCCTCAGCGGAAATGGGCCTCATCTCGCCTGGAGGGGAGAACCTCCTGGATTTTCTCGAGTTGCGGCAGGTCTTCTCGAGTTACGACGGGGACCTCAGGGACCCGCTCTGGTGGCCTCAGGAAAGGCCAGTCTCCATGCGAGTTGCTAGGGGACCTCTCGGGATTCCTCTCCCGTCCATGCCGGGGCCTCAGTCCTTGTGTGGAGTCGGGGCCGGAACCTGAGGATTCCTCTCCAGTGTTGCCATGGATCTTGGGGTGCTTCTGAGTCTCCCCAGGGGAGTCAGGCCTCGTCTCGTGTGGGGGCATGCACGTGCGCTTTCCTCCCGAGCTGCAGCAGTAGTGTCACGCTTCCTGTCACGTGGATCAAGGGATCTGTGGCTTTCCCTCGAGGCTGTCCCTCGAGGCTTTCCCACGAGGCTTTCCCACAGGGCTGTGCCACGTGCCACCTTGGTGTGAGTCGATCCTCGGCGTGAAAGACGAGCCGGTGAAGGGAAAAGAGGTTCCTCTGGAATGGACTGAGACATCTGGGGGACTCTTGGAATGGTGGCACGACCCTGGAGTTCCTCTCGCCGTTCCTGTTGAGAGGGCCTCCTCTTGAGATGCGACGGGAACGCCGGGAACTCTTTCCCGACGAAGCAGGGAAAGGATCCCTCATCTCGAGCTACGAGGCGGAAACGGGGCTCCTCTGGATGTGGGCGGGACCCTCGTGATTCCTCTCGAGTGGAGACGGGTATGTCGGGGAACTTCTTGATTTGCACCAAGGGTGTGAAGGACCCTTTCGAAGTTCCAGAGGTGAGGTGTGATCAGCCTCGAGACGCCTCAGCGGAAATGGGCCTCATCTCGCCTGGAGGGGAGAACCTCCTGGATTTTCTCGAGTTGCGGCAGGTCTTCTCGAGTTACGACGGGGACCTCAGGGACCCGCTCTGGTGGCCTCAGGAAAGGCCAGTCCCCATGCGAGTTGCTAGGGGACCTCTCGGGATTCCTCTCCCGTCCATGCCGGGGCCTCATTCCTTGTGTGGAGTCGGGGCCGGAACCTGAGGATTCCTCTCCAGTGTTGCCATGGATCTTGGGGTGCTTCTGAGTCTCCCCAGGGGAGTCAGGCCTCGTCTCGAGTGGGGGCATGCACGTGCGCTTTCCTCCCGAGCTGCAGCAGTAGTGTCACGCTTCCTGTCACGTGGATCAAGGGATCTGTGGCTTTCCCTCGAGGCTGTCCCTCGAGGCTTTCCCACGAGGCTTTCCCACAGGGCTCTGCCTCGTGCCACCTTGGTGTGAGTCGATCCTCGGCGTGAAAGACGAGCCGGTGAAGGGAAAAGAGGTTCCTCTGGAATGGACTGAGACATCTGGGGGACTCTTGGAATGGTGGCACGACCCTGGAGTTCCTCTCGCCGTTCCTGTTGAGAGGGCCTCCTCTTGAGATGCGACGGGAACGCCGGGAACTCTTTCCCGACGAAGCAGGGAAAGGATCCCTCATCTCGAGCTACGAGGCGGAAACGGGGCTCCTCTGGATGTGGGCGGGACCCTCGTGATTCCTCTCGAGTGGAGACGGGTATGTCGGGGAAGTTCTTGATTTGCACCAAGGGTGTGAAGGACCCTTTCGAAGTTCCAGAGGGGAGGTGTGATCAGCCTCGAGACGCCTCAGCGGAAATGGGCCTCATCTCGCCTGGAGGGGAGAACCTCCTGGATTTTCTCGAGTTGCGGCAGGTCTTCTCGAGTTACGACGGGGACCTCAGGGACCCGCTCTGGTGGCCTCAGGAAAGGCCAGTCCCCATGCGAGTTGCTAGGGGACCTCTCGGGATTCCTCTCCCGTCCATGCCGGGGCCTCAGTCCTTGTGTGGAGTCGGGGCCGGAACCTGAGGATTCCTCTCCAGTGTTGCCATGGATCTTGGGGTGCTTCTGAGTCTCCCCAGGGGAGTCAGGCCTCGTCTCGAGTGGGGGCATGCACGTGCGCTTTCCTCCCGAGCTGCAGCAGTAGTGTCACGCTTCCTGTCACGTGGATCAAGGGATCTGTGGCTTTCCCTCGAGGATGTCCCTCGAGGCTTTCCCACGAGGCTTTCCCACAGGGCTGTGCCACGTGCCACCTTGGTGTGAGTCGATCCTCGGCGTGAAAGACGAGCCGGTGAAGGGAAAAGAGGTTCCTCTGGAATGGACTGAGACATCTGGGGGACTCTTGGAATGGTGGCACGACCCTGGAGTTCCTCTCGCCGTTCCTGTTGAGAGGGCCTCCTCTTGAGATGCGACGGGAACGCCGGGAACTCTTTCCCGACGAAGCAGGGAAAGGATCCCTCATCTCGAGCTACGAGGCGGAAACGGGGCTCCTCTGGATGTGGGCGGGACCCTCGTGATTCCTCTCGAGTGGAGACGGCTAGGTCGGGGAACTTCTTGATTTGCACCAAGGGTGTGAAGGACCCTTTCGAAGTTCCAGAGGGGAGGTGTGATCAGCCTCGAGACGCCTCAGCGGAAATGGGCCTCATCTCGCCTGGAGGGGAGAACCTCCTGGATTTTCTCGAGTTGCGGCAGGTCTTCTCGAGTTACGACGGGGACCTCAGGGACCCGCTCTGGTGGCCTCAGGAAAGGCCAGTCCCCATGCGAGTTGCTAGGGGACCTCTCGGGATTCCTCTCCCGTCCATGCCGGGGCCTCAGTCCTTGTGTGGAGTCGGGGCCGGAACCTGAGGATTCCTCTCCAGTGTTGCCATGGATCTTGGGGTGCTTCTGAGTCTCCCCAGGGGAGTCAGGCCTCGTCTCGAGTGGGGGCATGCACGTGCGCTTTCCTCCCGAGCTGCAGCAGTAGTGTCACGCTTCCTGTCACGTGGATCAAGGGATCTGTGGCTTTCCCTCGAGGCTGTCCCTCGAGGCTTTCCCACGAGGCTTTCCCACAGGGCTGTGCCACGTGCCACCTTGGTGTGAGTCGATCCTCGGCGTGAAAGACGAGCCGGTGAAGGGAAAAGAGGTTCCTCTGGAATGGACTGAGACATCTGGGGGACTCTTGGAATGGTGGCACGACCCTGGAGTTCCTCTCGCCGTTCCTGTTGAGAGGGCCTCCTCTTGAGATGCGACGGGAACGCCGGGAACTCTTTCCCGACGAAGCCGGGAAAGGATCCCTCATCTCGAGCTACGAGGCGGAAACGGGGCTCCTCTGGATGTGGGCGGGACCCTCGTGATTCCTCTCGAGTGGAGACGGCTAGGTCGGGGAACTTCTTGATTTGCACCAAGGGTGTGAAGGACCCTTTCGAAGTTCCAGAGGGGAGGTGTGATCAGCCTCGAGACGCCTCAGCGGAAATGGGCCTCATCTCGCCTGGAGGGGAGAACCTCCTGGATTTTCTCGAGTTGCGGCAGGTCTTCTCGAGTTACGACGGGGACCTCAGGGACCCGCTCTGGTGGCCTCAGGAAAGGCCAGTCCCCATGTGAGTTGCTAGAGGACCTCTCGGGATTCCTCTCCCGTCCATGCCGGGGCCTCAGTCCTTGTGTGGAGTCGGGGCCGGAACCTGAGGATTCCTCTCCAGTGTTGCCATGGATCTTGGGGTGCTTCTGAGTCTCCCCAGGGGAGTCAGGCCTCGTCTCGAGTGGGGGCATGCACGTGCGCTTTCCTCCCGAGCTGCAGCAGTAGTGTCACGCTTCCTGTCACGTGGATCAAGGGATCTGTGGCTTTCCCTCGAGGCTGTCCCTCGAGGCTTTCCCACGAGGCTTTCCCACAGGGCTGTGCCACGTGCCACCTTTGTGTGAGTCGATCCTCGGCGTGAAAGACGAGCCGGTGAAGGGAAAAGAGGTTCCTCTGGAATGGACTGAGACATCTGGGGGACTCTTGGAATGGTGGCACGACCCTGGAGTTCCTCTCGCCGTTCCTGTTGAGAGGGCCTCCTCTTGAGATGCGACGGGAACGCCGGGAACTCTTTCCCGACGAAGCCGGGAAAGGATCCCTCATCTCGAGCTACGAGGCGGAAACGGGGCTCCTCTGGATGTGGGCGGGACCCTCGTGATTCCTCTCGAGTGGAGACGGCTAGGTCGGGGAACTTCTTGATTTGCACCAAGGGTGTGAAGGACCCTTTCGAAGTTCCAGAGGGGAGGTGTGATCAGCCTCGAGACGCCTCAGCGGAAATGGGCCTCATCTCGCCTGGAGGGGAGAACCTCCTGGATTTTCTCGAGTTGCGGCAGGTCTTCTCGAGTTACGACGGGAACCTCAGGGACCCGCTCTGGTGGCCTCAGGAAAGGCCAGTCCCCATGTGAGTTGCTAGAGGACCTCTCGGGATTCCTCTCCCGTCCATGCCAGGGCCTCAGTCCTTGTGTGGAGTCGGGGCCGGAACCTGAGGATTCCTCTCCAGTGTTGCCATGGATCTTGGGGTGCTTCTGAGTCTCCCCAGGGGAGTCAGGCCTCGTCTCGAGTGGGGGCATGCACGTGCGCTTTCCTCCCGAGCTGCAGCAGTAGTGTCACGCTTCCTGTCACGTGGATCAAGGGATCTGTGGCTTTCCCTCGAGGCTGTCCCTCGAGGCTTTCCCACGAGGCTTTCCCACAGGGCTCTGCCACGTGCCACCTTGGTGTGAGTCGATCCTCGGCGTGAAAGACGAGCCGGTGAAGGGAAAAGAGGTTCCTCTGGAATGGACTGAGACATCTGGGGGACTCTTGGAATGGTGGCACGACCCTGGAGTTCCTCTCGCCGTTCCTGTTGAGAGGGCCTCCTCTTGAGATGCGACGGGAACGCCGGGAACTCTTTCCCGACGAAGCAGGGAAAGGATCCCTCATCTCGAGCTACGAGGCGGAAACGGGGCTCCTCTGGATGTGGGCGGGACCCTCGTGATTCCTCTCGAGTGGAGACGGCTAGGTCGGGGAACTTCTTGATTTGCACCAAGGGTGTGAAGGACCCTTTCGAAGTTCCAGAGGGGAGGTGTGATCAGCCTCGAGACGCCTCAGCGGAAATGGGCCTCATCTCGCCTGGAGGGGAGAACCTCCTGGATTTTCTCGAGTTGCGGCAGGTCTTCTCGAGTTACGACGGGGACCTCAGGGACCCGCTCTGGTGGCCTCAGGAAAGGCCAGTCCCCATGCGAGTTGCTAGGGGACCTCTCGGGATTCCTCTCCCGTCCATGCCGGGGCCTCAGTCCTTGTGTGGAGTCGGGGCCGGAACCTGAGGATTCCTCTCCAGTGTTGCCATGGATCTTGGGGAGCTTCTGAGTCTCCCCAGGGGAGTCAGGCCTCGTCTCGAGTGGGGGCATGCACGTGCGCTTTCCTCCCGAGTTGCAGCAGTAGTGTCACGCTTCCTGTCACGTGGATCAAGGGATCTGTGGCTTTCCCTCGAGGCTGTCCCTCGAGGCTTTCCCACGAGGCTTTCCCACAGGGCTCTGCCACGTGCCACCTTGGTGTGAGTCGATCCTCGGCGTGAAAGACGAGCCGGTGAAGGGAAAAGAGGTTCCTCTGGAATGGACTGAGACATCTGGGGGACTCTTGGAATGGTGGCACGACCCTGGAGTTCCTCTCGCCGTTCCTGTTGAGAGGGCCTCCTCTTGAGATGCGACGGGAACGCCGGGAACTCTTTCCCGACGAAGCCGGGAAAGGATCCCTCATCTTGAGCTACGAGGCGGAAACGGGGCTCCTCTGGATGTGGGCGGGACCCTCGTGATTCCTCTTGAGTGGAGACGGCTAGGTCGGGGAACTTCTTGATTTGCACCAAGGGTGTGAAGGACCCTTTCGAAGTTCCAGAGGGGAGGTGTGATCAGCCTCGAGACGCCTCAGCGGAAATGGGCCTCATCTCGCCTGGAGGGGAGAACCTCCTGGATTTTCTCGAGTTGCGGCAGGTCTTCTCGAGTTACGACGGGGACCTCAGGGACCCGCTCTGGTGGCCTCAGGAAAGGCCAGTCCCCATGCAAGTTGCTAGGGGACCTCTCGGGATTCCTCTCCCGTCCATGCCGGGGCCTCAGTTCTTGTTTGGGTCGGGGCCGGAACCTGAGGATTCCTCTCCAGTGTTGCCATGGATCTTGGGGTGCTTCTGAGTCTCCCCAGGGGAGTCAGGCCTCGTCTCGAGTGGGGGCATGCACGTGCGCTTTCCTCCCGAGCTGCAGCAGTAGTGTCACGCTTCCTGTCACGTGGATCAAGGGATCTGTGGCTTTCCCTCGAGGCTGTCCCTCGAGGCTTTCCCACGGGGCTTTCCCACAGGGCTGTGCCACGTGCCACCTTGGTGTGAGTCGATCCTCGGCGTGAAAGACGAGCCGGTGAAGGGAAAAGAGGTTCCTCTGGAATGGACTGAGACATCTGGGGGACTCTTGGAATGGTGGCACGACCCTGGAGTTCCTCTCGCCGTTCCTGTTGAGAGGGCCTCCTCTTGAGATGCGACGGGAACGCCGGGAACTCTTTCCCGATGAAGCCGGGAAAGGATCCCTCATCTCGAGCTACGAGGCGGAAACGGGGCTCCTCTGGATGTGGGCGGGACCCTCGTGATTCCTCTCGAGTGGAGACGGCTAGGTCGGGGAACTTCTTGATTTGCACCAAGGGTGTGAAGGACCCTTTCGAAGTTCCAGAGGGGAGGTGTGATCAGCCTCGAGACGCCTCAGCGGAAATGGGCCTCATCTCGCCTGGAGGGGAGAACCTCCTGGATTTTCTCGAGTTGCGGCAGGTCTTCTCGAGTTACGACGGGGACCACAGGGACCCGCTCTGGTGGCCTCAGGAAAGGCCAGTCCCCATGCGAGTTGCTAGGGGACCTCTCGGGATTCCTCTCCCGTCCATGTCGGGGCCTCAGTCCTTGTTTGGGTCGGGGCCGGAACCTGAGGATTCCTCTCCAGTGTTGCCATGGATCTTGGGGTGCTTCTGAGTCTCCCCAGGGGAGTCAGGCCTCGTCTCGAGTGGGGGCATGCACGTGCGCTTTCCTCCCGAGCTGCAGCAGTAGTGTCACGCTTCCTGTCACGTGGATCAAGGGATCGGTGGCTTTCCCTCGAGGCTGTCCCTCGAGGCTTTCCCACGAGGCTTTCCCACAGGGCTCTGCCACGTGCCACCTTGGTGTGAGTCGATCCTCGGCGTGAAAGACGAGCCGGTGAAGGGAAAAGAGGTTCCTCTGGAATGGACTGAGACATCTGGGGGACTCTTGGAATGGTGGCACGACCCTGGAGTTCCTCTCGCCGTTGCTGTTGAGAGGACCTCCTCTTGAGATGCGACGGGAAGGCCGGGAACTCTTTCCCGACGAAGCCGGGAAAGGATCCCTCATCTCGAGCTACGAGGCGGAAACCGGGCTCCTCTGGATGTGGGCGGGACCCTCGTGATTCCTCTCGAGTGGAGACGGCTAGGTCGGGGAACTTCTTGATTTGCACCAAGGGTGTGAAGGACCCTTTCGAAGTTCCAGAGGGGAGGTGTGATCAGCCTCGAGACGCCTCAGCGGAAATGGGCCTCATCTCGCCTGGAGGGGAGAACCTCCTGGATTTTCTCGAGTTGCGGCAGGTCTTCTCGAGTTACGACGGGGACCTCAGGGACCCGCTCTGGTGGCCTCAGGAAAGGCCAGTCCCCATGCGAGTTGCTAGGGGACCTCTCGGGATTCCTCTCCCGTCCATGCCGGGGCCTCAGTCCTTGTGTGGAGTCGGGGCCGGAACCTGAGGATTCCTCTCCAGTGTTGCCATGGATCTTGGGGTGCTTCTGAGTCTCCCCAGGGGAGTCAGGCCTCGTCTCGAGTGGGGGCATGCACGTGCGCTTTCCTCCCGAGCTGCAGCAGTAGTGTCACGCTTCCTGTCACGTGGATCAAGGGATCGGTGGCTTTCCCTCGAGGCTGTCCCTCGAGGCTTTCCCACGAAGCTTTCCCACAGGGCTCTGCCACGTGCCACCTTGGTGTGAGTCGATCCTCGGCGTGAAAGACGAGCCGGTGAAGGGAAAAGAGGTTCCTCTGGAATGGACTGAGACATCTGGGGGACTCTTGGAATGGTGGCACGACCCTGGAGTTCCTCTCGCCGTTCCTGTTGAGAGGGCCTCCTCTTGAGATGCGACGGGAACGCCGGGAACTCTTTCCCGACGAAGCAGGGAAAGGATCCCTCATCTCGAGCTACGAGGCGGAAACGGGGCTCCTCTGGATGTGGGCGGGACCCTCGTGATTCCTCTCGAGTGGAGACGGCTAGGTCGGGGAACTTCTTGATTTGCACCAAGGGTGTGAAGGACCCTTTCGAAGTTCCAGAGGGGAGGTGTGATCAGCCTCGAGACGCCTCAGCGGAAATGGGCCTCATCTCGCCTGGAGGGGAGAACCTCCTGGATTTTCTCGAGTTGCGGCAGGTCTTCTCGAGTTACGACGGGGACCTCAGGGACCCGCTCTGGTGGCCTCAGGAAAGGCCAGTCCCCATGCGAGTTGCTAGGGGACCTCTCGGGATTCCTCTCCCGTCCATGCCGGGGCCTCAGTCCTTGTGTGGAGTCGGGGCCGGAACCTGAGGATTCCTCTCCAGTGTTGCCATGGATCTTGGGGTGCTTCTGAGTCTCCCCAGGGGAGTCAGGCCTCGTCTCGAGTGGGGGCATGCACGTGCGCTTTCCTCCCGAGTTGCAGCAGTAGTGTCACGCTTCCTGTCACGTGGATCAAGGGATCTGTGGCTTTCCCTCGAGGCTGTCCCTCGAGGCTTTCCCACGAGGCTTTCCCACAGGGCTCTGCCACGTGCCACCTTGGTGTGAGTCGATCCTCGGCGTGAAAGACGAGCCGGTGAAGGGAAAAGAGGTTCCTCTGGAATGGACTGAGACATCTGGGGGACTCTTGGAATGGTGGCACGACCCTGGAGTTCCTCTCGCCGTTCCTGTTGAGAGGGCCTCCTCTTGAGATGCGACGGGAACGCCGGGAACTCTTTCCCGACGAAGCCGGGAAAGGATCCCTCATCTTGAGCTACGAGGCGGAAACGGGGCTCCTCTGGATGTGGGCGGGACCCTCGTGATTCCTCTTGAGTGGAGACGGCTAGGTCGGGGAACTTCTTGATTTGCACCAAGGGTGTGAAGGACCCTTTCGAAGTTCCAGAGGGGAGGTGTGATCAGCCTCGAGACGCCTCAGCGGAAATGGGCCTCATCTCGCCTGGAGGGGAGAACCTCCTGGATTTTCTCGAGTTGCGGCAGGTCTTCTCGAGTTACGACGGGGACCTCAGGGACCCGCTCTGGTGGCCTCAGGAAAGGCCAGTCCCCATGCGAGTTGCTAGGGGACCTCTCGGGATTCCTCTCCCGTCCATGCCGGGGCCTCAGTCCTTGTTTGGGTCGGGGCCGGAACCTGAGGATTCCTCTCCAGTGTTGCCATGGATCTTGGGGTGCTTCTGAGTCTCCCCAGGGGAGTCAGGCCTCGTCTCGAGTGGGGGCATGCACGTGCGCTTTCCTCCCGAGCTGCAGCAGTAGTGTCACGCTTCCTGTCACGTGGATCAAGGGATCTGTGGCTTTCCCTCGAGGCTGTCCCTCGAGGCTTTCCCACGGGGCTTTCCCACAGGGCTGTGCCACGTGCCACCTTGGTGTGAGTCGATCCTCGGCGTGAAAGACGAGCCGGTGAAGGGAAAAGAGGTTCCTCTGGAATGGACTGAGACATCTGGGGGACTCTTGGAATGGTGGCACGACCCTGGAGTTCCTCTCGCCGTTCCTGTTGAGAGGGCCTCCTCTTGAGATGCGACGGGAACGCCGGGAACTCTTTCCCGATGAAGCCGGGAAAGGATCCCTCATCTCGAGCTACGAGGCGGAAACGGGGCTCCTCTGGATGTGGGCGGGACCCTCGTGATTCCTCTCGAGTGGAGACGGCTAGGTCGGGGAACTTCTTGATTTGCACCAAGGGTGTGAAGGACCCTTTCGAAGTTCCAGAGGGGAGGTGTGATCAGCCTCGAGACGCCTCAGCGGAAATGGGCCTCATCTCGCCTGGAGGGGAGAACCTCCTGGATTTTCTCGAGTTGCGGCAGGTCTTCTCGAGTTACGACGGGGACCACAGGGACCCGCTCTGGTGGCCTCAGGAAAGGCCAGTCCCCATGCGAGTTGCTAGGGGACCTCTCGGGATTCCTCTCCCGTCCATGTCGGGGCCTCAGTCCTTGTTTGGGTCGGGGCCGGAACCTGAGGATTCCTCTCCAGTGTTGCCATGGATCTTGGGGTGCTTCTGAGTCTCCCCAGGGGAGTCAGGCCTCGTCTCGAGTGGGGGCATGCACGTGCGCTTTCCTCCCGAGCTGCAGCAGTAGTGTCACGCTTCCTGTCACGTGGATCAAGGGATCGGTGGCTTTCCCTCGAGGCTGTCCCTCGAGGCTTTCCCACGAGGCTTTCCCACAGGGCTCTGCCACGTGCCACCTTGGTGTGAGTCGATCCTCGGCGTGAAAGACGAGCCGGTGAAGGGAAAAGAGGTTCCTCTGGAATGGACTGAGACATCTGGGGGACTCTTGGAATGGTGGCACGACCCTGGAGTTCCTCTCGCCGTTGCTGTTGAGAGGACCTCCTCTTGAGATGCGACGGGAAGGCCGGGAACTCTTTCCCGACGAAGCCGGGAAAGGATCCCTCATCTCGAGCTACGAGGCGGAAACCGGGCTCCTCTGGATGTGGGCGGGACCCTCGTGATTCCTCTCGAGTGGAGACGGCTAGGTCGGGGAACTTCTTGATTTGCACCAAGGGTGTGAAGGACCCTTTCGAAGTTCCAGAGGGGAGGTGTGATCAGCCTCGAGACGCCTCAGCGGAAATGGGCCTCATCTCGCCTGGAGGGGAGAACCTCCTGGATTTTCTCGAGTTGCGGCAGGTCTTCTCGAGTTACGACGGGGACCACAGGGACCCGCTCTGGTGGCCTCAGGAAAGGCCAGTCCCCATGCGAGTTGCTAGGGGACCTCTCGGGATTCCTCTCCCGTCCATGTCGGGGCCTCAGTCCTTGTTTGGGTCGGGGCCGGAACCTGAGGATTCCTCTCCAGTGTTGCCATGGATCTTGGGGTGCTTCTGAGTCTCCCCAGGGGAGTCAGGCCTCGTCTCGAGTGGGGGCATGCACGTGCGCTTTCCTCCCGAGCTGCAGCAGTAGTGTCACGCTTCCTGTCACGTGGATCAAGGGATCGGTGGCTTTCCCTCGAGGCTGTCCCTCGAGGCTTTCCCACGAGGCTTTCCCACAGGGCTCTGCCACGTGCCACCTTGGTGTGAGTCGATCCTCGGCGTGAAAGACGAGCCGGTGAAGGGAAAAGAGGTTCCTCTGGAATGGACTGAGACATCTGGGGGACTCTTGGAATGGTGGCACGACCCTGGAGTTCCTCTCGCCGTTGCTGTTGAGAGGACCTCCTCTTGAGATGCGACGGGAAGGCCGGGAACTCTTTCCCGACGAAGCCGGGAAAGGATCCCTCATCTCGAGCTACGAGGCGGAAACCGGGCTCCTCTGGATGTGGGCGGGACCCTCGTGATTCCTCTCGAGTGGAGACGGCTAGGTCGGGGAACTTCTTGATTTGCACCAAGGGTGTGAAGGACCCTTTCGAAGTTCCAGAGGTGAGGTGTGATCAGCCTCGAGACGCCTCAGCGGAAATGGGCCTCATCTCGCCTGGAGGGGAGAACCTCCTGGATTTTCTCGAGTTGCGGCAGGTCTTCTCGAGTTACGACGGGGACCTCAGGGACCCGCTCTGGTGGCCTCAGGAAAGGCCAGTCCCCATGCGAGTTGCTAGGGGACCTCTCGGGATTCCTCTCCCGTCCATGCCGGGGCCTCAGTCCTTGTGTGGAGTCGGGGCCGGAACCTGAGGATTCCTCTCCAGTGTTGCCATGGATCTTGGGGTGCTTCTGAGTCTCCCCAGGGGAGTCAGGCCTCGTCTCGAGTGGGGGCATGCACGTGCGCTTGACTCCCGAGCTGCAGCAGTAGTGTCACGCTTCCTGTCACGTGGATCAAGGGATCGGTGGCTTTCCCTCGAGGCTGTCCCTCGAGGCTTTCCCACGAAGCTTTCCCACAGGGCTCTGCCACGTGCCACCTTGGTGTGAGTCGATCCTCGGCGTGAAAGACGAGCCGGTGAAGGGAAAAGAGGTTCCTCTGGAATGGACTGAGACATCTGGGGGACTCTTGGAATGGTGGCACGACCCTGGAGTTCCTCTCGCCGTTCCTGTTGAGAGGGCCTCCTCTTGAGATGCGACGGGAACGCCGGGAACTCTTTCCCGACGAAGCAGGGAAAGGATCCCTCATCTCGAGCTACGAGGCGGAAACGGGGCTCCTCTGGATGTGGGCGGGACCCTCGTGATTCCTCTCGAGTGGAGACGGCTAGGTCGGGGAAATTCTTGATTTGCACCAAGGGTGTGAAGGACCCTTTCGAAGTTCCAGAGGTGAGGTGTGATCAGCCTCGAGACGCCTCAGCGGAAATGGGCCTCATCTCGCCTGGAGGGGAGAACCTCCTGGATTTTCTCGAGTTGCGGCAGGTCTTCTCGAGTTACGACGGGGACCTCAGGGACCCGCTCTGGTGGCCTCAGGAAAGGCCAGTCCCCATGCGAGTTGCTAGGGGACCTCTCGGGATTCCTCTCCCGTCCATGCCGGGGCCTCAGTCCTTGTGTGGAGTCGGGGCCGGAACCTGAGGATTCCTCTCCAGTGTTGCCATGGATCTTGGGGTGCTTCTGAGTCTCCCCAGGGGAGTCAGGCCTCGTCTCGAGTGGGGGCATGCACGTGCGCTTTCCTCCCGAGCTGCAGCAGTAGTGTCACGCTTCCTGTCACGTGGATCAAGGGATCTGTGGCTTTCCCTCGAGGCTGTCCCTCGAGGCTTTCCCACGGGGCTTTCCCACAGAGCTGTGCCACGTGCCACCTTGGTGTGATTCGATCCTCGGCGTGAAAGACGAGCCGGTGAAGGGAAAAGAGGTTCCTCTGGAATGGACTGAGACATCTGGGGGACTCTTGGAATGGTGGCACGACCCTGGAGTTCCTCTCGCCGTTCCTGTTGAGAGGGCCTCCTCTTGAGATGCGACGGGAACGCCGGGAACTCTTTCCCGATGAAGCCGGGAAAGGATCCCTCATCTCGAGCTACGAGGCGGAAACGGGGCTCCTCTGGATGTGGGCGGGACCCTCGTGATTCCTCTCGAGTGGAGACGGCTAGGTCGGGGAACTTCTTGATTTGCACCAAGGGTGTGAAGGACCCTTTCGAAGTTCCAGAGGGGAGGTGTGATCAGCCTCGAGACGCCTCAGCGGAAATGGGCCTCATCTCGCCTGGAGGGGAGAACCTCCTGGATTTTCTCGAGTTGCGGCAGGTCTTCTCGAGTTACGACGGGGACCACAGGGACCCGCTCTGGTGGCCTCAGGAAAGGCCAGTCCCCATGCGAGTTGCTAGGGGACCTCTCGGGATTCCTCTCCCGTCCATGTCGGGGCCTCAGTCCTTGTGTGGAGTCGGGGCCGGAACCTGAGGATTCCTCTCCAGTGTTGCCATGGAACTTGGGGTGCTTCTGAGTCTCTCCAGGGGAGTCAGGCCTCGTCTCGAGTGGGGGCATGCACGTGCGCTTTCCTCCCGAGCTGCAGCAGTAGTGTCACGCTTCCTGTCACGTGGATCAAGGGATCGGTGGCTTTCCCTCGAGGCTGTCCCTCGAGGCTTTCCCACGAGGCTTTCCCACAGGGCTCTGCCACGTGCCACCTTAGTGTGAGTCGATCCTCGGCGTGAAAGACGAGCCGGTGAAGGGAAAAGAGGTTCCTCTGGAATGGACTGAGACATCTGGGGGACTCTTGGAATGGTGGCACGACCCTGGAGTTCCTCTCGCCGTTCCTGTTGAGAGGGCCTCCTCTTGAGATGCGACGGGAACGCCGGGAACTCTTTCCCGACGAAGCAGGGAAAGGATCCCTCATCTCGAGCTACGAGGCGGAAACGGGGCTCCTCTGGATGTGGGCGGGACCCTCGTGATTCCTCTCGAGTGGAGACGGGTATGTCGGGGAACTTCTTGATTTGCACCAAGGGTGTGAAGGACCCTTTCGAAGTTCCAGAGGTGAGGTGTGATCAGCCTCGAGACGCCTCAGCGGAAATGGGCCTCATCTCGCCTGGAGGGGAGAACCTCCTGGATTTTCTCGAGTTGCGGCAGGTCTTCTCGAGTTACGACGGGGACCTCAGGAACCCGCTCTGGTGGCCTCAGGAAAGGCCAGTCCCCATGCGTGTTGCAAGGAGACCTCTCGGGATTCCTCTCCCGTCCATGCCGGGGCCTCAGTCCTTGTGTGGAGTCGGGGCCGGAACCTGAGGATTCCTCTCCAGTGTTGCCATGGATCTTGGGGTGCTTCTGAGTCTCCCCAGGGGAGTCAGGCCTCGTCTCGAGTGGGGGCATGCACGTGCGCTTTCCTCCCGAGCTGCAGCAGTAGTGTCACGCTTCCTGTCACGTGGATCAAGGGATCTGTGGCTTTCCCTCGAGGATGTCCCTCGAGGCTTTCCCACGAGGCTTTCCCACAGGGCTGTGCCACGTGCCACCTTGGTGTGAGTCGATCCTCGGCGTCAAAGACGAGCCGGTGAAGGGAAAAGAGGTTCCTCTGGAATGGACTGAGACATCTGGGGGACTCTTGGAATGGTGGCACGACCCTGGAGTTCCTCTCGCCGTTGCTGTTGGGAGGGCCTCCTCTTGAGATGCGACGGGAACGCCGGGAACTCTTTCCCGACGAAGCCGGGAAAGGATCCCTCATCTCGAGCTACGAGGCGGAAACGGGGCTCCTCTGGATGTGGGCGGGACCCTCGTGATTCCTCTCGAGTGGAGACGGCTAGGTCGGGGAACTTCTTGATTTGCACCAAGGGTGTGAAGGACCCTTTCGAAGTTCCAGAGGTGAGGTGTGATCAGCCTCGAGACGCCTCAGCGGAAATGGGCCTCATCTCGCCTGGAGGGGAGAACCTCCTGGATTTTCTCGAGTTGCGGCAGGTCTTCTCGAGTTACGACGGGGACCTCAGGGACCCGCTCTGGTGGCCTCAGGAAAGGCCAGTCCCCATGCGAGATGCTAGGGGACCTCTCGGGATTCCTCTCCCGTCCATGCCGGGGCCTCAGTCCTTGTGTGGAGTCGGGGCCGGAACCTGAGGATTCCTCTCCAGTGTTGCCATGGATCTTGGGGTGCTTCTGAGTCTCCCCAGGGGAGTCAGGCCTCGTCTCGAGTGGGGGCATGCACGTGCGCTTTCCTCCCGAGCTGCAGCAGTAGTGTCACGCTTCCTGTCACGTGGATCAAGGGATCTGTGGCTTTCCCTCGAGGCTGTCCCTCGAGGCTTTCCCACGAGGCTTTCCCACAGGGCTCTGCCACGTGCCACCTTGGTGTGAGTCGATCCTCGGCGTGAAAGACGAGCCGGTGAAGGGAAAAGAGGTTCCTCTGGAATGGACTGAGACATCTGGGGGACTCTTGGAATGGTGGCACGACCCTGGAGTTCCTCTCGCCGTTCCTGTTGAGAGGGCCTCCTCTTGAGATGCGACGGGAACGCCGGGAACTCTTTCCCGACGAAGCCGGGAAAGGATCCCTCATCTCGAGCTACGAGGCGGAAACGGGGCTCCTCTGGATGTGGGCGGGACCCTCGTGATTCCTCTCGAGTGGAGACGGCTAGGTCGGGGAACTTCTTGATTTGCAGCAAGGGTGTGAAGGACCCTTTCGAAGTTCCAGAGGGGAGGTGTGATCAGCCTCGAGACGCCTCAGCGGAAATGGGCCTCATCTCGCCTGGAGGGGAGAACCTCCTGGATTTTCTCGAGTGGCGGCAGGTCTTCTCGAGTTACGACGGGGACCTCAGGGATCCACTCTGGTGGCCTCCGGAAAGGCCAGTCACCATGCGAGTTGCTAGGGGCCCTCTCGGGATTCCTCTCCCGTCCATGCCGGGGCCTAAGACCTTGTGTGGAGTCGGGGCCGGAACCTGAGGATTCCTCTCCAGTGTTGCCATGGATCTTGGGGTGCTACTGAGTCTCCCCAGGGGAGTCAGGCCTCGTCTCGAGAGGGGGCATGCACGTGCGCTTTCCTCCCGAGCTGCAGCAGTAGTGTCACGCTACCTGTTATGTTGTCCAACGGATCTGTGGCTTTCCCTCGAGGCTTTCCCTCCATGCTTACCCAGGAGGCTTTCCATAGGGCTGTGCCACGTGCCAACTTGGTGTGAGTCGATCCTCGGCGTGAAAGACGAGCGGGTGAAGGGAAAAGAGGTTCCTCTGGAATGGACTGAGACATCTGGGGGACTCTTGGAATGGTGGCACGACCCTGGAGTTCCTCTCGCCGTTCCTGTTGAGAGGGCCTCCTCTTGAGATGCGACGGGAACGCCGGGAACTCTTTCCCGACGAAGCCGGGAAAGGATCCCTCATCTCGAGCTACGAGGCGGAAACGGGGCTCCTCTGGATGTGGGCGGGACCCTCGTGATTCCTCTCGAGTGGAGACGGCTAGGTCGGGGAACTTCTTGATTTGCAGCAAGGGTGTGAAGGACCCTTTCGAAGTTCCAGAGGGGAGGTGTGATCAGCCTCGAGACGCCTCAGCGGAAATGGGCCTCATCTCGCCTGGAGGGGAGAACCTCCTGGATTTTCTCGAGTGGCGGCAGGTCTTCTCGAGTTACGACGGGGACCTCAGGGATCCACTCTGGTGGCCTCCGGAAAGGCCAGTCACCATGCGAGTTGCTAGGGGCCCTCTCGGGATTCCTCTCCCGTCCATGCCGGGGCCTAAGACCTTGTGTGGAGTCGGGGCCGGAACCTGAGGATTCCTCTCCAGTGTTGCCATGGATCTTGGGGTGCTACTGAGTCTCCCCAGGGGAGTCAGGCCTCGTCTCGAGAGGGGGCATGCACGTGCGCTTTCCTCCCGAGCTGCAGCAGTAGTGTCACGCTACCTGTTATGTTGTCCAACGGATCTGTGGCTTTCCCTCGAGGCTTTCCCTCCATGCTTACCCAGGAGGCTTTCCATAGGGCTGTGCCACGTGCCAACTTGGTGTGAGTCGATCCTCGGCGTGAAAGACGAGCGGGTGAAGGGAAAAGAGGTTCCTCTGGAATGGACTGAGACATCTGGGGGACTCTTGGAATGGTGGCACGACCCTGGAGTTCCTCTCGCCGTTCCTGTTGAGAGGGCCTCCTCTTGAGATGCGACGGGAACGCCGGGAACTCTTTCCCGACGAAGCAGGGAAAGGATCCCTCATCTCGAGGTACGAGGCGGAATGGGGCTCCTCTGGATGTGGGCGGGACCGTCGTGTTTCCTCTCGAGTGGAGACGGGTATGTCGGGAAACTTCTTGATTTGCACCAAGGGTGTGAAGGACCCTTTGGAAGTTGCAGAGGTGAGGTGTGATCAGCCTCGAGACGCCTCAGCGGAAATGGGCCTCATCTGGCCTGGAGGGCAGAACCTCCTGGATTTTCTCGAGTTGCGGCAGGTCTTCTCGAGTTACGATGGGGTCCTCAGGGACCCGCTATGTTGGCCTCAGGAAAGGCCTGTCCCCATGCGAGTTGCTAGGGGCCCTCTAGGGATTCCTCTCCCGTCGATTCCGGGGCCTTAGACCTTGTGTGGAGTCGGCGCCGGAACCTGAGGATTCCTCTCCAGTGTTGCCATGGATCTTGGGGTGCTTCTGAGTCTCCCCAGGGGAGTCAGGCCTCGTCTCGAGTGGGGGCATGCACGTGCGCTTTCCTCCCGAGCTGCAGCAGGAGTGTCACGCTTCCTGTCACGTGGATCAAGGGATCTGTGGCTTTCCCTCGAGGATTTCCCTCCAGGTTTTCCCACGAGGCTTTCCCACAGGGCTGTGCCAGGTGCCACCTTGGGGTGAGTCGATCCTCGGCGTGAAAGACGAGCCGGTGAAAGGAAAAAAGGTTCCTCTGGAATGGACTGAGACATCTGGGGGACTCTTGGAATGGTGGCACGACCCTGGATTTCCTCTGTCCTTTCCTGTTGAGAGGGCCTCCTCTTAAGATGCGACGGGAACGCCGGGAACTCTTGCCCGACGAAGCAGGGAAAGATCCCTCATCTCGAGCTACGAGGCGGAATGGGGCTCCTCTGGATGTGGGCGGGACCGTCGTGTTTCCTCTCGAGTGGAGACGGGTATGTCGGGAAACTTCTTGATTTGCACCAAGGGTATGAAGGACCCTTTGGAAGTTGCAGAGGTGAGGTGTGATCAGCCTCGAGACGCCACAGCGGAAATGGGCCTCATCTCGCCTGGAGGGGAGAACCTCCTGGATTTTCTCGAGTTGCGGCAGGTCTTCTCGAGTTACGACGGGGACCTCAGGGACCCGCTCTGGTGGCCTCAGGAAAGGCCAGTCCCCATGCGAGTTGCTAGGGGACCTCTCGGGATTCTTCTCCCGTCCATGCCGGGGCCTAAGACCTTGTGTGGAGTCGGGGCCGGAACCTGAGTAATCCTCTCCAGTGTTGCCATGGATCATGGGGTGCTTCTGAGTCTCCCCAGGGGAGTCAGGCCTCGTCTCGAGTGGGGGCATGCACGTGCGCTTTCCTCCCGAGCTGCAGCAGTAGTGTCACGCTTCCTGTCACGTGGTTCAAGGGATCTGTGGCTTTCCCTCGAGTCTTTCCCTCGAGGCTTTCCCACGAGGCTTTCCCACAGTGCTGTGCCACGTGCCACCTTGGTGTGAGTCGATCCTCGGCGTGAAAGACGAGCCGGTAAAGGGAAAACAGGTTCCTCTGGAATGGACTGAGACATCTGGGGGACTCTTGGAATGGTGGAAAGACACTGCAGTTCCTCTCTCCGATCCTGTTGAGAGGGACTTCTCTTGAGATGCAACAGGTACGCCGGGAACTCTTTCCCAACGAAGCAGGGAAAGGATCCCTCATGTCGAGCTACGAGGCGGAAACGGGGCTCCTCTGGATGTGGGCGGGACCCTCGTGTTTCCTCTCGAGTGGAGACGGGTATGTCGGGGAACTTCTTGATTTGCTCCAAGGGTGTGAAGGACCCTTTGGAAGTTCCAGAGGTGAGGTGTGATCAGCCTCGAGACGCCTCAGCGGAAATGGGCCTCATCTCGCCTGGAGGGGAGAACCTCCTGGATTTTCTCGAGTTGCGGCAGGTCTTCTCGAGTTACGACGGGGACCTGAGGGACCCGCTCTGGTGGGCTCAGGAAAGGCCAGGCCCCATGCGAGTTTCTATGGGCCCTCTAGGGGTTCCTCTCCCGTCGATGCCGGGGCCTTAGACCTTGTGTGGAGTCGGCGCCGGAACCTGAGGATTCCTATCCAGTGTTGCCATGGATCTTGGGGTGCTTCTGAGTCTCCCCAGGGGAGTCAGGCCTCGTCTCGAGTGGGGGCATTCACGTGCGCTTTCCTCCCGAGCTGCAGCAGGAGTGTCACGCTTCCTGTCACGTGGATGAAGGGATCTGTGGCTTTCCCTCGAGGCTTTCCCACGAGGCTTTCCCACAGGGCTGTGCCACGTGCCACCTTGGTGTGAGTCGATCCTCGGCATGAAAGACGAGCCGGTAAAGGGAAAACAGGTTCCTCTGGAATGGACTGAGACATCTGGGGGACTCTTGGAATGGTGGCACGACCCTGGAGTTCCTCTCGCCGTTCCTGTTGAGAGGGCCTCCTCTTAAGATGGGATGGGAACGCCGGGAATTCTTTCCCGACGAAGCAGGGAAAGGATCCCTCATGTCGAGCTACGAGGCGGAAACGGGGCTCCTCTGGATGTGGGCGGGACCCTCGTGTTTCCTCTCGAGTGGAGACGGGTATGTCGGGGAACTTCTTGATTTGCACCAAGGGTGTGAAGGACCCTTTCGAAGTTCCAGAGGTGCGGTGTGATCAGCCTCGAGACGCCTCAGCGGAAATGGGCCTCATCTCGCCTGGAGGGGAGAACCTCCTGGATTTTCTCGATATGCGGCAGGTCTTCTTGAGTTACGACGGGGACCTCAGGGACCCGCTCTGGTGGCCTCAGGAGAGGCCAGTCCCCATGCGAGATGCTAGGGGCCCTCTCGGGATTCATCTCCCGTCCATGCTGGGGCCTAAGACCTTGTGTGGAGTCGGGGCCGGAACCTGAGGATTCCTCTCCAGTGTTGCCATGGATCTTGGGGTGCTTCTGAGTCTCCCCAGGGGAGTCAGGCCTCGTCTCGAGTGGGGGCATGCACGTGCGCTTTCCTCCCGAGCTGCAGCAGGAGTGTCACGCTTCCTGTCACGTGGATGAAGGGATCTGTGGCTTTCCCTCGAGGCTTTCCCACGAGGCTTTCCCACGAGGCTTTCCCACAGGGCCATGCCACGTGCCACCTTGGTGTGAGTCGATCCTCGGCATGAAAGACGAGCCGGTGAAGGGAAAAGAGGTTCCCCTGGAATGGACTGAGACATCTGGGTGACTCTTTGAATCGTGGCACTACCCTGGAGTTCCTCTGGCCGTTTCTATTGAGAGGGCCTCCTCTTGAGATGCGACGGGAACGCCGGGAACTCTTTCCTGATGAAGCAGGGAAAGGATCCCTCATTTCGAGCTACGAGGCGGAAACGGGGATCCTCTGGATGTGGGCGGGACCCTCGTGTTTCCTCTCGAGTGGAGACGGGTATGTCGGGAAACTTCTTGATTTGCACCAAGGGTGTGAAGGACCCTTTGGAAGTTCCAGAGGTGAGGTGTTATCAGCCTCGAGACGCCTCAGCGGAAATGGGCAACATCTCGCCTGGAGGGGAGAACCTCCTGGATTTTCTCGAGTTGCGGCAGGTCTTCTCGAGTTACGGTGGGGACCTCAGTTACCTGCTCTGGTGGCCTCAGGAAAGGCCAGTCCCCATGCGAGTTGCTAGGGGCCCTCTCGGGATTCCTCTCCATTCCATGCCGGGGCCTAAGACCTTGTGTGGAGACGGGGCCGGAACCTGAGGATTCCTCGACAGTGTTGCCATGGATCTTGGGTTGCTTCTGAGTCTCCCCAGGGGAGTCAGGCCTCGTCTCGAGTGGGGTCATGCACGTGCACTTTCCTCCCGAGCTGCAGCAGTAGTGTCACGCTTCCAGTCACGTGGTTCAAGGGATCTGTGGCTTTCCCTCTAGGCTTTCCCTCCAGGTTTTCCCACGAGGCTTTCCCACAGGGCTGTGCCAGGTGCCACCTTGGGGTGAGTAGATCCTCGGCGTGAAAGACGAGCCGGAGAAGGGAAAAGAGGTTCCTCTGGAATGGACTGAGACATCTGGGGGACTCTTGGAATCGTGGCACGACCCTGGAGTTCCTCTGGCCGTTACTATTGAGAGAGCCTCCTCTTGAGATGCGACGGGAACACCGGGAACTCTTTCCCGACGAAGCAGGGAAAGGATCCCTCATCTCGAGCTACGAGGCGGAAACGGGACTCCTCTGGATGTGGGCGGGACCCTCGTGTTTCCTCTCGAGTGGAGACGGGTATGTCGGGGAACTTCTTGATTTTCACCAAGGGTGGGAAGGACCCTTTCGAAGTTCCAGAGGTGAGGTGTTTTCAGGCTCGAGACACCTCAGCGGAAATGGGCCTCATCTGGCCTGGAGGGCAGAACCTCCTGGATTTTCTCGAGTTGCGGCAGGTCTTCTCGAGTTACGATGGGGACCTGAGGGACCCCCTCTGGTGGGCTCAGGAAAGGCCAGTCCCCATGCGAGTTGCTAGGGGCCCTCTAGGGATTCCTCTTCCGTCGATGCCGGGGCCTTAGACCTTGTGTGGAGTCGGCGCCGGAACCTGAGGATTCCTCTCCAGTGTTGCCATGGATCTTGGGGTGCTTCTGAGTCTCCCCAGGGGAGTCAGGCCTCGTCTCGAGTGGGGGCATGCACGTGCGCTTTCCTCCCGAGCTGCAGCAGCAGTGTCACGCTTCCTGTCACGTGGTTCAAGGGATCTGTGGCTTTTCCTCGAGGTTTCCCTCGAGGCTTTCCCACGAGGCTTTCCCACAGGGCTGTGCCACGTGCCACCTTGGTGTGAGTCGATCCTCGGCATGAAAGACGAGCCGGTAAAGGGAAAACAGGTTCCTCTGGAATGGACTGAGACATCTGGGGGACTCTTGGAATGGTGGCACGACACTGGAGTTCCTCTCGCCGTTCCTGTTGAGAGGGCCTCCTCTTAAGTTGGGATGGGAACGCCGGGAATTCTTTCCCGACGAAGCAGGGAAAGGATCCCTCATCTCGAGCTACGAGGCGGAAACGGGGCTCCTCTGGATGTGGGCGGGACCCTCGTGTTTCCTCTCGAGTGGAGACGGGTATGTCGGGGAACTTCTTGATTTGCACCAAGGGTGTGAAGGACCATTTCGAAGTTCCAGAGGTGCGGTGTGATCAGCCTCGAGACGCCTCAGCGGAAATGGGCCTCATCTCGCCTGGAGGGGAGAACCTCCTGGATTTTCTCGAGTTGCGGCAGGTCTTCTTGAGTTACGACGGGGACCTCAGGGACCCGCTCTGGTGGCCTCAGGAGAGGCCAGTCCCCATGCGAGGTGCTAGGGGCCCTCTCGGGATTCATCTCCCGTCCATGCTGGGGCCTAAGACCTTGTGTGGATTCGGGGCCGGAACCTGAGGATTCCTCTCCAGTGTTGCCATGGATCTTGGGGTGCTTCTGAGTCTCCCCAGGGGAGTCAGGCCTCGTCTCGAGTGGGGGCATGCACATGCGCTTTCCTCCCGAGCTGCAGCAGTAGTGTCACACTTCCTGTCACGTGGTTCAAGGGATCTGTGGCGTTCCCTCTAGGTTTTCCCTCCAGGTTTTCCCACGAGGCTTTCCCACAGGGCTGTGCCAGGTGCCACCTTGGGGTGAGTCGATCCTCGGCGTGAAAGACGAGCCGGTGAAGGGAAAAGAGGTTCCTCTGGAATGGACTGAGACATCTGGGGGACTCTTGGAATGGTGGCACGACCCTGGATTTCCTCTGGCCGTTCCTGTTGAGAGGGCCTCCTCTTAAGATGCGACGGGAACGCCGGGAACTCTTGCCGGACGAAGCAGGGAAAGATCCCTCATCTCGAGCTACGAGGCGGAATGGGGCTCCTCTGGATGTGGGCGGGACCGTCGTGTTTCCTCTCGAGTGGAGACGGGTAGGTCGGGAAACTTCTTGATTTGCACCAAGGGTGTGAAGGACCCTTTCGAAGTTCCAGAGTTGAGGTGTGATCAGCCTCGAGACGCCTCAGCGGAAATGGGCCTCATCTGGCCTGGAGGGCAGAACCTCCTGGATTTTCTCGAGTTGCGGCAGGTCTTCTCGAGTTACGACGGGGACCTCAGGGACCCGCTCTGTTGGCCTCAGGAAAGGCCAGTCCCCATGCGAGTTGCTATGGGCCCTCTAGGGATTCCTCTCCCGTCGATTCCGGGGCCTTAGACCTTGTGTGGAGTCGGCGCCGGAACCTGAGGATTCCTCTCCAGTGTTGCCATGGATCTTGGGGTGCTTCTGAGTCTCCCCAGGGGAGTCAGGCCTCGTCTCGAGTGGGGGCATGCAAGTGCGCTTTCCTCCCGAGCTGCAGCAGGAGTGTCACGCTTCCTGTCACGTGGATCAAGGGATCTGTGGCTTTCCCTCGAGGATTTCCATCCAGGTTTTCCCACGAGGCTTTCCCACAGGGCTGTGCCAGGTGCCAACTTGGGGTGAGTCGATCCTCGGCGTGAAAGACGAGCCGGTGAAAGGAAAAAAGGTTCCTCTGGAATGGACTGAGACATCTGGGGGACTCTTGGAATGGTGGCACGACCCTGGATTTCCTCTGGCCTTTCCTGTTGAGAGGGCCTCCTCTTAAGATGCTACGGGAACGCCGGGAACTCTTGCCCGACGAAGGAGGGAAAGATCCCTCATCTCGAGCTACGAGGCGGAATGGGGCTCCTCTGGATGTGGGCGGGACCGTCGTGTTTCCTCTCGAGTGGAGACGGGTATGTCGGGAAACTTCTTGATTTGCACCAAGGGTGTGAAGGACCCTTTGGAAGTTGCAGAGGTGAGGTGTGATCAGCCTCGAGACGCCTCAGCGGAAATGGGCCTCATCTCGCCTGGAGGGGAGAACCTCCTGGATTTTCTCGAGTTGCGGCAGGTCTTCTCGAGTTACGACGGGGACCTGAGGGACCCGCTCTGGTGGCCTCAGGAAAGGCCAGTCCCCATGCGAGTTGCTAGGGGACCTCTCGGGATTCTTCTCCCGTCCATGCCGGGGCCTAAGACCTTGTGTGGAGTCGGGGCCGGAACCTGAGTAATCCTCTCCAGTGTTGCCATGGATCTTGGGGTGCTTCTGAGTCTCCCCAGGGGAGTCAGGCCTCGTCTCGAGTGGGGGCATGCACGTGCGCTTTCCTCCCGATCTGCAGCAGTAGTGTCACGCTTCCTGTCACGTGGTTCAAGGGATCTGTGGCGTTCCCTCTAGGTTTTCCCTCCAGGTTTTCCCACGAGGCTTTCCCACAGGGCTGTGCCAGGTGCCACCTTGGGGTGAGTCGATCCTCGGCGTGAAAGACGAGCCGGTGAAGGGAAAAGAGGTTCCTCTGGAATGGACTGAGACATCTGGGGGACTCTTGGAATGGTGGCACGACCCTGGATTTCCTCTGGCCGTTCCTGTTGAGAGGGCCTCCTCTTAAGATGCGACGGGAACGCCGGGAACTCTTGCCGGACGAAGCAGGGAAAGATCCCTCATCTCGAGCTACGAGGCGGAATGGGGCTCCTCTGGATGTGGGCGGGACCGTCGTGTTTCCTCTCGAGTGGAGACGGGTAGGTCGGGAAACTTCTTGATTTGCACCAAGGGTGTGAAGGACCCTTTGGAAGTTGCAGAGTTGAGGTGTGATCAGCCTCGAGACGCCTCAGCGGAAATGGGCCTCATCTGGCCTGGAGGGCAGAACCTCCTGGATTTTCTCGAGTTGCGGCAGGTCTTCTCGAGTTACGACGGGGACCTCAGGGACCCGCTCTGTTGGCCTCAGGAAAGGCCAGTCCCCATGCGAGTTGCTATGGGCCCTCTAGGGATTCCTCTCCCGTCGATTCCGGGGCCTTAGACCTTGTGTGGAGTCGGCGCCGGAACCTGAGGATTCCTCTCCAGTGTTGCCATGGATCTTGGGGTGCTTCTGAGTCTCCCCAGGGGAGTCAGGCCTCGTCTCGAGTGGGGGCATGCAAGTGCGCTTTCCTCCCGAGCTGCAGCAGGAGTGTCACGCTTCCTGTCACGTGGATCAAGGGATCTGTGGCTTTCCCTCGAGGATTTCCATCCAGGTTTTCCCACGAGGCTTTCCCACAGGGCTGTGCCAGGTGCCAACTTGGGGTGAGTCGATCCTCGGCGTGAAAGACGAGCCGGTGAAAGGAAAAAAGGTTCCTCTGGAATGGACTGAGACATCTGGGGGACTCTTGGAATGGTGGCACGACCCTGGATTTCCTCTGGCCTTTCCTGTTGAGAGGGCCTCCTCTTAAGATGCTACGGGAACGCCGGGAACTCTTGCCCGACGAAGGAGGGAAAGATCCCTCATCTCGAGCTACGAGGCGGAATGGGGCTCCTCTGGATGTGGGCGGGACCGTCGTGTTTCCTCTCGAGTGGAGACGGGTATGTCGGGAAACTTCTTGATTTGCACCAAGGGTGTGAAGGACCCTTTGGAAGTTGCAGAGGTGAGGTGTGATCAGCCTCGAGACGCCTCAGCGGAAATGGGCCTCATCTCGCCTGGAGGGGAGAACCTCCTGGATTTTCTCGAGTTGCGGCAGGTCTTCTCGAGTTACGACGGGGACCTGAGGGACCCGCTCTGTTGGCCTCAGGAAAGGCCAGTCCCCATGCGAGTTGCTAGGGGACCTCTCGGGATTCTTCTCCCGTCCATGCCGGGGCCTAAGACCTTGTGTGGAGTCGGGGCCGGAACCTGAGTAATCCTCTCCAGTGTTGCCATGGATCTTGGGGTGCTTCTGAGTCTCCCCAGGGGAGTCAGGCCTCGTCTCGAGTGGGGGCATGCACGTGCGCTTTCCTCCCGATCTGCAGCAGTAGTGTCACGCTTCCTGTCACGTGGTTCAAGGGATCTGTGGCTTTCCCTCGAGTCTTTCCCTCGAGGCTTTCCCACGAGGCTTTCCCAAAGTGCTGTGCCACGTGCCACCTTGGTGTGAGTCGATCCTCGGCGTGAAAGACGAGCCGGTAAAGGGAAAACAGGTTCCTCCGGAATGGACTGAGACATCTGGGGGACTCTTGGAAGGGTGGCAAGACACTGCAGTTCCTCTCTCCGATCCTGTTGAGAGGGACTCCTCTTGAGATGCAACAGGTACGCCGGGAACTCTTTCCCTACGAAGCAGGGAAAGGATCCCTCATGTCGAGCTACGAGGCGGAAACGGGGCTCCTCTGGATGTGGGCGGGACCCTCGTGTTTCCTCTCGAGTGGAGACGGGTATGTCGGGGAACTTCTTGATTTGCTCCAAGGGTGTGAAGGACCCTTTGGAAGTTCCAGAGGTGAGGTGTGATCAGCCTCGAGACGCCTCAGCGGAAATGGGCCTCATCTCGCCTGGAGGGGAGAACCTCCTGGATTTTCTCGAGTTGCGGCAGGTCTTCTCGAGTTACGACGGGGACCTGAGGGACCCGCTCTGGTGGGCTCAGGAAAGGCCAGTCCCCATGCGAGTTGCTAGGGGTCCTCTAGGGATTCCTCTCCCGTCGATGCCGGGGCCTTAGACCTTGTGTGGAGTCGGCGCCGGAACCTGAGGATTCCTATCCAGTGTTGCCATGGATCTTGGGGTGCTTCTGAGTCTCCCCAGGGGAGTCAGGCCTCGTCTCGAGTGGGGGAATTCACGCGCGCTTTCCTCCCGAGCTGCAGCAGGAGTGTCACGCTTCCTGTCACGTGGATGAAGGGATCTGTGGCTTTCCCTCGAGGCTTTCCCACGAGGCTTTCCCAGGAGGCTTTCCCACAGGGCCATGCCACGTGCCACCTTGGTGTGAGTCGATCCTCGGCATGGAAGACGAGCCGGTGAAGGGAAAAGAGGTTCCCCTGGAATGGACTGAGACATCTGGGGGACTCTTGGAATCGTGGCACTACCCTGGAGTTCCTCTGGCCGTTTCTATTGAGAGGGCCTCCTCTTGAGATGCGACGGGAACGCCGGGAACTCTTTCCCGATGAAGCAGGGAAAGGATCCCTCATTTCGAGCTACGAGGCGGAAACGGGGATCCTCTGGATGTGGGCGGGACCCTCGTGTTTCCTCTCGAGTGGAGACGCGTATGTCGGGAAACTTCTTGATTTGCACCAAGGGTGTGAAGGACCCTTTGGAAGTTCCAGAGGTGAGGTGTTATCAGCCTCGAGACGCCTCAGCGGAAATGGGCAACATCTCGCCTGGAGGGGAGAACCTCCTGGATTTTCTCGAGTTGCGGCAGGTCTTCTCGAGTTACGGTGGGGACCTCAGTTACCTGCTCTGGTGGCCTCAGGAAAGGCCAATCCCCATGCGA
This sequence comes from Budorcas taxicolor, assembly GCF_023091745.1. Lineage (NCBI taxonomy): Eukaryota > Metazoa > Chordata > Mammalia > Artiodactyla > Bovidae > Budorcas > Budorcas taxicolor. The sequence goes on from NW_026291582.1 coordinate 263,987, forward strand.
GTTGCTAGGGGCCCTCTCGGGATTCCTCTCCAGTCCATGCCGGGGCCTAAGACCTTGTGTGGAGACGGGGCCGGAACCTGAGGATTCCTCGCCAGTGTTGCCATGGATCTTGGGTTGCTTCTGAGTCTCCCCAGGGGAGTCAGGCCTCGTCTCGAGTGGGGTCATGCACGTGCACTTTCCTCCCGAGCTGCAGCAGTAGTGTCACGCTTCCAGTCACGTGGTTCAAGGGATCTGTGGCTTTCCCTCTAGGCTTTCCCTCCAGGTTTTCCCACGAGGCTTTCCCACAGGGCTGTGCCAGGTGCCACCTTGGGGTGAGTAGATCCTCGGCGTGAAAGACGAGCCGGAGAAGGGAAAAGAGGTTCCTCTGGAATGGACTGAGACATCTGGGGGACTCTTGGAATCGTGGCACGACCCTGGAGTTCCTCTGGCCGTTACTATTGAGAGAGCCTCCTCTTGAGATGCGACGGGAACACCGGGAACTCTTTCCCGACGAAGCAGGGAAAGGATCCCTCATCTCGAGCTACGAGGCGGAAACGGGGCTCCTCTGGATGTGGGCGGGACCCTCGTGTTTCCTCTCGAGTGGAGACGGGTATGTCGGGGAACTTCTTGATTTTCACCAAGGGTGGGAAGGACCCTTTCGAAGTTCCAGAGGTGAGGTGTGATCAGGCTCGAGACACCTCAGCGGAAATGGGCCTCATCTGGCCTGGAGGGCAGAACCTCCTGGATTTTCTCGAGTTGCGGCAGGTCTTCTTGAGTTACGATGGGGACCTGAGGGACCCCCTCTGGTGGGCTCAGGAAAGGCCAGTCCCCATGCGAGTTGCTAGGGGCCCTCTAGGGATTCCTCTTCCGTCGATGCCGGGGCCTTAGACCTTGTGTGGAGTCGGCGCCGGAACCTGAGGATTCCTCTCCAGTGTTGCCATGGATCTTGGGGTGCTTCTGAGTCTCCCCAGGGGAGTCAGGCCTCGTCTAGAGTGGGGGCATGCACGTGCGCTTTCCTCCCGAGCTGCAGCAGCAGTGTCACGCTTCCTGTCACGTGGTTCAAGGGATCTGTGGCTTTTCCTCGAGGTTTCCCTCGAGGCTTTCCCACGAGGCTTTCCCACAGGTCTGTGCCACGTGCCACCTTGGTGTGAGTCGATCCTCGGCATGAAAGACGAGCCGGTAAAGGGAAAACAGGTTCCTCTGGAATGGACTGAGACATCTGGGGGACTCTTGGAATGGTGGCACGACACTGGAGTTCCTCTCGCCGTTCCTGTTGAGAGGGCCTCCTCTTAAGATGGGATGGGAACGCCGGGAACTCTTTCCCGACGAAGCAGGGAAAGGATCCCTCATCTCGAGCTACGAGGCGGAAACGGGGCTCCTCTGGATGTGGGCGGGACCGTCGTGTTTCCTCTCGAGTGAAGACGGGTATGTCGGGAAACTTCTTGATTTGCACCAAGGGTGTGAAGGACCCTTTGGAAGTTGCAGAGGTGAGGTGTGATCAGCCTCGAGACGCCTCAGCGGAAATGGGCCTCATCTCGCCTGGAGGGGAGAACCTCCTGGATTTTCTCGAGTTGCGGCAGGTCTTCTCGAGTTACGACGGGGACCTGAGGGACCCGCTCTGGTGGCCTCAGGAAAGGCCAGTCCCCATGCGAGTTGCTAGGGGACCTCTCGGGATTCTTCTCCCGTCCATGCCGGGGCCTAAGACCTTGTGTGGAGTCGGGGCCAGAACCTGAGTAATCCTCTCCAGTGTTGCCATGGATCTTGGGGTGCTTCTGAGTCTCCCCAGGGGAGTCAGGCCTCGTCTCGAGTGGGGGCATGCACGTGCGCTTTCCTCCCGATCTGCAGCAGTAGTGTCACGCTTCCTGTCACGTGGTTCAAGGGATCTGTGGCTTTCCCTCGAGTCTTTCCCTCGAGGCTTTCCCACGAGGCTTTCCCACAGTGCTGTGCCACGTGCCACCTTGGTGTGAGTCGATCCTCGGCGTGAAAGACGAGCCGGTAAAGGGAAAACAGGTTCCTCCGGAATGGACTGAGACATCTGGGGGACTCTTGGAAGGGTGGCAAGACACTGCAGTTCCTCTCTCCGATCCTGTTGAGAGGGACTCCTCTTGAGATGCAACAGGTACGCCGGGAACTCTTTCCCTACGAAGCAGGGAAAGGATCCCTCATGTCGAGCTACGAGGCGGAAACGGGGCTCCTCTGGATGTGGGCGGGACCCTCGTGTTTCCTCTCGAGTGGAGACGGGTATGTCGGGGAACTTCTTGATTTGCTCCAAGGGTGTGAAGGACCCTTTGGAAGTTCCAGAGGTGAGGTGTGATCAGCCTCGAGACGCCTCAGCGGAAATGGGCCTCATCTCGCCTGGAGGGGAGAACCTCCTGGATTTTCTCGAGTTGCGGCAGGTCTTCTCGAGTTACGACGGGGACCTGAGGACCCGCTCTGGTGGGCTCAGGAAAGGCCAGTCCCCATGCGAGTTGCTAGGGGTCCTCTAGGGATTCCTCTCCCGTCGATGCCGGGGCCTTAGACCTTGTGTGGAGTCGGCGCCGGAACCTGAGGATTCCTATCCAGTGTTGCCATGGATCTTGGGGTGCTTCTGAGTCTCCCCAGGGGAGTCAGGCCTCGTCTCGAGTGGGGGAATTCACGCGCGCTTTCCTCCCGAGCTGCAGCAGGAGTGTCACGCTTCCTGTCACGTGGATGAAGGGATCTGTGGCTTTCCCTCGAGGCTTTCCCACGAGGCTTTCCCACGAGGCTTTCCCACAGGGCCATGCCACGTGCCACCTTGGTGTGAGTCGATCCTCGGCATGAAAGACGAGCCGGTGAAGGGAAAAGAGGTTCCCCTGGAATGGACTGAGACATCTGGGGGACTCTTGGAATCGTGGCACCACCCTGGAGTTCCTCTGGCCGTTTCTATTGAGAGGGCCTCCTCTTGAGATGCGACGGGAACGCCGGGAACTCTTTCCCGATGAAGCAGGGAAAGGATCCCTCATTTCGAGCTACGAGGCGGAAACGGGGATCCTCTGGATGTGGGCGGGACCCTCGTGTTTCCTCTCGAGTGGAGACGGGTATGTCGGGAAACTTCTTGATTTGCACCAAGGGTGTGAAGGACCCTTTGGAAGTTCCAGAGGTGAGGTGTTATCAGCCTCGAGACGCCTCAGCGGAAATGGGCAACATCTCGCCTGGAGGGGAGAACCTCCTGGATTTTCTCGAGTTGCGGCAGGTCTTCTCGAGTTACGGTGGGGACCTCAGTTACCTGCTCTGGTGGCCTCAGGAAAGGCCAGTCCCCATGCGAGTTGCTAGGGGCCCTCTCGGGATTCCTCTCCAGTCCATGCCGGGGCCTAAGACCTTGTGTGGAGACGGGGCCGGAACCTGAGGATTCCTCGCCAGTGTTGCCATGGATCTTGGGTTGCTTCTGAGTCTCCCCAGGGGAGTCAGGCCTCGTCTCGAGTGGGGTCATGCACGTGCACTTTCCTCCCGAGCTGCAGCAGTAGTGTCACGCTTCCAGTCACGTGGTTCAAGGGATCTGTGGCTTTCCCTCTAGGCTTTCCCTCCAGGTTTTCCCACGAGGCTTTCCCACAGGGCTGTGCCAGGTGCCACCTTGGGGTGAGTAGATCCTCGGCGTGAAAGACGAGCCGGAGAAGGGAAAAGAGGTTCCTCTGGAATGGACTGAGACATCTGGGGGACTCTTGGAATCGTGGCACGACCCTGGATTTCCTCTGGCCGTTCCTGTTGAGAGGGCCTCCTCTTAAGATGCGACGGGAACGCCGGGAACTCTTGCCGGACGAAGCAGGGAAAGATCCCTCATCTCGAGCTACGAGGCGGAATGGGGCTCCTCTGGATGTGGGCGGGACCGTCGTGTTTCCTCTCGAGTGGAGACGGGTAGGTCGGGAAACTTCTTGATTTGCACCAAGGGTGTGAAGGACCCTTTGGAAGTTGCAGAGGTGAGGTGTGATCAGCCTCGAGACGCCTCAGCGGAAATGGGCCTCATCTGGCCTGGAGGGCAGAACCTCCTGGATTTTCTCGAGTTGCGGCAGGTCTTCTCGAGTTACGACGGGGACCTCAGGGACCCGCTCTGTTGGCCTCAGGAAAGGCCAGTCCCCATGCGAGTTGCTATGGGCCCTCTAGGGATTCCTCTCCCGTCGATTCCGGGGCCTTAGACCTTGTGTGGAGTCGGCGCCGGAACCTGAGGATTCCTCTCCAGTGTTGCCATGGATCTTGGGGTGCTTCTGAGTCTCCCCAGGGGAGTCAGGCCTCGTCTCGAGTGGGGGCATGCAAGTGCGCTTTCCTCCCGAGCTGCAGCAGGAGTGTCACGCTTCCTGTCACGTGGATCAAGGGATCTGTGGCTTTCCCTCGAGGATTTCCCTCCAGGTTTTCCCACGAGGCTTTCCCACAGGGCTGTGCCAGGTGCCAACTTGGGGTGAGTCGATCCTCGGCATGAAAGACGAGCCGGTGAAAGGAAAAAAGGTTCCTCTGGAATGGACTGAGACATCTGGGGGACTCTTGGAATGGTGGCACGACCCTGGATTTCCTCTGGCCTTTCCTGTTGAGAGGGCCTCCTCTTAAGATGCGACGGGAACGCCGGGAACTCTTGCCCGACGAAGGAGGGAAAGATCCCTCATCTCGAGCTACGAGGCGGAATGGGGCTCCTCTGGATGTGGGCGGGACCGTCGTGTTTCCTCTCGAGTGGAGACGGGTATGTCGGGAAACTTCTTGATTTGCACCAAGGGTGTGAAGGACCCTTTGGAAGTTGCAGAGGTGAGGTGTGATCAGCCTCGAGACGCCTCAGCGGAAATGGGCCTCATCTCGCCTGGAGGGGAGAACCTCCTGGATTTTCTCCAGTTGCGGCAGGTCTTCTCGAGTTACGACGGGGACCTGAGGGACCCGCTCTGGTGGCCTCAGGAAAGGCCAGTCCCCATGCGAGTTGCTAGGGGACCCCTCGGGATTCTTCTCCCGTCCATGCCGGGGCCTAAGACCTTGTGTGGAGTCGGAGCCGGAACCTGAGTAATCCTCTCCAGTGTTGCCATGGATCTTGGGGTGCTTCTGAGTCTCCCCAGGGGAGTCAGGCCTCGTCTCGAGTGGGGGCATGCACGTGCGCTTTCCTCCCGATCTGCAGCAGTAGTGTCACGCTTCCTGTCACGTGGTTCAAGGGATCTGTGGCTTTCCCTCGAGTCTTTCCCTCGAGGCTTTCCCACGAGGCTTTCCCACAGTGCTGTGCCACGTGCCACCTTGGTGTGAGTCGATCCTCGGCGTGAAAGACGAGCCGGTAAAGGGAAAACAGGTTCCTCCGGAATGGACTGAGACATCTGGGGGACTCTTGGAAGGGTGGCAAGACACTGCAGTTCCTCTCTCCGATCCTGTTGAGAGGGACTCCTCTTGAGATGCAACAGGTACGCCGGGAACTCTTTCCCTACGAAGCAGGGAAAGGATCCCTCATGTCGAGCTACGAGGCGGAAACGGGGCTCCTCTGGATGTGGGCAGGACCCTCGTGTTTCCTCTCGAGTGGAGACGGGTATGTCGGGGAACTTCTTGATTTGCTCCAAGGGTGTGAAGGACCCTTTGGAAGTTCCAGAGGTGAGGTGTGATCATCCTTGAGACGCCTCAGCGGAAATGGGCCTCATCTCGCCTGGAGGGGAGAACCTCCTGGATTTTCTCGAGTTGCGGCAGGTCTTCTCGAGTTACGATGAGGACCTGAGGGACCCGCTCTGGTGGGCTCAGGAAAGGCCAGTCCCCATGCGAGTTGCTAGGGGTCCTCTAGGGATTCCTCTCCCGTCGATGCCGGGGCCTTAGACCTTGTGTGGAGTCGGCGCCGGAACCTGAGGATTCCTATCCAGTGTTGCCATGGATCTTGGGGTGCTTCTGAGTCTCCCCAGGGGAGTCAGGCCTCGTCTAGAGTGGGGGCATGCACGTGCGCTTTCCTCCCGAGCTGCAGCAGCAGTGTCACGCTTCCTGTCACGTGGTTCAAGGGATCTGTGGCTTTTCCTCGAGGTTTCCCTCGAGGCTTTCCCACGAGGCTTTCCCACAGGGCTGTGCCACGTGCCACCTTGGTGTGAGTCGATCCTCGGCATGAAAGACGAGCCGGTAAAGGGAAAACAGGTTCCTCTGGAATGGACTGAGACATCTGGGGGACTCTTGGAATGGTGGCACGACACTGGAGTTCCTCTCGCCGTTCCTGTTGAGAGGGCCTCCTCTTAAGATGGGATGGGAACGCCGGGAATTCTTTCCCGACGAAGCAGGGAAAGGATCCCTCATCTCGAGCTACGAGGCGGAAACGGGGCTCCTCTGGATGTGGGCGGGACCCTCGTGTTTCCTCTCGAGTGGAGACGGGTGTGTCGGGGAACTTCTTGATTTGCACCAAGGGTGTGAAGGACCCTTTCGAAGTTCCAGAGGTGCGGTGTGATCAGCCTCGAGACGCCTCAGCGGAAATGGGCCTCATCTCGCCTGGAGGGGAGAACCTCCTGGATTTTCTCGAGTTGCGGCAGGTCTTCTTGAGTTACGACGGGGACCTCAGGGACCCGCTCTGGTGGCCTCAGGAGAGGCCAGTCCCCATGCGAGATGCTAGGGGCCCTCTCGGGATTCATCTCCCGTCCATGCTGGGGCCTAAGACCTTGTGTGGAGTCGGGGCCGGAACCTGAGGATTCCTCTCCAGTGTTGCCATGGATCTTGGGGTGCTTCTGAGTCTCCCCAGGGGAGTCAGGCCTCGTCTCGAGTGGGGGCATTCACGTGCGCTTTCCTCCCGAGCTGCAGCAGTAGTGTCACACTTCCTGTCACGTGGTTCAAGGGATCTGTGGCGTTCCCTCTAAGTTTTCCCTCCAGGTTTTCCCACGAGGCTTTCCCACAGGGCTGTGCCAGGTGCCACCTTGGGGTGAGTCGATCCTCGGCGTGAAAGACGAGCCGGTGAAGGGAAAAGAGGTTCCTCTGGAATGGACTGAGACATCTGGGGGACTCTTGGAATGGTGGCACGACCCTGGATTTCCTCTGGCCGTTCCTGTTGAGAGGGCCTCCTCTTAAGATGCGACGGGAACGCCGGGAACTCTTGCCGGACGAAGCAGGGAAAGATCCCTCATCTCGAGCTACGAGGCGGAATGGGGCTCCTCTGGATGTGGGCGGGACCGTCGTGTTTCCTCTCGAGTGGAGACGGGTAGGTCGGGAAACTTCTTGATTTGCACCAAGGGTGTGAAGGACCCTTTGGAAGTTGCAGAGGTGAGGTGTGATCAGCCTCGAGACGCCTCAGCGGAAATGGGCCTCATCTGGCCTGGAGGGCAGAACCTCCTGGATTTTCTCGAGTTGCGGCAGGTCTTCTCGAGTTACGACGGGGACCTCAGGGACCCGCTCTGTTGGCCTCAGGAAAGGCCAGTCCCCATGCGAGTTGCTATGGGCCCTCTAGGGATTCCTCTCCCGTCGATTCCGGGGCCTTAGACCTTGTGTGGAGTCGGCGCCGGAACCTGAGGATTCCTCTCCAGTGTTGCCATGGATCTTGGGGTGCTTCTGAGTCTCCCCAGGGGAGTCAGGCCTCGTCTCGAGTGGGGGCATGCAAGTGCGCTTTCCTCCCGAGCTGCAGCAGGAGTGTCACGCTTCCTGTCACGTGAATCAAGGGATCTGTGGCTTTCCCTCGAGGATTTCCCTCCAGGTTTTCCCACGAGGCTTTCCCACAGGGCTGTGCCAGGTGCCAACTTGGGGTGAGTCGATCCTCGGCATGAAAGACGAGCCGGTGAAAGGAAAAAAGGTTCCTCTGGAATGGACTGAGACATCTGGGGGACTCTTGGAATGGTGGCACGACCCTGGATTTCCTCTGGCCTTTCCTGTTGAGAGGGCCTCCTCTTAAGATGCGACGGGAACGCCGGGAACTCTTGCCCGACGAAGGAGGGAAAGATCCCTCATCTCGAGCTACGAGGCGGAATGGGGCTCCTCTGGATGTGGGCGGGACCGTCGTGTTTCCTCTCGAGTGGAGACGGGTATGTCGGGAAACTTCTTGATTTGCACCAAGGGTGTGAAGGACCCTTTCGAAGTTGCAGAGGTGAGGTGTGATCAGCCTCGAGACGCCTCAGCGGAAATGGGCCTCATCTCGCCTGGAGGGGAGAACCTCCTGGATTTTCTCGAGTTGCGGCAGGTCTTCTCGAGTTACGACGGGGACCTGAGGGACCCGCTCTGGTGGCCTCAGGAAAGGCCAGTCCCCATGCGAGTTGCTAGGGGACCCCTCGGGATTCTTCTCCCGTCCATGCCGGGGCCTAAGACCTTGTGTGGAGTCGGAGCCGGAACCTGAGTAATCCTCTCCAGTGTTGCCATGGATCTTGGGGTGCTTCTGAGTCTCCCCAGGGGAGTCAGGCCTCGTCTCGAGTGGGGGCATGCACGTGCGCTTTCCTCCCGATCTGCAGCAGTAGTGTCACGCTTCCTGTCACGTGGTTCAAGGGATCTGTGGCTTTCCCTCGAGTCTTTCCCTCGAGGCTTTCCCACGAGGCTTTCCCACAGTGCTGTGCCACGTGCCACCTTGGTGTGAGTCGATCCTCGGCGTGAAAGACGAGCCGGTAAAGGGAAAACAGGTTCCTCCGGAATGGACTGAGACATCTGGGGGACTCTTGGAAGGGTGGCAAGACACTGCAGTTCCTCTCTCCGATCCTGTTGAGAGGGACTCCTCTTGAGATGCAACAGGTACGCCGGGAACTCTTTCCCTACGAAGCAGGGAAAGGATCCCTCATGTCGAGCTACGAGGCGGAAACGGGGCTCCTCTGGATGTGGGCAGGACCCTCGTGTTTCCTCTCGAGTGGAGACGGGTATGTCGGGGAACTTCTTGATTTGCTCCAAGGGTGTGAAGGACCCTTTGGAAGTTCCAGAGGTGAGGTGTGATCATCCTCGAGACGCCTCAGCGGAAATGGGCCTCATCTCGCCTGGAGGGGAGAACCTCCTGGATTTTCTCGAGTTGCGGCAGGTCTTCTCGAGTTACGATGTGGACCTGAGGGACCCGCTCTGGTGGGCTCAGGAAAGGCCAGTCCCCATGCGAGTTGCTAGGGGTCCTCTAGGGATTCCTCTCCCGTCGATGCCGGGGCCTTAGACCTTGTGTGGAGTCGGCGCCGGAAACTGAGGATTCCTATCCAGTGTTGCCATGGATCTTGGGGTGCTTCTGAGTCTCCCCAGGGGAGTCAGGCCTCGTCTAGAGTGGGGGCATGCACGTGCGCTTTCCTCCCGAGCTGCAGCAGCAGTGTCACGCTTCCTGTCACGTGGTTCAAGGGATCTGTGGCTTTTCCTCGAGGTTTCCCTCGAGGCTTTCCCACGAGGCTTTCCCACAGGGCTGTGCCACGTGCCACCTTGGTGTGAGTCGATCCTCGGCATGAAAGACGAGCCGGTAAAGGGAAAACAGGTTCCTCTGGAATGGACTGAGACATCTGGGGGACTCTTGGAATGGTGGCACGACACTGGAGTTCCTCTCGCCATTCCTGTTGAGAGGGCCTCCTCTTAAGATGGGATGGGAACGCCGGGAACTCTTTCCCGACGAAGCAGGGAAAGGATCCCTCATCTCGAGCTACGAGGCGGAAACGGGGCTCCTCTGGATGTGGGCGGGACCCTCGTGTTTCCTCTCGAGTGGAGACGGGTATGTCGGGGAACTTCTTAATTTGCACCAAGGGTGTGAAGGACCCTTTCGAAGTTCCAGAGGTGCGGTGTGATCAGCCTCGAGACGCCTCAGCGGAAATGGGCCTCATCTCGCCTGGAGGGGAGAACCTCCTGGATTTTCTCGAGTTGCGGCAGGTCTTCTTGAGTTACGACGGGGACCTCAGGGACCCGCTCTGGTGGCCTCAGGAGAGGCCAGTCCCCATGCGAGATGCTAGGGGCCCTCTCGGGATTCATCTCCCGTCCATGCTGGGGCCTAAGACCTTGTGTGGAGTCGGGGCCGGAACCTGAGGATTCCTCTCCAGTGTTGCCATGGATCTTGGGGTGCTTCTGAGTCTCCCCAGGGGAGTCAGGCCTCGTCTCGAGTGGGGGCATGCACGTGCGCTTTCCTCCCGAGCTGCAGCAGTAGTGTCACACTTCCTGTCACGTGGTTCAAGGGATCTGTGGCGTTCCCTCTAAGTTTTCCCTCCAGGTTTTCCCACGAGGCTTTCCCACAGGGCTGTGCCAGGTGCCACCTTGGGGTGAGTCGATCCTCGGCGTGAAAGACGAGCCGGTGAAGGGAAAAGAGGTTCCTCTGGAATGGACTGAGACATCTGGGGGACTCTTGGAATGGTGGCACGACCCTGGATTTCCTCTGGCCGTTCCTGTTGAGAGGGCCTCCTCTTAAGATGCGACGGGAACGCCGGGAACTCTTGCCGGACGAAGCAGGGAAAGATCCCTCATCTCGAGCTACGAGGCGGAATGGGGCTCCTCTGGATGTGGGCGGGACCGTCGTGTTTCCTCTCGAGTGGAGACGGGTAGGTCGGGAAACTTCTTGATTTGCACCAAGGGTGTGAAGGACCCTTTGGAAGTTGCAGAGGTGAGGTGTGATCAGCCTCGAGACGCCTCAGCGGAAATGGGCCTCATCTGGCCTGGAGGGCAGAACCTCCTGGATTTTCTCGAGTTGCGGCAGGTCTTCTCGAGTTACGACGGGGACCTCAGGGACCCGCTCTGTTGGCCTCAGGAAAGGCCAGTCCCCATGCGAGTTGCTATGGGCCCTCTAGGGATTCCTCTCCCGTCGATTCCGGGGCCTTAGACCTTGTGTGGAGTCGGCGCCGGAACCTGAGGATTCCTCTCCAGTGTTGCCATGGATCTTGGGGTGCTTCTGAGTCTCCCCAGGGGAGTCAGGCCTCGTCTCGAGTGGGGGCATGCAAGTGTGCTTTCCTCCCGAGCTGCAGCAGGAGTGTCACGCTTCCTGTCACGTGGATCAAGGGATCTGTGGCTTTCCCTCGAGGATTTCCCTCCAGGTTTTCCCACGAGGCTTTCCCACAGGGCTGTGCCAGGTGCCAACTTGGGGTGAGTCGATCCTCGGCATGAAAGACGAGCCGGTGAAAGGAAAAAAGGTTCCTCTGGAATGGACTGAGACATCTGGGGGACTCTTGGAATGGTGGCACGACCCTGGATTTCCTCTGGCCTTTCCTGTTGAGAGGGCCTCCTCTTAAGATGCGACGGGAACGCCGGGAACTCTTGCCCGACGAAGGAGGGAAAGATCCCTCATCTCGAGCTACGAGGCGGAATGGGGCTCCTCTGGATGTGGGCGGGACCGTCGTGTTTCCTCTCGAGTGGAGACGGGTATGTCGGGAAACTTCTTGATTTGCACCAAGGGTGTGAAGGACCCTTTGGAAGTTGCAGAGGTGAGGTGTGATCAGCCTCGAGACGCCTCAGCGGAAATGGGCCTCATCTCGCCTGGAGGGGAGAACCTCCTGGATTTTCTCGAGTTGCGGCAGGTCTTCTCGAGTTACGACGGGGACCTGAGGGACCCGCTCTGGTGGCCTCAGGAAAGGCCAGTCCCCATGCGAGTTGCTAGGGGACCCCTCGGGATTCTTCTCCCGTCCATGCCGGGGCCTAAGACCTTGTGTGGAGTCGGAGCCGGAACCTGAGTAATCCTCTCCAGTGTTGCCATGGATCTTGGGGTGCTTCTGAGTCTCCCCAGGGGAGTCAGGCCTCGTCTCGAGTGGGGGCATGCACGTGCGCTTTCCTCCCGATCTGCAGCAGTAGTGTCACGCTTCCTGTCACGTGGTTCAAGGGATCTGTGGCTTTCCCTCTAGTCTTTCCCTCGAGGCTTTCCCACGAGGCTTTCCCACAGTGCTGTGCCACGTGCCACCTTGGTGTGAGTCGATCCTCGGCGTGAAAGACGAGCCAGTAAAGGGAAAACAGGTTCCTCCGGAATGGACTGAGACATCTGGGGGACTCTTGGAAGGGTGGCAAGACACTGCAGTTCCTCTCTCCGATCCTGTTGAGAGGGACTCCTCTTGAGATGCAACAGGTACGCCGGGAACTCTTTCCCTACGAAGCAGGGAAAGGATCCCTCATGTCGAGCTACGAGGCGGAAACGGGGCTCCTCTGGATGTGGGCAGGACCCTCGTGTTTCCTCTCGAGTGGAGACGGGTATGTCGGGGAACTTCTTGATTTGCTCCAAGGGTGTGAAGGACCCTTTGGAAGTTCCAGAGGTGAGGTGTGATCATCCTCGAGACGCCTCAGCGGAAATGGGCCTCATCTCGCCTGGAGGGGAGAACCTCCTGGATTTTCTCGAGTTGCGGCAGGTCTTCTCGAGTTACGATGAGGACCTGAGGGACCCGCTCTGGTGGGCTCAGGAAAGGCCAGTCCCCATGCGAGTTGCTAGGGGTCCTCTAGGGATTCCTCTCCCGTCGATGCCGGGGCCTTAGACCTTGTGTGGAGTCGGCGCCGGAACCTGAGGTTTCCTATCCAGTGTTGCCATGGATCTTGGGGTGCTTCTGAGTCTCCCCAGGGGAGTCAGGCCTCGTCTCGAGTGGGGGCATGCACGTGCGCTTTCCTCCCGAGCTGCAGCAGCAGTGTCACGCTTCCTGTCACGTGGTTCAAGGGATCTGTGGCTTTTCCTCGAGGTTTCCCTCGAGGCTTTCCCACGAGGCTTTCCCACAGGGCTGTGCCACGTGCCACCTTGGTGTGAGTCGATCCTCGGCATGAAAGACGAGCCGGTAAAGGGAAAACAGGTTCCTCTGGAATGGACTGAGACATCTGGGGGACTCTTGGAATGGTGGCACGACACTGGAGTTCCTCTCGCCGTTCCTGTTGAGAGGGCCTCCTCTTAAGATGGGATGGGAACGCCGGGAATTCTTTCCCGACGAAGCAGGGAAAGGATCCCTCATCTCGAGCTACGAGGCGGAAACGGGGCTCCTCTGGATGTGGGCGGGACCCTCGTGTTTCCTCTCGAGTGGAGACGGGTATGTCGGGGAACTTCTTGATTTGCACCAAGGGTGTGAAGGACCCTTTCGAAGTTCCAGAGGTGCGGTGTGATCAGCCTCGAGACGCCTCAGCGGAAATGGGCCTCATCTCGCCTGGAGGGGAGAACCTCCTGGATTTTCTCGAGTTGCGGCAGGTCTTCTTGAGTTACGACGGGGACCTCAGGGACCCGCTCTGGTGGCCTCAGGAGAGGCCAGTCCCCATGCGAGATGCTAGGGGCCCTCTCGGGATTCATCTCCCGTCCATGCTGGGGCCTAAGACCTTGTGTGGAGTCGGGGCCGGAACCTGAGGATTCCTCTCCAGTGTTGCCATGGATCTTGGGGTGCTTCTGAGTCTCCCCAGGGGAGTCAGGCCTCGTCTCGAGTGGGGGCATGCACGTGCGCTTTCCTCCCGAGCTGCAGCAGTAGTGTCACACTTCCTGTCACGTGGTTCAAGGGATCTGTGGCGTTCCCTCTAAGTTTTCCCTCCAGGTTTTCCCACGAGGCTTTCCCACAGGGCTGTGCCAGGTGCCACCTTGGGGTGAGTCGATCCTCGGCGTGAAAGACGAGCCGGTGAAGGGAAAAGAGGTTCCTCTGGAATGGACTGAGACATCTGGGGGACTCTTGGAATGGTGGCACGACCCTGGATTTCCTCTGGCCGTTCCTGTTGAGAGGGCCTCCTCTTAAGATGCGACGGGAACGCCGGGAACTCTTGCCGGACGAAGCAGGGAAAGATCCCTCATCTCGAGCTACGAGGCGGAATGGGGCTCCTCTGGATGTGGGCGGGACCGTCGTGTTTCCTCTCGAGTGGAGACGGGTATGTCGGGAAACTTCTTGATTTGCACCAAGGGTGTGAAGGACCCTTTGGAAGTTGCAGAGGTGAGGTGTGATCAGCCTCGAGACGCCTCAGCGGAAATGGGCCTCATCTCGCCTGGAGGGGAGAACCTCCTGGATTTTCTCGAGTTGCGGCAGGTCTTCTCGAGTTACGACGGGGACCTGAGGGACCCGCTCTGGTGGCCTCAGGAAAGGCCAGTCCCCATGCGAGTTGCTAGGGGACCCCTCGGGATTCCTCTCCCGTCCATGCCGGGGCCTAAGACCTTGTGTGGAGTCGGAGCCGGAACCTGAGTAATCCTCTCCAGTGTTGCCATGGATCTTGGGGTGCTTCTGAGTCTCCCCAGGGGAGTCAGGCCTCGTCTCGAGTGGGGGCATGCACGTGCGCTTTCCTCCCGATCTGCAGCAGTAGTGTCACGCTTCCTGTCACGTGGTTCAAGGGATCTGTGGCTTTCCCTCGAGTCTTTCCCTCGAGGCTTTCCCACGAGGCTTTCCCACAGTGCTGTGCCACGTGCCACCTTGGTGTGAGTCGATCCTCGGCGTGAAAGACGAGCCGGTAAAGGGAAAACAGGTTCCTCCGGAATGGACTGAGACATCTAGGGGACTCTTGGAAGGGTGGCAAGACACTGCAGTTCCTCTCTCCGATCCTGTTGAGAGGGACTCCTCTTGAGATGCAACAGGTACGCCGGGAACTCTTTCCCTACGAAGCAGGGAAAGGATCCCTCATGTCGAGCTACGAGGCGGAAACGGGGCTCCTCTGGATGTGGGCAGGACCCTCGTGTTTCCTCTCGAGTGGAGACGGGTATGTCGGGGAACTTCTTGATTTGCTCCAAGGGTGTGAAGGACCCTTTGGAAGTTCCAGAGGTGAGGTGTGATCATCCTCGAGACGCCTCGGCGGAAATGGGCCTCATCTCGCCTGGAGGGGAGAACCTCCTGGATTTTCTCGAGTTGCGGCAGGTCTTCTCGAGTTACGATGAGGACCTGAGGGACCCGCTCTGGTGGGCTCAGGAAAGGCCAGTCCCCATGCGAGTTGCTAGGGGTCCTCTAGGGATTCCTCTCCCGTCGATGCCGGGGCCTTAGACCTTGTGTGGAGTCGGCGCCGGAACCTGAGGATTCCTATCCAGTGTTGCCATGGATCTTGGGGTGCTTCTGAGTCTCCCCAGGGGAGTCAGGCCTCGTCTCGAGTGGGGGCATTCACGCGCGCTTTCGTCCCGAGCTGCAGCAGGAGTGTCACGCTTCATGTCACGTGGATGAAGGGATCTGTGGCTTTCCCTCGAGGCTTTCCCACGAGGATTTCCCACGAGGCTTTCCCACAGGGCCATGCCACGTGCCACCTTGGTGTGAGTCGATCCTCGGCATGAAAGACGAGCCGGTGAAGGGAAAAGAGGTTCCCCTGGAATGGACTGAGACATCTGGGGGACTCTTGGAATCGTGGCACTACCCTGGAGTTCCTCTGGCCGTTTCTATTGAGAGGGCCTCCTCTTGAGATGCGACGGGAACGCCGGGAACTCTTTCCCGATGAAGCAGGGAAAGGATCCCTCATTTCGAGCTACGAGGCGGAAACGGGGCTCCTCTGGATGTGGGCGGGACCCTCGTGTTTCCTCGCGAGTGGAGACGGGTATGTCGGGAAACTTCTTGATTTGCACCAAGGGTGTGAAGGACCCTTTGGAAGTTCCAGAGGTGAGGTGTGATCAGCCTCGAGACGCCTCAGCGGAAATGGGCCACATCTCGCCTGGAGGGGAGAACCTCCTGGATTTTCTCGAGTTGCGGCAGGTCTTCTCGAGTTACGGTGGGGACCTCAGTTACCCGCTCTGGTGGCCTCAGGAAAGGCCAGTCCCCATGCGAGTTGCTAGGGGCCCTCTCGGGATTCCTCTCCAGTCCATGCCGGGGCCTAAGACCTTGTGTGGAGACGGGGCCGGAACCTGAGGATTCCTCGCCAGTGTTGCCATGGATCTTGGGTTGCTTCTGAGTCTCCCCAGGGGAGTCAGGCCTCGTCTCGAGTGGGGTCATGCACGTGCACTTTCCTCCCGAGCTGCAGAAGTAGTGTCACGCTTCCAGTCACGTGGTTCAAGGGATCTGTGGCTTTCCCTCCTGGTTTTCCCACGAGGCTTTCCCACAGGGCTGTGCCAGGTGCCACCTTGGGGTGAGTAGATCCTCGGCGTGAAAGACGAGCCGGTGAAGGGAAAAGAGTTTCCTCTGGAATGGACTGAGACATCTGGGTGACTCTTGGAATGGTGGCACGACCCTGAAGTTCCTCTGGCCGTTCCTATTGAGAGAGCCTCCTCTTGAGATGCGACGGGAACTCCGGGAACTCTTGCCCGACGAAGGAGGGAAAGGATCCCTCATCTCGAGCTACGAGGCGGAAACGGGGCTCCTCTGGATGTGGGCGGGACCCTCGTGTTTCCTCTCGAGTGGAGACGGGTATGTCGGGGAACTTCTTGATTTTCACCAAGGGTGGGAAGGACCCTTTCGAAGTTCCAGAGGTGAGGTGTGATCAGGCTCGAGACACCTAAGCGTTAATGGGCCTCATCTGGCCTGGAGGGCAGAACCTCCTGGATTTTCTCGAGTTGCGGCAGGTCTTCTCGAGTTACGACGGGGACCTGAGGGACCCGCTCTGGTGGCCTCAGGAAAGGCCAGTCCCCATGCGAGTTGCTAGGGGACCCCTCGGGATTCTTCTCCCGTCCATGCCGGGGCCTAAGACCTTGTGTGGAGTCGGGGCCGGAACCTGAGTAATCCTCTCCAGTGTTGCCATGGATCTTGGGGTGCTTCTGAGTCTCCCCAGGGGAGTCAGGCCTCGTCTCGAGTGGGGGCATGCACGTGCGCTTTCCTCCCGATCTGCAGCAGTAGTGTCACGCTTCCTGTCACGTGGTTCAAGGGATCTGTGGCTTTCCCTCGAGTCTTTCCCTCGAGGCTTTCCCACGAGGCTTTCCCACAGTGCTGTGCCACGTGCCACCTTGGTGTGAGTCGATCCTCGGCGTGAAAGACGAGCCGGTAAAGGGAAAACAGGTTCCTCCGGAATGGACTGAGACATCTGGGGGACTCTTGGAAGGGTGGCAAGACACTGCAGTTCCTCTCTCCGATCCTGTTGAGAGGGACTCCTCTTGAGATGCAACAGGTACGCCGGGAACTCTTTCCCTACGAAGCAGGGAAAGGATCCCTCATGTCGAGCTACGAGGCGGAAACGGGGCTCCTCTGGATGTGGGCGGGACCCTCGTGTTTCCTCTCGAGTGGAGACGGGTATGTCGGGGAACTTCTTGATTTGCTCCAAGGGTGTGAAGGACCCTTTGGAAGTTCCAGAGGTGAGGTGTGATCAGCCTCGAGACGCCTCAGCGGAAATGGGCCTCATCTCGCCTGGAGGGGAGAACCTCCTGGATTTTCTCGAGTTGTGGCAGGTCTTCTCGAGTTACGACGGGGACCTGAGGGACCCGCTCTGGTGGGCTCAGGAAAGGCCAGTCCCCATGCGAGTTGCTAGGGGTCCTCTAGGGATTCCTCTCCCGTCGATGCCGGGGCCTTAGACCTTGTGTGGAGTCGGCGCCGGAACCTGAGGATTCCTATCCAGTGTTGCCATGGATCTTGGGGTGCTTCTGAGTCTCCCCAGGGGAGTCAGGCCTCGTCTCGAGTGGGGGCATTCACGCGCGCTTTCCTCCCGAGCTGCAGCAGGAGTGTCACGCTTCCTGTCACGTGGATGAAGGGATCTGTGGCTTTCCCTCGAGGCTTTCCCACGAGGATTTCCCACGAGGCTTTCCCACAGGGCCATGCCACGTGCCACCTTGGTGTGAGTCGATCCTCGGCATGAAAGACGAGCCGGTGAAGGGAAAAGAGGTTCCCCTGGAATGGACTGAGACATCTGGGGGACTCTTGGAATCGTGGCACTACCCTGCAGTTCCTCTGGCCGTTTCTATTGAGAGGGCCTCCTCTTGAGATGCGACGGGAACGCCGGGAACTCTTTCCCGATGAAGCAGGGAAAGGATCCCTCATTTCGAGGTACGAGGCGGAAACGGGGCTCCTCTGGATGTGGGCGGGACCCTCGTGTTTCCTCTCGAGTGGAGACGGGTATGTCGGGAAACTTCTTGATTTGCACCAAGGGTGTGAAGGACCCTTTGGAAGTTCCAGAGGTGAGGTGTGATCAGCCTCGAGATGCCTCAGCGGAAATGGGCCACATCTCGCCTGGAGGGGAGAACCTCCTGGATTTTCTCGAGTTGCGGCAGGTCTTCTCGAGTTACGGTGGGGACCTCAGTTACCCGCTCTGGTGGCCTCAGGAAAGGCCAGTCCCCATGCGAGTTGCTAGGGGCCCTCTCGGGATTCCTCTCCAGTCCATGCCGGGGCCTAAGACCTTGTGTGGAGACGGGGCCGGAACCTGAGGATTCCTCGCCAGTGTTGCCATGGATCTTGGGTTGCTTCTGAGTCTCCCCAGGGGAGTCAGGCCTCGTCTCGAGTGGGGTCATGCACGTGCACTTTCCTCCAGAGCTGCAGCAGTAGTGTCACGCTTCCAGTCACATGGTTCAAGGGATCTGTGGCTTTCCCTCCTGGTTTTCCCACGAGGCTTTCCCCACAGGGCTGTGCCAGGTGCCACCTTGGGGTGAGTATATCCTCGGCGTGAAAGACGAGCCGGTGAAGGGAAAAGACTTTCCTCTGGAATGGACTGAGACATCTGGGGGACTCTTGGAATGGTGGCACGACCCTGAAGTTCCTCTGGCCGTTCCTATTGAGAGAGCCTCCTCTTGAGATGCGACGGGAACTCCGGGAACTCTTTCCCGACGAAGCAGGGAAAGGATCCCTCATCTCGAGCTACGAGGCGGAAACGGGGCTCCTCTGGATGTGGGCGGGACCCTCGTGTTTCCTCTCGAGTGGAGACGGGTATGTCGGGGAACTTCTTGATTTTCACCAAGGGTGGGAAGGACCCTTTCGAAGTTCCAGAGGTGAGGTGTGATCAGGCTCGAGACACCTAAGCGTTAATGGGCCTCATCTGGCCTGGAGGGCAGAACCTCCTGGATTTTCTCGAGTTGCGGCAGGTCTTCTCGAGTTACGATGGGGACCTGAGGGACCCCCTCTGGTGGGCTCAGGAAAGGCCAGTCCCCATGCGAGTTGCTAGGGGCCCTCTAGGGATTCCTCTTCCGTCGATGCTGGGGCCTTAGACCTTGTGTGGAGTCGGCGCCGGAACCTGAGGATTCCTCTCCAGTGTTGCCATCGATCTTGGGGTGCTTCTGAGTCTCCCCAGGGGAGTCTGGCCTCGTCTCGAGTGGGGGCATGCATGTGCGCTTTCCTCCCGAGCTGCAGCAGCAGTGTCACGCTTCCTGTGACGTGGTTCAAGGGATCTGTGGCTTTTCCTCGAGGTTTCCCTCGAGGCTTTCCCACGAGGCTTTCCCACAGGGCTGTGCCACGTGCCACCTTGGTGTGAGTCGATCCTCGGCATGAAAGACGAGCCGGTAAAGGGAAAACAGGTTCCTCTGGAATGGACTGAGACATCTGGGGGACTCTTGGAATGGTGGCACGACACTGGAGTTCCTCTCGCCGTTCCTGTTGAGAGGGGCCTCCTCTTAAGATGGGATGGGAACGCCGGGAATTCTTTCCCGACGAAGCAGGGAAAGGATCCCTCATCTCGAGCTACGAGGCGGAAACGGGGCTCCTCTGGATGTGGGCGGGACCCTCGTGTTTCCTCTCGAGTGGAGACGGGTATGTTGGGGAACTTCTTGATTTGCACCAAGGGTGTGAAGGACCCTTTGGAAGTTCCAGAGGTGAGGTGTGATCAGCCTCGAGACGCCTCAGCGGAAATGGGCCTCATCTCGCCTGGAGGGGAGAACCTCCTGGTTTTTCTCGAGTTGTGGCAGGTCTTCTCGATTTACGACAGGGACCTCAGGGACCCGCTCTGGTGGCCTCAGGAAAGGCCAGTCCCCATGCGAGTTGCTAGGGTCCCTCTCGGGATACCTCTCCCGTCCATGCCGGGGCCTAAGACCTTGTGTGGAGTCGGGGCCGGAACCTGAGGATTCCTCTCCAGTGTTGCCATGGATCTTGGGGTGCTTCTGAGTCTCCCCAGGGGAGTCAGGCCTCGTTTCGAGTGGGGGCATGCACGTGCGCTTTCCTCCCGAGTTGCAGCAGTAGTGTCAGGCTACCTGTTATGTGGTCCAAGGGATCTGTGGCTTTCCCTCGAGGCTTTCCCTCCATGCTTACCCAGGAGGCTTTTCATAGGGCTGTGCCACGTGCCAACTTGGTGTGAGTCGATCGTCGGCGTGAAAGACGAGCCGGTGAAGGGAAAAGAGTTT